>NW_018127921.1:1302850-1305815 GCF_001952655.1 Monopterus albus | reverse complement strand
CAAATTCCTTGACACTGAGGCATGGTTTAGAGGACTAGATGCAGCGTTACCTGAGCCTTGTCTGGGGTAATGAGGCCTAAAATTAGAGGGATCCAGTGATGGAGAGATGGATTGAAAGAATAAAAGAGAAGGATAGTCATTCCTAGGATTTTCCCTGGCAGCATGATCCCTTCATCTGCTTCACATTTTACTGCCTGCTCGACCCTCATCACCCCTTTCTAAACTCTGTCTTGCCCACCTACATCATTCACCCACTGCTGAACTTCCTGCTCAGAACTGATTTGAGATGGTGATGGAGGAAAAGCGTCTGAGTATTGCAGCTGAAATAACAGCTTACACACCTTCCTGGCATTTAGCTCTTTGTTTGTTTGCCAGTCGCAGTGCTAATTATGTCCTGTCAACTGCCTGTCAAAAATCAAAAATTAGTAACTTATTAATAATAAAAAGATAGGCACTAATGGCATTCATACTGAGCTGAGTACCTCCTACAAGAATCTATTTACACTTGCAGACATTTGAAAGGTGAGAGCACAGAGTGTCTGGCAGGATCTGAGTAGGAAAGTCAGAGGCATATCATTATGCACATTATTACTACTGTAATTTGCACCATGATGTATATTTGTATAAATTACAGTGATGACGCTGATGTACAGCAGCTGCACGTCACCACATTTCTCCCCCAGACCCATTTCTGAACCCAGACCCATTTCTACTAGATGAACCTTACTATATCAGCTTGGTTAGTAGACGAACAGAGGTCAGTGCAGTCCTGTTCTCGCTATATGTTGGGGCAACTGAAGTCAGTTACAGAATCTTAAAAGTATTTAGAAAAGAACAGCTTGCTGGAAATGAATGCATATGAATTCATTGAATTAGTTAAGATCAGTTCTCACTGAATATATCCATAGTGTGTGTGTCACTTATACATTCAGAAGCAGAGTGACAACTGGTCCTCTATAAGGACTGTTTTTTTTGTTTTTTTTTGCAGTGGTTTATCATGGGAATGTTGAATAGTTCCAAACATTAGGAGCAACACCATAGAGTTGCACTGACATGGCTGCTATCTTCTAAAGTAAGAAACTGAAATCAATAGCAGTAATTATACTTGTGACATTTTAAGTTAGCGGCAATTGTCAAGCCCTTTACAGGGTTTGCAACCTTTTTTTGACCGTTTCCCTTGCCTTATTAATTAGGTACCTTGCTAACTAGCTAAATTTACTGAGCTACAGTATCTGCAACAGCATGACACGGAATTAATTTGCAAGGCTGTGCAAGCCATTAAAAGTAGTAATCTATTCCCTACAGAAAACAATGGATCTGAGTCGACTGTTTGGAACTATTTGAAGCTACATGGGTCACGTGACCTGCTGCTGTTTTTGACCTCTCAGCGTTGCAACTCTTCTGTCTCAAGAGCTCTGGTTTTACACCTATGCTCAAACTAATTCAGTTTAATACAACAATAAATAAATCCAGTAAATAACAATAAACTCTAATCTCTAATTAATCTCCAAGTTTTACAGATCAAATATGTTGATTGATCTAATACATGATAGATTGACATGTGGGCCTGCGCTTGAGGAACAATATGTGCTGCTGTACAAACAGTGTCCTGTGTGTTTGCTGCTGTGCATGTAATGTGATGTCAGGAACAATCAGTGTACGTCTTGTTTGTCTCTGGGAGCAGATAAGAGGGATATTCTGTAGTTTGACCCAGATGCTTATCTTGGTGTCAGGTGTGAGTTATGTATCATGGTGCAGGATAAACGTGGTTGTGCTAAGTCACTCTCTGGCTTGGTTTAAATGCTGCAGGGAGGAGACGGTGAATGAGTGAGTGACTGTGCTCTGTGCGAGCTGCAGGATACTGAGGGTGGTTAGGAAAGTTGTAGGTCATTTGAAGCAAGCAGGTCAGTGTGTGACTGCAGATACAGACCTATGTCTGTGCCTTCTTATTTAACATTCCTACATTAGTATTTGACTGGTTATAACCCCATTTTGGATTATAATTCTATTCATTTTTCTTAAAGAGCTTGGTTTTCGGGTGGGTGTTGTTGCCTCTGAGCCTCTAAAGGCCTTTGAGACATTGTACTGTTTGTGCTATTCAGTTAAACTTCTTTTAGTATTACATTCTTGAGTAGTCTTTTCTGTGGATTATGCCAGAGGAAAAAAAAAACAACAACACCCTTATCTCGGTTCCAGCCAACCCAAGCAGAAACTCGAATATCCCCTCTCTGCAATTACTTCATACTCCAATTTTTGCCAACAGTGTGCATAACTCTCCTGCTGCTTTTCCTCTCTTGTATTTTTCTTTGCCTTTATTTTACCTCCCTTATCTCTCCTGTTCTTTTTATTCTGGCACTGTTACAGCCGCAGTGTCCCACATGGAAGCCCTGTCCTGGTCCACTTCTATAAATACTTTCAGATGATCTTGGCCATCAGTGTGTTCTCCTCATCCTCCCCCTCTATGCTCTTCAGGAAGCTTTATTTTTTAAAGTTTGAATGCAGGTTGATACTGAATATAATACCTACAGTGAAATAATAACCAGCCATAGTCTGAGGTAGAGTATAGAATAGACTGACAACATTTTCAGAGCATTTCTGGGAGTCATTTAAAAACATTCCTAAAGCAGTCTTTTATTAAAACCGTTTTTTATTGTGCATCTTGTGAAAATTTTGTAACAATGTTTAGTTTTTCTTTTAGCCCCTTGGCATTTTTAAACATCTTTTTTTTACTACAGTTTGAAATTCTATTGCACTACAGTACCAATAATAAAACAAAGCACTTTAATTACAGAGGAACCAAATATTAGAGCTGCAGTGAATAGATGCACATGGGTCAGTGTAAATCAGAAATTTACTTGTCTAATTGGTTTTAATGCTCATTGCTGAAAACTCTGAAGACCTTTATCTCCTACATCAGGGCGACTCAGCTGTTTTCATAACTCTTAGGTGCTGACTGTCCTGTGGC
>NW_018127921.1:1281013-1302750 GCF_001952655.1 Monopterus albus | reverse complement strand
AAAAAAAAAAAAAAAAAGGAAAAATTGTGCTTGGTTCTTTTTTGCTGTTATCAAGTCATGCAAGGAAACTAATGCTTGTTTAGTTGTGTTAGCTGCCTTATAATATGAAAATTATGTCACAATTTTGGCTGGCTGTGGTGTTAACGCACTAAGATAGGACAAAACATGTATAGTACAAAATAATTCTTATAATCTTCTTCTTGTAAACAGATATTTCATTCAGCTCTTTGTCTCCATCAGAAATGAGCCTAGGACCAAAACCCAACACGAGTCTTGCACTTGGAAATTCTGTCCAGATGTGATTTGTAGACCAGATCTTGAGAGATTTCCTCTGCTAATGCTTATAGAGAAAACAGCAGCTGAGATTTAGACACGCCTTTTTTTTTTTTTTTTTTTGTTCTCTCAGCCTTATCTTGTTTACCTGTCTACTCGTTACTTTATGGAAGGACACTGTACATACATATTGAGAGCCACTGTACCAGAGTCAAATTCCTCGTCTGTCCATCACACCTGGCCAGTAAAGCTGATTCTGACACCGTGTCCCAGATTAATGCATTGTGAGGCGCGGTAGTATTGACAAGAATTAAGAGATGCAGATACCAAGGAGAAATGTGTATTCTTATTTGGGAAAAAGTCTTAAAATTTTTAAGGCTCTGTGGACAATATAGGATGTCATCACCTAATCTAAAAAGAAAAATAAAGCCAGGGGAGAGGCGAACATGGGGAGATGATCCAAAACAAAATGAGTTTCAAACCTAAGCTTGTTTTAACTGTGAGCTAGACATGTTGGATTCCCTGGATTTGACCCCTCTCATATATTTGTGAGTCTGCCCTTTGGCAGCAAATGAATGTCTGTCATGAAAGTGAAGCTCATTAAATAAAATATGGAATCAGAGGAGAGGCCGTAAGACAGCAGTTGGACAATTCTGGATGGGTTAACCCCCAAATGAAACTATCATTAGGTTACTAAGCATATGTCAGTACAGTAACAAACTTCTTAATGATGTACACTTGACTTTTTTACTTGTTAATTCAAGAATTTGGATGGAACAGTACAGAGAACATACATTTTAAGTCATGTCAAATCCTGCCCATTTAATATCATTTTTTGTTTTTGTCCAAAGTTTTCGAGGGACAAAGCCAATTAATTTGAATGACAAAAGTGAAAAATATAATCAAAGGTCCATATTTAAGAACCAGCTGCAACCAAAGTCAGCACACCCTTCATTTGACAGATTCCATTGTTTTATTGCTGAGGACTTTACTCAGGTTTGTTAACTCCCAAAGGGGATAAGAGACAAAAGTCTCAGTTGAAGCTGGGTATGTGCCTCCAATGGAGGCTGCACACACAAAATTGATAGTGTGTGTGACAACTTTGCACAGAACTTTCTGTAAGATGCATGTACTCTGTAGCCTAGTCACCTTCAGTTGCAAAAGCTCTATGTCCTGCTTATACCTTTCTTGCATAAACCTTTGTATTTTTAAACAGGGGGAGCATAAAGAAATCTGCAGACTTACAGTACCTTTACATCACACCGTCCCCTTTCCCCCCCATCTCTGCCTTCAAGTATAATCTATAAAAGAGACTGAAAACATAGCAAAGATGGTGTCAAAGACAAAAATTCCACTAGACTGGAATTCAGTGGAAACAGGTTATACAGAAGTGTGTTGTGCAGTCAGGATGGACTTGTTGATGACCAATTATCCAAATAGTGCAGATGATAGTGTAGTGGGCTCATCTGTATTGTGTTGCTGACAACAATGTTAAAAGAGGGGAGAGAAGGATGCTTGTTGTGGCATCAGTTACCGGGAGCAATTGAGGTCCCAGAAATTGTGGATATAACTTACTGATTAGTGGATATTTATCAGTTCTCAGAGTGTTTATCTTTTAACAAGAGCTGCAGTCGTGTCTCCTGGTCCTTATAACGCCAAGTAATATTAAAACTATTCAGGACATCGTTCTACCGCATCTTGCTTTTGAGTAGCTGCTGTGCTGTCTTTTAATTATTGCAATTGTGTTGTCTTTGGCTAGGTATTGAATGTCCACGCAGTTCCAGAAATATGCCTGGAGGCATGCAGGCAGCTGAACCCTTCAGTGATGAAGCCACGCTGTTCACCAAAGAACTGGTGCTGCAGAGAGAGGTAAGCAATGTTGCATCCAGTTCTTTTTACCATACTGACTCTGAGAGACGAGACAGTCCAAGTAACTTCAAAACAGTGCTGATTTATTCAAAGGATCACAGGTAAAATTAACAATACACGCTCAAGTATCTTGCACCTCCAACATGCACGTAGGCAGCTGAAAGATGAAAGACCCTGAACCACAACAGGCCTATACATTATATCACTTCGGGCTAACCCCACACTACATAGAGAGACGCCAAACCGTGACGTCTCCCAGTGCCAGCTATGCAGCTGGTCATAGCAGTAGTCAAAGCATGAAGAAAAATCAATGTGTGATTGTCTTTTGATTATGTGGTGTGTATCTAAGACATTCTGACACGACCTCTAGTAACATGTCGTGACATTAAACATAATAACATATTATGGCTAAGGCTACAGTTATACACGTCATAATAATAATATTAAACACCCTGTCTGCTGACAGTCATCAACTTTCTATCTAGTTATCCTTGACCATAAACAACCTGCAGCAACTCATGATAATGTTTAAGCATTTAACAGCCTGAGCTAGACATCCTGTCTACTCTAAACATTTCTAATATATCAAGTATCTAACCAATATCTATCTGACTAAAAATACCTAACAGCAATATTGCAGAACATTCCAGTCCTTGTTCATCACTTTCTATTGTTTAATTTCCCACTCCCATTTTGGTAACTCTTGATATACTGCTGCTTTGGCACCTACATCTCTGCATTTTTCTTTCACACCTTCACAGTCCAGGTTTAGTCTGGTTTGAACACAAGATCATTTTGGTTCAGAGAAGAATAATGTCTATTATTCTTTTTAAAGCATGCCTCTTGTTTCTTCTATATGTTGGCTTTGGAAAAAGTGCCCAGATATCTGCATTTTTCCATCAGAGAAATGTACTCCAAAAGCAATTATTAACATTTTCTTTCGTCATTTTATCTGTTTCTGATGTCAGGTAGTTTTCTTCTCTTGTATTAAACATCTGGCTGCTATAAAGTTTTGATAAAAAAAAAAAAAAAGATTTCTAGCAAACAGCCTCCACATTGCAATTATAAAGATAGGGCCACTGACTTGAATAAGCTGATTCATTTGTTATTATAGCATTGCATTTATACCTTGAGTGTTTGTTAAAAAAAAAACTGACAGAAGTGTCCCCAATCAGGTAGACTATCCCCAAAACACACACTCACCCATTCACACGCACACTGTCCTCCCCACTTACTCCCAGTTTATGGAAAGCTCACCTGATAGTGGATTAGTGCTTCTGGGCTTTTACAAAAGTCTATCCACTGTGTGCCTGTTCATTCACATGCTAATGGGTTTTTCTAAGAAGCAGTGAATGGTCCAAAGCCATGATGGAACTAGCTATAATCCTGCCACCACTTATCCAGCACCCAGCCCCGGCCCCCATTTCTATCTCTGTTTTTAAAGGGGTTTTTGTGTAGGGTGGCTGACTCCACTGTCCTTCAGTGTTTAATTGTCATGGAAATGTATCCTTGGTGAGCGTTGGAGGTAGACTGCTGTTAAAGCATGTGTGTGTTTTAGTAAAATATAGGTTGAATCCCAAAAACCTTTACTGGGAAATACTTAATGCAAGAGTTAGTGCTGAAGTGCTGTAGCAAGTACATCATAATGTGAAATTGTATTATTTTTACAGATACATATGCGTATAATTAATCAGCTTTATAAGATTTGGACAGCCTTTTTTTTCCACACTCTCATTAATATGTGCACAGATTAAATTAAGCATTTCTCAGGCACATAACTCCTTCCTTCCATACACACTGTGATACACACACTTTCTCACACATTTTCTCCCTTTCCAGTCATTAGTGGTGTCAGCAAGTTTTTCACAGGTAGGTGGGAGTTTGCAGGCAGGACCGAGCCATATAATGAGATGTGAGCCCAGCGTGGGGGCTGGTTGGCTGGCTGCACGGACCTGCTGTTACGGGGTGATACAAACACAAACACACCTTCAAGGGGACACATTCAAGTAGATAACAGCGCAGTTAAGCATTCAAACATAAGAGGTGTCACTTTTCCAAAGTTGGCAATGATCATCATCCAAAAGAAAGTTACTAGTTGCAAATCCATCTCTAGAAGGCCAAACTGGGTGTCAGATTTCTGGTTTTATTAAGACTTTCACTGAAATAAAATGGCAAAGGAGAGGAAGGAAAAAAACAAAACAAACAAAAAAAAAAAACAAGTGACAGCTCTGAAACACAAACACATATGGGGAAGAGTCAAAAGTAGTGCAATGTTATATAATGCTGACAGTGAAACAGGATACACTTGACATGAGAGAAAGCCAGGGTGAGGATGTGAGAGAGAGAGAGAGAGAGAGCAGGAGCTCTAACGAGAGATGAGATGGCAGCAGCAGAATTAAAGAAATGATGTATGATGGAAAGGAGAAACTGGTCTGTGCCCCTGATCCATCCTTCTCCACTTTTCCTGCCCCTGTAGAGCACAGCGAGTATAACTGAAACAGGTTATTAAGGTGTGTCACACTCCATCATGAATATGGATCATTTGATTTCATTAGCATAAGAATCTACTGTTGATTCCTCCCTGAATAGCATCTGATTGTGGGAGCTTTTTAAGAAGTTCAGAAGATGGCATCACGTGAAAAACATTTGATTTGGGGCTTTGTGGCATATTTATTTGCATTCATAAAATATTTTTCTCACTTATGCTTCTCAAAACCCATTTTGACTTTCCTAGGGTTTGTTGATGTGATGACATGTTGACTCAATGGTCCGTATGCTTTTTCCACTCCATCTCTGTCTTTCACCGCTCTATAATTAGCTGTTCCCTTTTTCTTCTCTTGTTTGTGTGTGGGAATGAGCACACTTTTCTATTTTCTTGCTTCTGTGTCACCATTTTGGTGTTTCGCTAATGGCCTTTTTTCTTTGCGCTTTCCCTTTTTCCACTGATTGGTCCCTCACTCTTACCTCCCTCTTCTTCTTTGGTGTCAGATATAAATCTTGTACAGACATTTGCTGTTACCTCTCTCCCTCCTCACCTGCCATTCTCCGTTTCGCTCTGTAAACTGCCACGCAGCCGTGTCTTAATTTCTCCTGATGCAGACACGCATAATTAATGTGGCATCCAGTGAGAAGAGAGGCCCTATTTATAACCCCCCTCGCCGGCCCTCAGTCTCTCGGTCTCTCTTGTGATTCTCTGCTGCTTTTAAAGATTTCTTTGACTTTCAGTCTGCACGGCCTTCCTTCCTCCCTTCCTTTCTTTCTTTTTGCTGGTCTCTCCCTTTCTCCTCTTCCTCTGTAGTGTTAATCTCTGACAGACACTGCTCCTGTTCCCAGCATGGAACCAAAACAGCAGCACAGAATTCTGAAGAAAAAAAGAAAACACATCGGTAAACACCACTCCCCAGACTTTTCCGTCTTTCTTTTTGATGTCTTCCATTTAATTTTCTTTCACCCCCCACCTCCCATTGACAAAAGCATTCATTCACTGTCTCATACGCTGACACTTCTCTGTTGAATTTCTTTGTGCTTTTGGGTGGCAACTTCAAAAGCTCAGCCTAAGCAGGAGGGGAACAGTTTTGCTGCATTGATGTGTTTATCTTGGATGAGTCAGCTTGACATGGGACATAATTAGTGGTGTAGTGTTGCCTCGTAAAAGTCAGTGAAACAATATTTAAACTATTCCCAGTGCCTCATTAAAATATTGTACGTTTAATAAGCATCATTCCAAACTGAGATGAATGCAATGTGAAACGTGACACCTGTGATGACGGTGTGATACCGGTGTCAAAGTGAGGTGCATCACACACCAGTTTGAATTTTTATTTTTTTAAAGATCTGTTTTTGTTGAACGGTTTGTGTGATGGATTTGTCTTATGTCATTTCTGGTTCTCTGGAGACTTAAACTATTAGTTTTAACTTCACTATAATAAAGGGGGTAGGGTACCACATGCCTACAAGGAACACACACCATGATGAGAAAGAACTTCAACAGATGCCGATGAACAGTTCATTCCACATAGGTTTATTTGCAACTAATGCAAGGTCACAGATAAACCTAGTTGTCTATGTAACAGGTGAAGACAAAGGCAGATGCAGGCATTATATACCTTTTTTGAACATGATGAGGTAAGCTATCCTGTCTGGACAGTTTGGACATATGGTCACTGTCTCTGAACACACTTATCCTTCCATCCTGCTTAAACGTAATCTTACAGACATCTCGGACCTTTAGTCATACAATCATGAACTCAGGTAACATTTTAATAACAGCTGGCCATGATGACCTGATTAAGTAAACATCGGTTTCCTGTGGGACTGCAGCTGGATGTGAGTGAGATGCAAGCCCTGGAACATTTAGAACTTTTTATGCTGACATGAACATTAACATCAACTCCTACAGTCCTGCCTGTATTCTTAGTCATAACCAGAGCAGGTAGACTAAGCACATATACAACACACTGACCAGGGATAAACATACATGATATGATACACGCTAAGTAGAACATAACTGACAACATGATGGCAGAGATAACAGAGATCTAATTTGACACGAAAATAACGGAGCACCGTTCCTCGCTGGAGTCAAGTAAAAAAAAAAAAAGCATTTACACAGTTTACCATGACATTTTCTTTGACCTCATTTGTATATGGTTTCATGTTTTGTAAGTACAGTTGCCAAATCCATCTACTTGTGGCTTTTTATCTTAGATTAAGTGGTTTGGACTAATCAGATCTGAAACTTTTTTCATTTTCTGTTAATCAGCACAGGAAAGACCCCTGATTGGAACCACTGTTGTGTATTGTTCCACTTGTATAACTAACCCTCAGGCAGTGGTGGAAGCAAGAATAAGAAAAGAGGGGGAAGTTGAGATCGAGTGTTTGAGCAGGTACAAGAGGAGGCTAAGTGGACAGTAATATGCGGTGTACTGTTCCACCTACGTATACTGTCAGTCCTGTTGAACTTATTCAGTCTGAGTAGTCTCTCATCTACTGTACTTCCTTGACTGCCCACTCACTAACAGTTTTTTTTTTTTTAACAAGGTGGGAGCACCCACGACTGAGTGACTACCTAGTGGTTTGCTGGACTGTTGTTTATCTTATCTTTTTAAATATTTTATAACCACTTCTTTCACTTAAAATTCAGATGTAGTTGAAAAGAAATTAGATTTTGGCAATTAATAATCATAATCAAAATGTGCACTAGTTAGGCACCAAGGATAAAACCCAAATAAAATGGGATGTGCACATATACACACAGGCACTTACCTCGGTCTTTGTGCAGAGTGACAGTTCTTGTTGAGTGTCCTGTTGCATACACGTTGCTCCTTTACACATGGTGTCCTAAACTTGGCCCAGCTGTGCATAAAATGGGTCCCCTGTGCCCACCTACCCCGCCTTGTGACCAGAACATTACGTGCACCAGGTTGCCATGGGTTGGGGATGGTACAGGCTGTCATCAGACCTGCAGGAGGTTGTGCTGTGGAGCGTTGAGTCACTGTGCCAGTGTGGCATCACAGATGCCTCTCTAATGCCTGCCTCTGCAGATCTTCAAGCTCTCTGCTTTAATAACTGTTCTTGGTGAGCATTTTAATTAAATGCTAATAAATCCCAGCACTTGTGCTTTGTGTTCTCTGCAGACGTGTGGAAATTCTTACTGTACCACTGCCGCAAGTGTAAAAAGGCACATTGTGGCAACTGGATAATTGAAGTGTTACCTAGCTGTCTGTCTGTTGTTCAATGTTTGTACACATCTGTGGCCAGTGCACCTCGGATCAATTCATTGAGCATCCTTCACACACACACACACACACACACACCCAGGCACGCAGAATGCACCCCTCATGCATTTGAGCCTCTTTTTATGTGTCTTATTTTGCTTTTGAGGGCCGCAGGATAACATTGGATTTCTCCACAGCTTCCGTGCTCTCACATTGATTTCCAATCATGCTTGAATTATTTTGGCATGAGGCCGATTACACAGGTACTGCGTTTCACACTCTTTGACAGTGGCTTTTCCTCTCCCACCCAGCCCTCCCTGTCCCGCTCTCCCTTAGTCTCACCCGCACACTTGACTCGCATTCTGCTGTTTATATTGTCCTGTTTTTCCAACATGCATTTGTACATACTTTTTGCATTTATTTTTGACTTGTTTTTCTTTGTCATATTTTTGCATTCACTGTGTGTGTGTGTGTGTGTGTGTGTGTGCGCGCGTGTGAGAGAGTGACTGAGGGAGAGAATAAATATACATAATGAATAATGCATAGTGTGGTTTCCTGGTCGGAAAGACAGACGGTGGGGATGGTGAACTGCCCCTTGGGTCCTTTTTTCCCACCACATACTCTAGTTAAACAAACCACGAGTGCAGAAGGCAGCTCCTTATCCAGTTTACTCATGCTTTAAAGCCACAGACGAGATTTGTCCCATGAAAATACATGCTCGCTGGGATACCTGAGCGGAGCTCAAAGGATACAACAAAATTGTATTGTCATACACCTTTTGCTAGACAAGCCCATTATCCATCTATCTTTGTTTTGCTTCCCTGATTCTGGCCATGATGCAACTGAGCAGTAGTTGTTTCTGCGTGGATGGTGCGTACGTACCACTTGGTAAAATAGAACAGTAGAGGAAAGAAAACTGGCAAACCATTTTAGTTTAAGTTAATCTCTATTTAAATAATAATGTATGGTTGCAGTTTCTATTTGATATTGACCATAAATGTTGATGATCAAAATAGTCTGTCTGCATTACTTTTGACTAATTAGTGTCACAGGTGTCGGAGGTAGAGTTCAGCTTTTGGTTTGCAGCAGTTTGCAAGTAAAGTACTGATCAGCCTGTCAGCGTGTATCAGTGTCACGGTCGGGGTAGCTTTGTTCTTTGAACATCGCGAATCGTAGCCTGAAGGTGAACAGAATGACCCACATCAAAACATTCACACCCTTGCGGTGACAGAGAGATGGATGGGCTTGACTAGAAGAGAGGAAGAGAAAGACCTGTGCGCTGGTTTATCACTCCAGCTCATTTACGAGGACGACCTTGTGCTTAACGTGTCTGTAACGGAATTGCAACTTCACCGTCCACCCTGATAAGCATACCCTGCAAACAGTGCAAAGACAGAGGCACACACTGTGCTTAGGGACCAGCTGAATCCTCTTAGCCCTTTCCTCTACATGAAGGGCACTGCAGTACTCTTCCACATCAGTGAGGGCAACAGTATAATGCTGTAATGCATTTGCACTGTACTGTCTCGCAGTATAATGCTCACTGAAATCGTCTCGTTTTTAATTATCTTTTGTTCCGCTTCCATTTCTTCAAAGTGCATTCCACTTACTTCCACGTTTGTCTACATTTTAGCTGATGTTCTGCCACATTGTAAGGCTTATACTTCCTGAGAATGAGAATGAAATGGATGTGAGGCATCAGCGTGCTCTTGCTCCTAGACAAACATATTTTTTATATTATTATTGAACTTGGGGCCAGAAGACTGAATTTGTTTCATAAATGATTGAAGCAGCAGGAAAAGGAGTAAAGCGTTTTATTGGCTCATTCGTGTCTTTGTTTGCCTTTCACTTGGCTATGCTCTAGTTTCGCTTTTTAAAAAAGAAAATAACCAAACTACATATTGAATTTTAGTCTGAGAATATTAGAGGCAACCATCCAGGTAGCCAGTGGCTGTGTCAACAGACACATCATTATCTGTCTTTTTTGGTTGCTGTTCTTCTTTGTTCTTAGGGACTTGCATTTCTGCATCTCTACTTCTCTGTTGTGCTAATAAAGAACAGTTTTGTCTGATGTTCATTTCAGTATATGACTCCCAGCGGTCAGCACAGTCTAGCCTGACAAAGAATTACTGGCAAATTCAGAGTGTGGGGTTACAGTGGAGTGTTGGCTACATTATTGAAGGAGGCCCATCCAATGTAGCACACGTAATAGCTCAATAGTTGGACCAATTTTAGTTCTGTATGTTTTTGTGCATCATTAACAAGGGGGTTGGTTACATTAGCGCCCCTCTTCAGACATAAGATGCAAAGTTTATTCTTGGAGATTCTCAGAGCAAGTCGGAAAGTGTCTCAGCTTTGACCGGAGGTTTCATTCTCTGTGTGTCGTCCTCCTTCGGTCAGTTGATTCTCTGTCATCTCTTGTTCTGCCCCATGAGGCAGCTTCATTTTTATTGCTTATTTCTTAATTTGCTGTTATTGTTGTCTTGTCTCCCATTCTTCTCACTTGACTGGCATTTTATGTTCCTCACTAAATTCATCTCAGTAATTGCGCACACACACACACACACACTTCTCCTTTTTGTGTTGCGGTGTTACCCTGCATGGAGCCCTCTTTGTGATTTTATGTGCACGAGTTACTTTCACTAACCTCTTTTTTTGTCTGCCCCTTTTGGGCCTGACCCACAAGGAAAACACTCTTAGACACAGTTGCATGCACGCTCTCAACACACACACACACACACACACACACACACTCAAATCCCACTGCAGCACTGCTTTCTGAGCTGCTAGCTACTAGGTGTTTCTCTTAACACACACCGTTTGACTCAGTAACAAAATGGTGTGTGATTGTCTTTTTTTCATCACCAAGAGATAACTTCTGTCCTACACTGATAGATTTTAAGCCATTTATGTATAAAAACATAGTTAAAAGAAAGGTTATTTACATTTAATGCTAGAAAGATGGTAGAATTTTAATGTCTTTGCTAAATTCTCACCAGTGCAGTTTGACTTAGATAGTGCCCAGTACTAGAAACCCTACAAAGTCTCTGCCTTATGCTGGTTGAATCTCTGATGAACCCTTCTGAGGTAATGGCTCCAGGCCTCTGTTCTTCAGTGATTCTTAGATTGATCCTATTCTGTTCATAAGTGTGACACAGCAAAGTATTGACACCACATCAAATACATAGGAAGGCTGAGTCTCCACAATGTGAGTGTGTTAACAGGTTTTTGTCTCCACAGTGTAAGTAATACCAAGGAGACACACAAACACATGTTAAACTCAGCTGTCATGAAAAAGAGAACCGGTTAGTCTGCTCTCCTTTACTCCCTGTCTCTTCTCTTTTTCAAGGATGGCAGAATTTACATATGGTTGATACAGACCAGCATACACAGACTGTTTTTACTTCTTTCCTCTCCCTTCCCCTTATCTTTTGTGTGTGTGTGTGCTTGTGTGTTTCCATGTTTCATGTCAGTCCTCATTTACTGAATTGTCCACATCTGGCCCCAGCTGCATTAAGGGCACATCTACCTAAACCTCCCATCTCCTTTTGTCTTGTCCTTTTTTATTCTCTCACTGTCACATCTGCTTTCACAAGCCTCTCTTTTGTCTGGATGTGTGTGTGTGTGTGTATCTGGTATGAGAAGAAATATTACCTAAATGATCTAAATAAATAAGCCCCAAATAAAGGCCAAAAAATAGACATTTGAAGTGGTAATCCTTCACCAGCTCACCTCAACACCTCATGCTTGCACCCTTATCCCCATGTCAGCATCTCTTTCCATCTACCTCTTCTCTCATTCTGTTTATATCCTTTACCAACAAGCAAGAGGCTATCTCAGTGGCTGTGTCAGCGATCAGCATCTCTCTTCCCCTCTCTCCCTTTTTTTTCTGTTTTCCCAGAGGAGAGTCAGGGGCATAAAGGGAAGAAAAACCGAGGCAAAATCTTTTCAGAAAACCAACGGGGGTTGGGCTCAGTTTTAAATTCAGACAGATAAAGCTAATGGTAGAAGTGGGCGACAGGCAGGGAGCTGTGTGCACAAGCATAGCTTCAGTTAAGGCCAGCTATAGAAATGTTGTTTCTTTAAACCCCTTTGCTTTCTCAATCTCTCTCTGAATGTACAGGGGTGTATGCAGATCCAAGAAAGGCTGGTTGAGGCACTGCAGCTTCTTAAAATGCCTTCACTGCCAGCTGCATGTCTTGTGAAGTGGCAGTGTTTGCTTCTATACAACTTGTGCCTACTTATAATCGTCTGAAACGTGATGAGGCCTACGGTAATTTTTATTATTTTTGATGTCTGTACTTTATGAACATATAGACAAAACACAGTCTGTAATGTGATTGCTAGTGTGATTGCTTGGACCATACTCTGAGCTAACTGGACTTACTGGGACTAACTGTACTGGATAGTAAAATTTGAACACTTCTCTGTTGTGGCTAGGATAAAACATTGTAGTTCACGTTCAGCAACCACAAGTGTAGTTTTAAAGCCTGTCTTCTATTGCTAAGGCTCAAGGAAGCTGCAGCTGTCCGGGAGCTGCTGTTGTTGGTGCTCATGCCTCTGGTGTTTCATTACTGTAGCTGACTTTTAGCACTGTAGTCTGACACGCCCACAGAGAAACGCTTGCTTCCACATACATTTTGTAGTGTTGCTTCATATTGTTCGTCTGTCACCTCGTTGCACACTTTTGCCACTTTTGGCTGAGAATTGATACTCAAACGCGCATGTACGCCACCCCACACACACATACGATCACTTGCAAAGTTATTCTCTCCTGGAACAATGCTAATAGATGCATGTACTGCTGTGAGCAAACAGTTTGTGCCTCTGCTGCCAGCAGAGTGGGAGGGTAAATGCTTGCCAAGTCTGTGCTACCCTGAGCCTCTTCTCTTCTCGCCTCTCCTTGCCACACTTGATCCACCTTTCTTTGTCTCCTCCTCCTATGCTTCTTATTAAACTCCCATTTGAGTAGTAACTCTATAGGCCTTATGGTTCCCTTGTCCCTGATATTTACGCTCCGAGTACATCCCTAAATGTGTTCTACAAGTCATTTTACTGCAGTAAATATAAGTGATGGACAAACACAAGTTCCCATGCACATACAGGTCTTTGGTTGTGTTTAATGAGCTGGAGAGAGGGACAAGCTAGTGGTCAGGGAAGAAGTGTAACAGAGCTGGCTGTCTAATTATTGGCTCCCCTGCAGGGCGGGCACTTTTATATCAGCCAGCCTGACGAGGTCACATGCAGCTTGAGGCCAAACAGTGCCTCTGATTGTAGAAAAGCCACTGGTTCTGAAATGCTTTACATAGCCCTGCTCATTGAATCTGCAGACCTCATAAGTCAGTTTTCAGACTCATGGTGATCTAAGATCTGTCCTGACTTTGAAGGTTCACTTCATTTTAGTTGTTTTTAGAGAATTAAATTGGTCCAGCTCCTAGTGCTGCAGAGCCTTAAGCCTTTCCTTATTGTATGGGTTTGCCAGGTGTGAGCATTCCAACTTTCATTCCAA
Source organism: Monopterus albus (assembly GCF_001952655.1). Classification (NCBI taxonomy): domain Eukaryota; kingdom Metazoa; phylum Chordata; class Actinopteri; order Synbranchiformes; family Synbranchidae; genus Monopterus; species Monopterus albus. Next base: position 1,289,382 of record NW_018127921.1, on the reverse strand, counting down.
CAATTTTCATTAGCTATGTCTTTCATATTTCTATTTTCCTCTGCTTCTACCGTCTTAGCTTTTAGCTTATCTTAGTGTAGTTCTAAACAGTCTCATAAACTAAAATGTTTTGCTTTGTCATAATTGACAATATGCAGTTACTGGATTTCAATCTTCTTTGCTGTCTGTTTTCTGGGATGGCATATGCTTTGATCAGGTTTTGTGCGGAGGCGGCATAGTTAGACTGGTTCAGGTGCACGAGCAACTCCTACACAAGCCCTTTTACATAGACAACATGCAGTCACATGTGTACTTCAGGTGTTGTTACAGAGGGCTGAATAACATTTCAAGTCATGACCAAAAACAACTAAACATTGGATAGTAACTTGACAACAATAACTGCTATATGTATGCAAATGAACATGTTCTGTTTCTTTTAAATGTGCAATAGAAAGTCAAGTAACCCCACACAAAAATACACAGACTGCTTGAGACTTGTAAGCTTATTTTCTTGCCCTTTCTGTTTTCATTATATTGGAGTTGCATGTATATTTTATTCCACATAGATTCAGTCATGAAACAGTCTAACTATTTCAAAATGCCCCCTGCAAACAAAAAAAAAAACACCAGTGGGAGCAAAAAGACTTCACTACCTACAGTGAGGCTCAACTGGTATTGATTTGTTTTGATCTTTAAAGATTTCTGCTGACCCAAATGCACACACACAGCAGTTTGCTGCAGCAGCTGAATAATTTTGCCACCACATGAAAACTGTTTCAACTTGTGGGTGCCTTTCTGAGCTTGCCCGAGCTTTCATCTTGACGTTGTTTTCGTGTGCCATTCTGTGCTTAGCAATGGGCCTTTTCTCAGCAAGTCTTTGACATAAGCTTGTGATCCTGAAGTCCACGTCAGTGTATATTCATGACCCTTCCATTCTATAGAACAGATTCTGAGCTCTTGTTAAAGTGTCAGATATGAACTTCTTATTTTTTACAATCACCTTTTCAGTTTAGCTTTTTCTTGCCTGTCTATTGCTCTTTGTCGCTCATCTTTGCCCTTTCTCTCTCATTTCACTCTCCTTTTCTTGCCCACGACTTTGTCTGCATGTCTTTTTTTTCCCATCTAGTACTATAGAGTCCTCGGCCATGGTAAATCAGGCTGCCAGAGATAGTGTTACAGTCACAATGTACCTTGGCTAATTTTCTCACTCTTGTCTGTTTTTCCTACTGACATTTGTATTTAATGTCTTGAGCAATGTAGGGGGCCATTTTGTAACCCCGCTCCCACCCCTTCAAAATGTCTACGGCAAGACGCATGTCATCCTAGAAAGATGAAATCCCTAAACACTTTCAGTAACCACCAAACTTGCCCTGCTTGTTTCACAGGCCATCTGTCTTCAGGTTTTTAGAAATGCTTCCTTTTCTCATTCCTTTGCTCAGTCTGTACGTTCAGCATAAAAACAGAGCTTTTCCATCAGCACACTGTGTATGGGATTCTGTATTTACATGGGAACATGCAGCCACTGCTATGGAAACTACAGAAATGGGCTGCAGAATCACATTTTGACATGTTTAGTAGTGGAGTCTGTACAGGAGAACGTCAGTGTAAATATCTGAATAGCTGCGGAAATTACAGGAAATGAGGGAGATTTCACACCCCAGTCACTTCAATCAGCTGCATGTACAGCACTGCACATACTACGCTTCTGTGGCTTCATGAGTAGCAAAGAAATTTGAAACAGTAATGCTGATGTTCCACTTCTAGCTCTAATAAGATGTCTTTTTTAAATATTTATAATTGTGCACAACAAAACCTGGCATCACCTGGAATCTGGGAACCTCTGCTTCTTTTAGTCATAAATGTAGGGAACGACATGCTAGCACAGTCTAGGTTGAAAATTTGACATGTTTGACAATTTGACAATGTGACATATTTACCGTGTGGCTATAGATAGATTTATTTTGTCATGTTAGTATGTTTATGTATGTCTGTGTTTGCCAGTGAATGAGGGCTGATCCTGAACACAGTGTCTATGGTGATGCTGCTGCCTGTGATCATGTTTTCTGTCCTGGCCAATAAGAAAAAAAAACTGTGAAATTAAATAATGGTCAATTGCGTCATTGTTTTCTTGGGGTCCCTGATGGGCTAGTGGCTAGGATTCAGCGTGCTCGCTGCTGCAGCCCAGGTTCGATTCAGGGTTGCGTCAGGAAGGGCATCCGGCATAAAACACGTGCCAAATTTCAACTTGTGAATCACACTGATCATTCACTGTGGTGACCCTTAACGGGAACAGCCAAAAGTGACAGAGGCTTCATTGTGTTCTTAGTGTGGATACTTTTGTGTGCTTTTCTGTATTTGTGTATACACGCGCACACACACACACACACACACACCACCTCCTCACATGTCGCTGCTGTCTCCCTGTTTGCTACTCTCAGTGGACATGATACCACTCATACAGTCTCAACCACTGGACAGGATCCTAAACCCAAGGCTTCATCGTCACAGATGTAGAGAACACAGCAATGTATTTCACCCACCAAAAGGGCAATAAACTGTTGCACAGGTAGTAACACACTTGAGTGGCCCTCCACATGGCAAAAATGGCTTACGCAACCCACCTCAGTCTTAATTTTAGCTGCAACATCTGTGTGATTTTGACCACAGTAAATATTCAGTAAAATCTGCTGGCATGTACCTATTCAACACTGCAGGCTGAGCAGCACTGGGATCACTGCCAAGACTATACTGTGATGAAAATTTTTCTTCTGCCTCTGTTGACCTCAGTAACAACAAATCCTACCACCATCTGGTCACTGAATATGGCTATTTGCATCTGTTTTTACATGGTCAAAGTCAGATGTACCAATAGACATCAGCTTGTCTATGTTGGCACCTCCAGTCCACCAGCAGATTTCTCTCTTTAACCTTTTTATTATGTTTCTTGATAATTAAAAGTTAAGTTGCAGGGTGAATAGTATTCCCCTCCTTGTAAACTAACTCAATTTCTCTTTTTATCAGAATAGGCAAGGTCTGCTTATCTGCATAGATGCTGTGCTGTCACTGTCACCACCTTTGACTTTGTACCCCATCCAGTTTCTCTGTTTGACATTAGGAGCAAACAGCTTTCTAGCCTTGACTCATGTTGACTCACAAGGCAGAATGCTTCCAGGCCTGCTTAGAATAGCATCCTGTCTGCTCCCTGACTAGGGCTCACAGAAAAATCATAGCATGTGCACTGTGTAGCACACAAGGGATGTGGCTCTTAGGCAGTTTCTATGATCAACTAATCAATAAAAATCTAAAAAATAAAAATGCATGAAAACGCAATTAAAGCAAATGACATGGGCCCAGGTAATTGGTTGTTGGACTCATTTGCTGCCAATAAAAATGACTACTCTGCTCTACATTGATAAGCAACAAATAATGAATTTGTTTCAACATTAAATGTTATATTTATTCACATATAGAAATTAAAACATATATGTGTGTATGTTTTTAAAAAAAATTTCAGATAAAACTCTATGTAAGGCACAAATCTGTTTCTGTTCATGGAAAGGAATGTATCCTGCTGCAAATGCATCTATCAAGCATAAAAAGTTCGTAAGCTTAGATGCACCTTTTTATCCTTTCTATTTCTGTCATATTGAAAACTGAAGACATTCCTGGTTAATATCACTGGAATGTTAAGTAATTAGAAACTTTTTCCATTTAATACACTACGATTTGTATTTTAGTCTAAGCCCAAGAAGAATGTAGCCAAAATGTTTGAGTCATTAAACTATAATAATGGTCTATATTTAAGTACCAGCTCCAGCCTTTTTCATGTACTGGGTATTTTTTTTAGCAGTGGTCACAAACGTACTTCCTGTTTTGCATTGAGGTTGTACTGTATTTTGGGTCATGTCATGTATCAGACAGTGATTAGAACGTAATGTAAATTATGACCAAAGTAGAAAACATTTTGAAAGTGAACATTTCACATTACTGTACTCACATTATTGAGTGTGGGGCTTTGGTTCATAAATGGCTGGTGCAATTGCAATTTAATGGATTAACGTTTTATTACAGTCATCTCCTGTGCCTCAGTGCATAGTAATTTAGAAAGAGAAGAAAAATCTAATTAAGAGATTGCATCAAAATAATACAACTTCAAAATGTCCTATGAAACCGTTTAGGTTGAATGAGCTCCTTTCTGAAGTCCAATGGTAGAGGAAGTGCATATTTTGTTTTTGCTGCTGGTTTAAAGGCTTTGAACTATTAAGTTTGGCGTCCTCTTGATCACACTGAAAACGCGCACGTATGCCCATGGCTGCATTGTGGCACTTGCCATCTCTGCAGTTCCATTTGCACTGACCTCGTGATCCTTCTGTCCTCTCTGCCTTCATATTTACTGGTCTGCCTTCCTCAAGTACCCCACTGGTCCAGTCCATTACTGGTATAAGCATTTTTTTATTTGCTACACTCTATGGCAACATCACACTGTATCCTCCCCCACCACCACACTCCAAGTGGCGCACTCTACGGCATTAACCAGTCATGCTGGAGCCTTGATGGCCAAGCTATATCCCTCATTCCATCTGTAGCTGGCACTCTTGCATCACATTTGCTCTGCTTACTCCTTCCTCAAGTGCCTTTGCTCTATCCTCCTCTGCCTATTGCTGCTGTGCTTTCCACTCTTTTAGTGGCTTTACCCTTTTCCTCTCAAATTCATTTTATTCAAATCAATTATTTCCTCTTTTTGTGTGTTTTTGCTTTTCTGTACTTGCTTATCTTTTCCCTGTGGCGTCATTCTCCCTTAATTCCCTCCTGCTTCTTCGCCTCTCACTTCTTGTTTTCATATCTTCCTTTTAGTCTCCCAGAAACACTTCTATCATCAGCCGCCGTATCCAGCTCAGCTACATTTTTCGCATTATATCTTATTATTTCTATTTCTGTCTGCTCTTTTCTACTTAGATCTGCTGTCTTTTCTAGCCCCCATTTTTGTTTTGACCAAACTTCTCACTTTTGCTTGCTCACTAATAACTTCTTTCCAGCAATTTATCATGTTTTCCATTCCACTTGTATTTTCTTTCCTACATCCCAATTTTGTACCTCTCTATCTTCTTTCTGCTCTTACTTTCTTACTCTCCCATCCTATTCTTTCCCTCCCTCTCTAGGCTCTGCAAGCTGTGGGCAGCTACATCTTGCCTTGCTTCCTCTTTCAAATGACTTCATGATTGCTAATGACCCAGAGGAGGAAGGTATAGAGGCAAGGAGTGTTTCCCATGGAGACCCTTCAGTGGCTGGCTAGCTGATTGATGACCCTGTAGTCATGTTGACTGATTCATACAACAGAGCTTTTTATAGCACAGTGCAGCACACCTCATAGCGCAACATACTTTGATACTGAACAGTGTAGTGTGGCATACAATAAGCTCCATCCTGAGATATCATACAGTACAGCCAAGCTTACGACTGAATGCCATAACACAGCTTAATGCTTAATACAGTGCTTACATGTGTTCATACTTCTCACAGTCGAGCTAACCCATTTACACTGTTCATTTAGAAACAACATACTTTTTTGAACATTCCTCTTGAATGCTTTTTAGAGGCAATCAGGAAACTGTTGTCTGGCTTTGCATTTCTGTTATCAAAACAATTATGAGTAAACAACAGGAGTGGGAGACAAAGGCAGGTTGCCTGAGGTATGAGTCAGAGTACTAACAAATGGTCAGTATAGTATGAATTGGTCATGTTAAATGTGAAGTTTAGATGAATCATCCTGCTCTCTCACTTTTTCTTTCCCCTCTCCTGCAGCGTGGCGCTCTTATTATTTCAGTCCACCTTGTTTGATGCAGCTCAGCACGCAACAGAAAACATAGTTTGCACTACAGACGCATACTGTTCATGGACAAATACAGACGTGGATGTCTCATCTATCGCATGCCATTTTTGCACTTGCAGAAAATGCTAAATATTTGAAATGTAGGCTGACCCATCAGTGGACATTGTAAGGATGGGTATGGGGTTGCAAGAGCTGCAACTGATTTTGATCATGTCTGATTTTTGTTTAAGGGACCAGTTGTCACAGCCCTGGGTACACCTCTGTAGTTAATTTTTTTACCATAAGTTGCCAACAGTTGATAGAGTATAGTATAATTCTTTTTGGGATAATGACAAAACTGATGCATTTGTGAGGACACATGTGCCACGTGCGCTGTTTTTGTAGCCTCCATAAAATACTGCATGTTCCCATGTAAATCCAGAGTCCATGAAAGACTAGGCACATGTACCCATGCCTGTATCTGAGCTTAAAGGTATGGTCTTACTGTATTGCTGTCTGTAGGTAGATTAAACTTGACTTTCTCCTAATCTGTCTGTAAGGCCTTTACTACCTTTTAATGCCAGATGTCTATGGACCCTAAAATTGCACACGGATTCCAGTCTGCTGCCTCTAAATATGTTTTTCAGGGAGAAACATTTTATGGTTTCTTTATTTCTATAGTTAAATAATGTTTCCTGTTGATATATTTTTGTGCCTCTGCCCATTTTTTCAGTGCCAATTTTATTCATCTCAGCCTTGTAGTGTAACACAGTGGACATTTAAATTATACATTTAGAGCAAATGCTGTCTCTGTCTCTGCAACATTTGACATGTTTCCAAACGAAATTTTCTTTAAAATAGCAAAATGTAAAAAACAAACACTTATTGCACAATATGCTCCCTCTCCGTCTTCAGCTGTCTTTTTTTAGCCTCCATCTCATACACTATCTCACTTTCTCCTTCTTTCTATCACTTCATAATTTGTCAAAGCTGAACTGTCACCCTCACAAACACGCATCATTTTCCTCTTCTGACAGCATCTCAGGTTAAGTACATCACAAGCTCTCAGCTAACTGCTGCACTTATGTTGTGATGGGCCATGTCAACTTCTCTGTCCGTTTAGTTCAAACACTCTCCCCTGTTTAATTCCTCTGCCTTAAATGTTGAAATGCTACAATGTTAGTGAGACAAATCCTGATTGCAGGTGCTCCTCCTACCCAGCTCTTCATTTACCATAGTTCATACTGGTTATTTAAACTGGCGTTGTCAACTGCTCTACAAGACTAAAGCTTAAAAATGTTCTTGTGTTCTTCGCTGATATGTGCTACCATAGTGAGGTATACCAGGGTATAATAAACCAGTTTGTTTGACACATTGCCTGCCATTAAGTAAGAGAGTTGCGTTAGAAAGAATGGCAACAGCACTCCGTGTTCTTCAGTTCCACATGCCGTCATTTTCAAAAACAAAGTGGCTCACCTGTCCGATACACACCTACTAACCACAGTGTATTTTGTATGTCATATTTCTCTGTTAAGGAGGGAACTGTGAGGCTATATGATTGAGAGGAGTGATACTGTCGAAGATGAAAAATGCACAGTTAACAGCAAGACCCAAATGAATTTGTCACCATAAAAAGCCCCCATAGTGATTGATGAAGGCACAACAGCTGGCAATGCAGTGACAAATGAAATGAGGATTTCTTTTTTTTTTTTTTTTTTGGCTAAGTGCAAGACATCCTTAATTCCCAAACAGTATATCACCTTAATTCATCACCATTTTCACTCATTAGATACATGCTAAATAATACCAGTTTGTAATGGTGAATCTGAGCTAGGTAACACATTCAGAATGCATCACTGAAAAGCATTATATAATAACCATTTGAACTGAAAAATTTGATGTTAGGATAGTAGTGCTGTACTTGTCAATTGACACATCATTACAGCTTTTAAAAATCTTAAACCTAGATGCTTTTAATCAGTCATACATTTGATGACACACCATTCCATGTGGCTTAAATAAAAACGGTTCTTTCTTGTGAATAATAAAATGCGATGTTAAGGAGTTTAAAGAAAAGCACCATCCACTTCTGCACTGTGAATTCATTCAGCACTTGTATGGTTAAAGTATAGCTGCAGCGTCTTACTGCAGTGTCTAAAGCATTTGGCTGATCGTTACTGTATACACCAGGAGAGGAGAAGGGGGAAAAAACATCTCTCTCTAATACTTTTCTTTTTTCTTCCAAAAATCCTTTTTATTGCATTTATAACATTTGGCACAGTACAAATTCTTGGTGCTTTTACAAGATAAACCTCTAAAGATCGACAGTGACCTTTTTATGGTTTTTATTAAAGAAAGTCTCTTCTATATAAATATTTTTTCTCATCACTGCATTCTCTGTAGCGTGGTGTAAAAATCACACAGAATGCCCCTTTTTTCAAACAAGACTACCCTCATTTGTCAAAGTCAAGACAGCATCTTAAACAACTCAGTTTTAAATAGAAGTTACAAGTTAGAAAATAGTTTCAATTTCTTTTTAATATATGTTTCTCTATCACCAGCCCATGGTATTTTCAATTTG
>NW_018127921.1:1275698-1280995 GCF_001952655.1 Monopterus albus | reverse complement strand
TACAACACGAATTCATCAGTATTTTTAAGTTTGCACACTGTACAAAAAAGTAGTTCTTGTCCTTTTTCATTGTGCATTCTGTTGCATGACTTTGTGAGGAAAGGACAAAGGGGGGAGGGGGGTGTTTGGACAGGGGATGGTTGTTAGCTAGGGACCTACGGAACAGAATAGAAGCCTTTTGGGAGGTGGGGCTTTTTAAATCTGAGTTTCCTGTACCTTCTCCTTGGTGTGTGTTTTTATGACAAAGGGCTCAGCCATTGCTGTGATGGTGCTGGGCAAGGTTCGAGGCAAAGAGTTCCCAACATTGTTGTCTGTCCATTTAGCTCCATGGCCAGTTGGTTTATAGGTATTATATTTAGGCTTTAGAGTGCCGTAGTCCACCTTATATGGGCTGTAGTCCTCTTTGTGTGGACTATAATCAAGTTTAGGTCTCTGAGTGTGTGGATTAAAATCAGATTTCAAGGCGCTGTAATCCACTGTGTGGGGGCTGAAGTCGGTCTCAAAGGTGCTGTAATCTGTAGCGGTCTTATGGGGCATGTAGGGATCCTTGGGCTTGTTGGTAATGTCAGTTTTAGGTCTCTGGGCATTGTAGTCTGTTTTGGGTTTAGGCTGAGTGCTAAAGTCAGGTTTAAATGGGCTGTAGTCAGGTTTAGGTCTTGGGTGAGTGCCAAAGTCTGGTTTGAATGGACTGTATTCAGCCTTAAGTTTAGGCTGTGTATTGTAGTCTGATTTTAATGGGCTGTAGTCATGTTTAGGTTTTGGTTGGGTGCAGTAATCCCGTTTGAATGGGCTGAAGTCAGATTTCTGCCTAGGGTGAGTGCTGTAATCTGTTTTGAAAGGGCTGTATTCTGTTTTAGATTTTGGGTGAGTGCCAAAGTCTGGTTTAAATGGGCTGTATTCTGCTATAGGTTTGTGTGTACTGTAGTCCTGTCTAAATGGGCTGTAGTCAGGCTTTGGTCTATGAAGGCTGAAATCTGGTGTAGATTTGTGAGTGATGTAATCTGGAATGGATTTGTGGCTACTGAAGTCTATATTTGGCTTGTATGTAGTATACTCAGCCTTTGGCTTGTGAAGGGTGAAATCAGGCTGGGGTTTGTATTCAGCCTTGGGCTTGTGGAAGCTGTAATCAGTCTTGTGGCTGATAAAGTTCAATTTGTGTATGCTGTTATGGTCCTGGATTTCAGGCAACGTGAGAGCTGTTTCTTGAGCTGCAGATGCTGGTGGTGGAAGGTCCTCCTCATCCACCTGGATAATCTCCACAGTGCGGGCAGCTGCCACTGTGCTCCTCTGTTGGTGGCGCTTTCTCAGTTTGTAGAAGGCAATGAGCATGACAGCAGCCAACAGTGTCACTGCCACAAAGCAACCTATTATGATCTTGGTGGTCTTCATCACTTCATCCAGACTAGGGCCAGTCTTGCCTGGCTTGCCAGTGGCACCTTGGAGTCCTGGCACCACAGATGGCTTAGCTGCATTTGGGCTGTTGGTGCTTTGCAGCAACACAGTTGGTGTGGAAATAAAGACTGGCTGAAAGACAGAAGGAGAGGCAGTTGTGGTTGTTGTCCCTAGGCCTACTCCTCCTCCTCCAGCCACCCCAGCTCCCGCAGCAGCAGCTGTGGCCATAGTGGTTTTAGGTTTGGGCATCTCAGCGGTTGACCCCAAGACCTCTACAGTCACTGTGGTAAAGTAACTCAAGTTGGATGTATTAAGCTCGGCTGCACTCACATTGAGGTAGGCCGAGGCATTGGAGTTCCCAGCTGCGTTGGACACCATGCAGATATAAGTGCCTGTGTCTGCTGCAAGGACATTTGAGAAATTAAGGGTACCATCATTGAGGACTGATATTCTCAGGTGACTAGAAGCATGTGTTAAGATAGTCCCATTGGGTAGAAGCCAGCGCACTGATGACATTGGGGCAGTGCGACAATGAAGCTCAGCCACACGCCCTGCTGAGGTGTTCAAATCCCTTGGTGCATCGGCAATGAAGGGTGCAGAACACTGGACTGCAGCACCCTCACCTCGGTCCACCTCAACCAGCTGTCGGCTTCTCATGCTTGCAGGTGAGTGACAGCGTCCACAGCATGTTGAGTTAGTAGGGATGTACTCCCTAAGCCAACGTGCCAACCATACAGCCTCACAGCCACAGTTCCAAGGGTTATGATGGAGATGGAGTTCTACCAGGTACCTGAGCGGTGAGAACAGATCATGGGGCACAGCGCTCAGATTATTATGGGCGAGATTTAGCTCCACCAATGAAGTTAGGTCATCAAAAGCATTGCGCTCTATCAATGTGATTTGTGAGTTCATTACCCATAGCTTTTTCAGTGAGCGCAGGCCTTTGAAGGAGCCTGGTCTTAACTCAGGGAAGTGATTTTCAGAGATTTCCAACTCCTCCAGGCCCTTCAGGGGGCTCAGATTTGGCATATCACCTCTTATGTTGCACATGCCCAGGTTGAGGTACTTGAGGTTTTGTAGGCCCTCAAAAGCTCCCTCTGAGATGTACTCCAGTTTCCTTAACTCTCCCAGGTCCAGTCGCATAAGGGAGGGCACTCGGTTGAACGCATAGGAGGGGATGCTCTCTATGGGGTTGTTCCTCAGCCACAGTTCTCTCAGTTTAGACAGGTACTCAAAGGCCCCACTGGGCACTACCGTCAACCGGTTATCAAAGAGCTCCAGTGTGTTGAGGCTGGTCAGTCCATTAAATGCACCCACTTCAATCTGCCTTATGGCATTTCGCCCAAGCTGGAGAACCTCAAGGTGGTGCAGGTGGCGGAAGGAGTCAGCCTGCACTGCCTCAATAGCGTTGCAAACCACCTTCCCCTGCTGATTACTGCAGGAACATTGTGGTGGACAGCCCTGGGGTCCTTGAGACACTGCCGCCCCCGCCAAGGCCGGGGAGGCGCTGCTCCACACACGCGCCATCAGGAAGACTACACAGAGCAGGGCGGCTTTCCTGGCACGATGCACAGCTACCCGCCCCAGGAGACTCATGATGTGGCACATTCATAATTCAGCATCATCTGGGGGGAGGATGGGGGTGTTTGGGGCTTTGGGGATAGGAAAGTAGCTGGTGTACTGGTACTAGTGTTAAGGGGACCAGAATAAACAGGTTAAGGGACCTGAAGAAGTTGAGGGGAGAATATGGGTTTAGGGTGCTTGCTAAGGGGCAAGAGCACTTGACCTATCCTCAGTTAAGCAAGGCATTTATTTCCTCAGACTGTGCTCATGGCCAGAAGAAGGTTGAAAGAGCTGGCTTTTCTGAAACATGTGTATGAGAGGGACATAATGGTAAGTTAAGCAACCAAAAACCATATTACAAGACAGAAGGGAGGGTAGGCTGTTATAAATTGATGCAAAGAGGTGTTGAAACACTAGACACCTACCTCAAGTTATTATTACAGGTCCTTGAACTGATATAGTTTCCCTCCTTTTTGCAATCAGCAAGAGCTGTGATATTCAGATCAGTTGTAAATATATCCAAGAGGAGCCAAGAATGCCTTTTTTATTTGCTCTGTCAAAACAGGCATTAATGCCAAAGAGCTTAATCAAGATGAGCCCTTTTGTAAATCCACACATCCAAACAGAAAGATTTGAAGGCCCTTAGCGAGTGTTTTTTCTCCTTGATTAGATAAAAAGAAAAACTGTAGATAGAAATCCAGTCAGGCTCCCAAAGCAGCAGTGCCCCCTTACTCCCTTCTTGCTGTCGGCTCCGCTTCTTTTACTTGTCCTTGGAATCCGACAGTTGATCTGTCCGCTAGACACTTTACACAGGTCTCCATAGCATAGACAAACACAAAAACACAGTTTTTTTTTTGAGCACTGAAAGCCAAGGCAGAAAGGACAAAAAGAAGGCGATAGGTGGGGGTGGGATTGGAGAAGGTTGAATGAAAAATTCCACAGTCCTTTCCAATGTTCTTTGCCTTTCGCTTGTGATGGTTAGGAGTGGAGGTTGAAACAAAAAAACCAAACAAAAAACCCTTCGCATATGTATTCCTCTGTTCACTTTTTAGTGGTCAGTCACTTGGTCGGATGGTGAGTCTGACAGCCCTCTTGCTCCCCCACTCAGCATAGCACTGTGTCCACTTGATTTTTCTTTCTTTGTTATTTTTTTTTTGCTCTCCTCCAGGAGTGCGCGACAAAGGTTGAAAAGACTAGGCAACACACACTGCCTTCATTAGCTTCTTCCTCTTGTTAACTAGCCACACGCTCCAGCCTCAGCATCCACGGTGGCAACAGCAGCAATTGCAAACGCACACACACACCATCCCTGCAAAGCACACAGCAGCAGCAAGCACACACAGCAGCAGCTGCAGCCTGCCTCCCATGCACTTCCCAAAAATCCGTCAATTTTTTTCAGAGGGGGAGTGGGGTGAGGGATAGAAGGGGGTGCTGGGAGCAGTGGGGCTGTTGTAGCTGGGTTGATTGAGGTGGGTTAGAGGGAGGAGGGGTGGTGCGCAGTTTCTCCTTCCTCTCCGGCTTGTTTCTTTTCTTTTTTCTTTTCGTTTTCCAGTTCTTTTTTTCCTCCTCTCCTCGTGGTGATCATCACCCCCCTTCCTAATGCAGCGTCCGATGGGGGAGAGGTGCAACACAGGAAAGGCAAGTGCTGGATGAGCGTGCGGTTTACAGGCGTGACGTTAACAGTAGCGTCGATGTGGAAAGGATCCGTTGTAGCAGTAAAAGAGAGTGCGCTGGCTTGGATCGCTCTCGCTCACACACACTCTCTCTCTCCTGCTCTCTCACTCTCTTTTTCTCTCACACACTCTCTCTCTCCCTACCTCCCTCCTGCTTTCTCTGCAGTGTCTTGAGGTAGTTGGATGAGCTCAAAACACTCAGACCTTTTAGACATCTACCTCTTCAAAAACCAGTTTACTTCTGCTGTCCTTTGCTCTTTTTAATGCCCACAGTCTCTAGTTTTGTCCTTTTGTTTGGCTTAGGGGAATAGGATGGCTTCTGAGGCAAAAGGTAGAGATGGTCACTGGCATCGCCAAAGCAACCAGATTTTAACCCTCTCCTCTCCGACAATAATCAAGCATTCCAGTGAGTCTGGCAAAGGTTTACAGCATTGCTTTGGAGGCAAAGGCAGGCAGACAGGACACAGTTTCTCTCACTCCCTCCATTTTCTGTTCTTTCTCTTTATCTTTGATTTCTTTCACTTCATCTCCCCATGCTCTCTTTTCATTTTGTCCTTTAGTGGAAAATAGAGGAACATGAATGGACTGCTGACGCATCCTGCTTGGAGCAGTGCTTTGGTTTGATGCAGTGTGTTTTGTGCATTAATACCCCCCCCCCCCCCTCCGCCC
>NW_018127921.1:1251385-1275110 GCF_001952655.1 Monopterus albus | reverse complement strand
ATCCCCCCCCCCCCCCACTCCGCCCTCACCCTCCTCGCTGTCTTCCCTTCTCTGCTCACTCTTCATCTGTCATTGTGTCACTCTAATTCATCTCTAGCTTTCTATTTGTATACTGTCTTCCAAGAGCTCTGCAGTTTTGTTTTTGGGGTGTTGGGGTGTGAAGTGCAATTTAAACCATCTCTGTTTCAAACTCACTCTTTGTTACAATAGAACAAAAAGTTTAGACTGTGAGAATTTGATCTGGTTTATTAATTACCATTTATTTAATAGATATACTTTGACCCAAACCAGGATGGGAATAAGGTTTAGAAGATAGGTTTTAAATATTGAAAATATACAAGAAAGTGCAAATAAAATAGAAAAGCATATCTTCTATTTCTCATCCATCATGTATGTCTTTGCAGGTAGTTAGAGCACTCTAAATAGGTAGGCCATAACCTTCAATTTAGAGCACAAACTGTCACTCCAGAAAGCACACAGCCATAAAGGTCATGTTAAGGAATGTGAACAGGAGAAAACAAGGTGTGCTTTACCTTCCTGCTGTAGGAGAAGAGGCAAACCAAATGCACCCTACTGTCTTGTCACCCCTTTATCTCCCATGGTTTGTACAAACCTCATGTCCATTAAACTCGGAAGCAGTGTGGGTAATTGATGGTTGGTAAAGCTAGTTGTGACACTGCAACTAGGTGTTTGTGTTTGTGTCTGAGCCAAAGAGTAAGTGTGTGAAAGGAAGGACAGAAAGCACGGCAGCTAGAAAAGGTCACACTGGCCTGTAGCGCAGTACGTTATTCCCACAGGCACAGAAGTATAGAGCCAACTCCTATTTTGATCACACACACACACACACACACACACACACACACACACACACACACACAATCCTCAATTTCATTGCTGATTAATAAGAATGGGCACTTGTACCAGTGAGGTGGCAGCCACAGGAGTATAAGGGGGTATTTTCCTTTGTTAAGGAAGAGTATTTCCTTTCCAAAGGGATTCCCTAGTATTGCAGCCGTGTTAAGGGTTATGTCTAAGGTATGCTGTACTATTTCAGCCTCCTCACTGCTTTCTCTGATCAAGGGAAACATGAGATAATGCAGGCACATATTCAAACAGTCATGCAAATGCAGCATGTGTGGAAAATGTCATTTCATTGATCTGTTGTCAAGCCAAATGCAAATGAAGGCATATGGTTCTCTGTGTAATTACTAATGAGAAAAATCAAATGTAGTACTACAGTGTGGGTATTGACAGTGTTAAATTTGTTTGTGTGTCAGATGATGGCTGTGCATTTTTCTGTAGGTGTCCCACCAGTGGATGAGCAGGTGACCCAGAATGGGTTCATGTTGTCTTTTACCCAACCAGCACAGTACATCCCAGGCTTCTGGCTAACCGAAATCATCCACTGATCCATAACAAAATCAACGTTGCAATGACAGCTCTCTCCTCTTAGCCTTCATCCTGTCTATTTCTTATTCTTGCTTTTTCTATTTTCACTCTATTTTCGAATGTCAGTGGACACTGCTTTCTCACTACTGGTGGAGCTATGGTCATGGCCTGCCAAACTCTGTAATGCTCCACTGACCAAAAGTGGTCAACCCCTTGCATTATAGTTTGATCCTGACCTTGAAGGGCCAACAAAGCTTGATGGTCAGCCAAAATCTGTGATCACGACAAGGTGTTCTCAAGGTCCACCGTGTTTGTGTGTATGTGTGCACAGTTCACATGACATTCCTGACATTGGCAAAGCCGTAGGCGTGTACCTTAATTCTGGGGCAAATTTAATCTGGAAGCTCAGGCCAATTCTAAATTTGTAAACCTGGCTGAGCTGTTTAATTTGGAGTGCCTTTCAAAGTTTAGGTTATGCCAATTTATTCCTGATGCATAGTAGCCAAAACCTGCAGTAGGTCAAACATTGATCCCACATACACTGTTTTGACAAGAGTATCACTGGGTCTTATGTCCAGGAAATGCTGACTGATTATGGCTTGATGAGCTGTCCTATTAGGTGGGAGCTTGCTTCACACTGTCATGCCAGCTGCATACTGTCTGCAGCGCTGCCCCCGATTCACCCAAGGCTCTATGGAGCCACTCTCAGCACTAGGCCAGAAGGACCCTAGCTGCACAACCAAATGTGGTGTAGCTTGTCCACCAGTCAGTCAGCATGTTCAAGGGGTATACGCAAAACAGCACAGAATCCACGGGGGTGAGTGCTATCAGATTTGGGCTTTGTCCAGCCACATGTAGGTCACCAGCCTGTGTCTGTTTGTATGTTTACATGTCAGTACTTTCTTTTTGATGATTTTTCTTTGGTTTTGTGTAGCAGCAATGACAGTTGGATTTGATGAATGCACAGATGGTAGATCTAATGAATATGTCATTGCCTCTGCTGTTGCTGGAATCTAGGATTTACATACAGGCCTTTGGGCAATCCTTGTAAGGTTTTCTGTGTGTTTAAAGCAAATATAGAGATTTGCTCAACGAGAGACACTATTTTTGGATGCGTCTTCTACTTTGATAGCCATTACAAATCTTATACATTTGCGTGTGTGTGCACAATGAAAACAAGGAATTCTTACCAAGCAGTTTAATTTCCTAGCCCCTTAGGGCCGTGACACACCAAACCAACAGTTGGCTGTTGGCCACTACCGGGCTGTCGGAGAGCATCTGTCGCCCTCGTCTTTCCCGTGTGTCCTGCACGGCTGCCACTAGTCAGACCCTCTTGGTGATTTTTGGTTGATTCGGCATATTGAATCAGTGGCAGACCTCACTGGTGAGAGAGACCACTCAGATTTGCTGTTCAGCTAAGTGAATCAATGCACAAGAAGAGAACAGTTCCAGAAAGCTCCTTCAGCCTGTCACTGTACTATTCATGATTTCACACATTTAATGCAGTTTCTTGTTTTTTGCCTCTGCAAACTTCTTTCAGAACTTCAGAGAACGGCAGTGACATTTGCAACTTCTTATCAGACATATTATTGATTAGAAGCAGCTATAAACAGCAGCTGCTGTGAATGAGAGCTGCTTTGTTTACAGTTTATATATCAGTCTAGCTCTTCTTTCCCTTTCTGAATGACGAATACAGATACCCGCCACCTGCTGGTAGGGAGAGTTATTTCTCTCACTCACGTGCAGATTGCAAGTGCTAGTTGGCCGCAGGCTTTAGTCTGTGCGGTGTGTACAAGTACCATTTTTTTCAACCCGACTGGCCCAGACAAAAGTGACATTATGTGATGCAACAGTCAGCCTTCATCGCTGCTAGTTCTTTTATGTCAGATTGGTGTGTCTCTGCCCTTAAACTAATTTTAACCAGCTTGACTAAATGCCTAAATACCTGTCCTTACCCTAACTCTGCCCTTAACCTTAAAACCAAATGTTAACCCTCATACAGCTCTCGGAAGGAAATGTCCTCACTTTCCCAAAATATCCTCATTCCTATGGTATAAATCTCAATTGGGTCTTCACGATGCACACACAGACACACTCACAAATTACATGCCAGTGTATCAAGAGATTATAGCCAATAGGGTATTTTAGCGGCTTCAGTCTGTTCAGGCTGGATAAGTTGTTTCATCCTAATACCTGCTCTACCTCGCCGATCTTGTGTGGCCTCCACTCAATACAGCATACTAATTTTGATAAGACTTTAATGCTATACTATGCTGAACATTCAATGATATTTTTGTTTAGGTCCCTCTTTTACTATGCTCAATGCAAGATAGCAGTTTAGGCTAGATTGTTCTTCCTTTCGATGTTTGTCATGTTTTACTGTCTTTCTTTCTATATTAGCAGTTTAGGCTAGATTGTTCTTCCTTCCGATGTTTGTCGTGTTTTACTGTCTTTCTTTCTATGTCTCTATCTTTGACTACTCTCCCTTGATGTCTTTCTTTTCTGTCCCTCTTCTTTTCCTTTGTCTTTTTGAATTTTTGACACTCTTTTTACATCGCCTTTGTTGTTTCCATGTTTCTCTTTTCGATTCCTTATTTTTTCTGTCCTTTTTCTTTTGCTCTTTTTGTGCCATTTTTATCTTTGTTTCTGTTTTCTCTTCCTTTGTCTTCCCCGTTGTCTTCTTCTCGTCAGTCTCCTTCTCTAAATTGCTTCTTCCTACAGTGTTCGTCGGCCAGTGTCAGGTTAATTGTATTTGCTCATTCGCAGTATGTTTTTGTATGTGTGTGCCAAAATGTGTGCTCTCAAACAAGGACAATATCAGGTCAATGCAACTGAAGGCACACAATAAAAGATGAGTGTTTTCACTCTTCTTGATTTTCTCTCATCCTGTGTTATACAGTGTTTGAGCTTCACTAGCAGCCATTGTATTCAGACTAATGGGCTTCATTATGTTGAGCTGTGTTCATGCAGGCTGCCAGAGCAGGGATTAGCCGTAGCACCATGTTAGCTGGAAGCAGATGAATGATACTCCTAGGTTAGCTCTATTAACCCAGTCAGCATGAGCCATGATGACTAGATAGGAGGAGATGCTTCTTACATATGTTTTTACTTTTGCCTCATAAATGTTTAGTTTTTTAAAAATATTTTTATCCCTCATTGTCAGTATTGTCACTTTTAGTTTGTGTTAAGTAAATACACTGTTTTGCTCTGTGAGCCTGTGATATATTACCAATATTTATTTTCTCTTTTTGTGGTTTTCTCAGCATATGCTAATGCTCCCCATGTTTTGCCCTAGCTACATCGCTGGTCAGCTGGCCTCATTAGGATTCATGGAGCATCCCTCTTTGTGCGTTCCTCATAATGATGCCTTGCCAACTGCCAGGCTATAAGAAATGGATGTCTCTTCCTCTGAACAATGTGAAGTTAAAAACATAGTAATTCATAGCAGAGAGCCCTTTGGGAGCACACCCACCCACCCCTCCCTCTCTTTCTTTTGCTTTTATATTTTGGGCTTGGCCAAAACCATATTCCTGACTAGTGAGGTCAGAGTCCTCAACATTGCATCTGACAGAAGTCCCATGTTGGGCTTATGCTGTACTTCTGCTTCTCTCAATTCACTCAATAGTTTTAATATCTAATGGGAATTCTCAAAGTTTTTCTATTGTGCATGCTAATAAATGTGTTGCCCTGTCTTACCTCAGTATTCATTCTGTTGTCAAGCTTTTTTCTGTAGTCTTCATACAGTATAACAAGCACCTCTGCTGGTAGAGGTAATTTTATCTTCCTAGACACTAATATGAAATCAATATTTTAGGGTATCTAAACCACCATGCCATCTCCTGGGTGGTGAACTGACTTACCTGCCTCACAGATAACTAACTCCCTTTTGTTTATATTGTGCCCACTTTCATTTGCTTTACTATCCTGATGCCCCTGACCTTCAGATAACCCTTTCTCCCTAAAATCACAGCAACGGTTACCTTCTTTACGGTGTTATTTCTGTGGAACATTTAATCCCAGAATCTCCATCAAGCTTCATGTAGGGGGGGGGATTAGCCCTGCTGAGGTCTGTAACAGCAGGGATGGAAGAAAAGAATGAAACAGTTTTTCATTTTTGTGAAATTCACCCGGTCACACTCAGATTATGGCAGCACTGTCCAACAGATAGAGGTTTTCTGTGTGCATTCCAATAATCTTTGTTTCCCTTCGTCCATGTTTGCGTGTTTATAAGCCTGTCCATCTGTCATACTGTGTATTTTGCTTTTTATTTGTTATCTGGGTACAGACACTATACAATATTGCAAACTGCTTTTCAACAACTTTCCAGTGTTAGAAAGCAGTTGGGAGTGAGTGAATGCGCTTCCAATTTGGATTTCATTACTGATAGTTGCCTGTCTATCTTATCTGTGTTCAAATGAATTATCTGCTCCCCCATTGTGAGCATAATAATGAGAAATACAAGTCAAGCATATTTTAAGGAGGCATGAAGGGTCATTGTTTTGACATGACATAACATTTTACTTGTATATGAAGCAGAGAATTGGTGGGAATTGTGTGTGTGTGTGTGTATATGCGCAGAGGAGATGCATTTTGTGTGTTTCCTAATGCAACTTCTCATCTCCCAGCCAGTTATTTTTTCCTATATAATATCCTTCATCTGTCTTGCATTTTTCCCCATACTGGCGGTTTGAGAAGCCAAGCTATAAGTGTGTCTAATCTATGAGCACAGCCAGCACAGCATCAAATGCTTGGTGCTGATATACAGTACCTGCAGACTTCAACAGTACAACACTTCAGTAGTTGTCCACCCAAGCAGGTAGGAGACAAAGCTGAATGGGGAGGGTTGAAGATTGAGAAACGCACTTGAGTAGATTTTGACATTATTGCTAAACCAATATGGGAAGACTCAAAGAAGGAATCAAGAAAGGAAGTAATGTGAGAAAAAACACGTTTGGGCTAAAGAAAAAGAAAGATGGAAAAGGAATATAGGTCAAAGAGAAAAAATACCCTTGACACAAACTATACGCATACTCCTCACCCTTATTTTCAAGGCTTGCGACCTTGCTTAAATGTGTTTTCTGTAGCAGTGCAATCAGGGATATCCCCTAGAGATAGGCTAAGGTTGGGGGCCCGAATAGCTCCAGCAATGAAAAGAGGGGGGAAACAGCAGCAGGCAGCACTTTCTAAATTGAAGTCAGTAACACAACAGTCCGTTCTATCAGAGCCAGGCCTTCCACACCATCCGTTTACAGTCACAAAGGAGAGCTGAGGGTAGGATGGTGATTGAGTTCTCCAGGGCAGGACTGGCTATGTGCGTTTATGTGGGTGAACGCACATGAGGTGAAATAGCGGTGCCAGTGAAGAGTGGCATGGCATCAGTGCTGTGCGCCTCATGAACCTGTAGTGTAAGAAGCTGTGCTTGTTATTCTCTTCACCACTTGTGTGCATAGTTGACAATTCTGTGACAAGAACTGAATATTTAGCAGTGGAAGTGGTTTCAGATTGTGTAAGTGTAACTTGTGAATGGAATGAATTATTAACCTGTGCAAATGCCCTGAGCCTGCTACATTAGAGTACCTTTATTCTATATGCAGCTGTTGTATGAAATCTTGCTAATGCAGGCATATCTGAGACCCCCATGCACACACAGCCTTATTTTTTTTTAATCCCTTTTTACATTA
The DNA here is from genome assembly GCF_001952655.1 of Monopterus albus. Taxonomy (NCBI): domain Eukaryota; kingdom Metazoa; phylum Chordata; class Actinopteri; order Synbranchiformes; family Synbranchidae; genus Monopterus; species Monopterus albus. Next base: position 1,268,040 of record NW_018127921.1, on the reverse strand, counting down.
GCACTTCTACAGCGCTTTGGGGGATTAAAACTGGTATGGTTGGCCTGCCCTTAGCAAGGGTAGGAAAGGGATGCAGTGACTAGTAGAGGATAGATATCTGGCTGACGTGAGTTTTTCTGTGTGTTGATGCATATGCAGTGGTCTTACATACTTTGTATGGTTACTGGCACATAAGCACAGCATGGAACAGGCACGATTTCTTTGGGGGCTAGCACTTTTGCTTACTTCTGCTGAGCTAAAAAAGTTGATCAGCTGGAGTTTTAATATGCTGTTCCCAGTAGTGTGGCGACATGCTTATGAGTGTTGTTTTTCACAGGCAAACATCCCAGTTTGTGTAGATGGCTGGATTTTGAGCTCTTGTATATAAATGTTACTTATGTGATTGTGTGAAAGAATAAGCTTGACAATGTGCTTGAGAGGGACTTGTAACTGCCATGCACTGTTCCCAGTGTCACACAGTTTTTACTGTCACCTCTGTATCTGGGGAAAAGCAACGCACACACTTGCTCACATGTTCATACTAGCATGGATGCCACTGGTTTTATAATGTAGTGAAAGATTAAAAATTTTCATGGTATCAGGTGAAAAAACTAAATGAAGTTTGAAGCTATTCTTCATCCACAGGGCAGTTAAAAAAGTCCTATTGGATTTCTACAGCACATTAAACACTGCAGTCTTTACATTTAGTAGCTAAATGCATCCCATACTGTATGTTTTATCTACTTTATCTCATGTTTTTATTCTGTCATTCTTTCCTTGCAGCTATAGAACCATAATGCAAACAGGCCACTGCTTATGTGTCTTCCTTCTAGTGCTACAGTCTAGGTCACTTGCACCCTAGTTGTGTTTATTGGTGTGTGACCGTTATATATATATATACACACACGCACGCAGAGCGAGGACTGTCTTGACACATCGATGAACAGTGGTAATTTCCCCAGGCAGGCATTGATTTCCCTTTCATTTTCTTGCTATCCATTGTTTGAATTTTGACCTGAAACCTTTTGCTTTATTTCAGTGGCTCATTTTGCCATATATTTATTTCAAGTGAGCATAATGAGGGGACCCATATGTAGACATAGATTTGGGAGGTGTGTTTTTTTTTTTGTGACAGACAACACATGAGATTGACTGCAATCTACTGCAACAGTACTCAAATAAAAATAATTCCTTAGAATGCAGAAACCCAGATATCCATGGTTTCTTCTTCTGTATCACCTCAGTCTAATGGTAAACCATGCTTGGGGATCTTATATATATTCTCCCAAAATAAATTATATTATATTCTCAGCAAAAATAAAGAAATTCCCCTTACCCAGTCAAATTAGGATGTTTCACAAGTAACAACATATTATTATTATTATTACAGAACACATTATTTCTGCTCGGCCTCAAGGCTGATCATGTGTTCAATGTTCATTATTTAACACATGTTGTGATTCCATGTTATTGCTCTTATAGATGAAGCTATGTTTTGCTCAACTCTGTTGTCCCTGAAGTGTCTCCTCAGATATGTCTATTCATATAGTTTTATACATGACATACAGTGCCTGCATTTTAATATACACGTTTTGTATGGAGAAGGCTTTGCTGACTTAAACATCTAATCACTCTTCTTCAAGGGCTGCCATTAGTTTTTTCTTGTTTCCTATCACTGCTCTGCCATCCATTTTAGTGCCTCAGCTGTGCACAGCAATAAATGACTGAACATTGATTAAATCTCTGACACATTGTTTTGACTTATCTTTTGAGGAAACACATTAATTTGTTGGAAATATCATGTGATGGTAACCTCTGGGCAGAGGGCTTTATATCTTAAAAGATGCCCCATTGGGTATTCAAGCAGCAAATCTGGGCAGAATGAGTGTTGAGCTGGCCACAAGACTGGTGTAGCTTGTAGCTCCGTGATGCAGTAGTGGGGTGTCTGCTTTTGCCTGCGGCCACCTTGTTCAATTGGATTTTAAGTGTGTGATTGCGTGCATGCGTGTGTGCTGCTGCCTCTTTTATAGTGAGTGTCATCCATCCTATTTGGAAGCACAATTGTCATATTGTGCACCTGGTGGTGTTAAAAGCTCCCCTGAAGAAAATGGTGTGTTTTAAGCCAAATATATCAAGTACACAGTCACATTGTGAGCATGTGTTTGTGTGAGATTTATTCGCTGGCATGCAATACATGTGTGCTTAAAAAAACAAACAAAAAAAAACACATTCATTGTCAGTCATGTCCAGTACATGTACACATGTGCAAGTACTTGCCATTCGTCATCACAATGGTTTTGTGATTGCATTATCATGCAAGTGTGTACCATCATATTTGAATGGACACTCAACAGATTCTAACAGTTTTTTTAAAAGCCGGTTTCTAGCTAATACTGTGATAGATGAACACATGTAACCATAGTGACAGCACATGCCAAAGACTGAGACAGCCTTAAGGGGTTTTATTTTATCATGACATATATAAACCTGCAATCTGTTTTACAGTTAATGGATGTTGAAACCAAATTAATTGTTCTTTACAGATAGCCATATCAGTAGCTGAGCTTTATACAGCAACAGCTAATACAGGTATCTATCAAACTGGGGTAAACCTATAACAGCAGTGGCTCTTGGCTTAAGAACATGCTTGTTGCCCTTTTATTCATCTGCTGTTATTCAGCACATGGACTGTATTATAATGTACTGAGCTCTGAATAAGCCAAGGTCTTTACACACATGGTCCTGCACTGGTTGTCCACAAGCTGTTAAAACAGCTAACAATATGCTGCAGCTGTCACACAAGCCATTTTACATCATCCTGAGGACTAGGAAGAACCTCTTATTTATGACTGACAAATCACTGTCCTTATGACAGTAGAACGTAGCTGTGGAGGGACCATAACTCAAATATATACAATTTAAAAGCTTTTAAATTGAATCATAGTTAGCTGTTTATCTTTATTGTGTTCTGACCTGACGTTTTCTACTGCATTTAAATGTCAGTTGAGGGAAAATTTGAACATATAGTGTTAGTTGAACCCTATGGTTTGAGTAGCTAAATGGAACTTTAATTTTTTTGTTGCTTGTCCTGCACCTTTTGTCTCTGTGCCTGTTGATTCCCAAGTCAGAGCTGTGGGGCAGAGAGAGGAGGAGGAATGGGAAGAAGGGGGATAAAAACTTTGGCCTGTAAAACTCTTTCATCATTTCTGGTCTTTTTGCGTTTTCTCTGTCCTCCTCCCATCCCTTGCTTTTTTTGTGCACTTCTCTGTCTTTCTTGCTCACTCTCAATCTCATTCCACAAATGTTAGCCCCATTTCTCTCTCTCTTGTCTCCTCATTATAGAGGTGTTTGGAGGCCAAGTCTTGCTTTGACAGATTTTTTTTTTTTTTTTTTCAATTGATTATTTCTTTCCATATCCCCAGATGACTGGAGAAAACAGTAAAGCTATGATTGGATCAAAGTAACAGAGAAAAGTGTTAAATATTAAAATAGTACATCCCTTGATGAGCTTATCTAGTGAAACTAAAGGAACAGTTATTGTAGCACCACTAGCTTGATTGATGCACACTCTGAGCTAAAAATACCGCACAGAAATGGCGAACATAAGGCACAGAAGATAACCAACAAATAGTTGATGTTACCAAGCAGTTTGTTTAGCAGATGTTTAAAGAGTGAATAACATAAAATTCTACAGCATTATGCCAAGTGACATGAACAAGAGGTTTTATGAGGAGCGCTCCTGAGTGAACAACTTTATTAAGCACCATTCTCCTTAATACATCCATAAACACACACTTACATGAGTGACTGAACATGAACAATCATTTACAGAGATCTTCAAATCTGATGAGCGCACACTGGCCACTGTGGCGGTGTAACTCCGACAGATATACAGGGCATCGTGGCCAGATGCCAGGGCAACGGCACACTGTTCTTCAAATATCTGTGCCTCCTTCACTATGGCCCAAGTTGTCTGCTCTCATCCAGGCTTAAGAAAATTACCGTAACAGACGATAACACCTAACTAACCTTCCATTCCTCCAAGCCCTGTTTTGTGGTAGCATGTTGCTCAAGATGGGCTTGTAAACCAAGCACAGGTGCAGGGCTGTTGTTATCACACATATTTGACATTGATCAGATTAACTCATGCTGCTGTTGAAGCAAGAAAATAGAGGGCAGATATTTGCCAATACATCATTTGCAAAGCAGCATTGGGCTAACTGCTCCTAAGTAGGCATGCCTTAATTCAATCAGTTCTCCTCTCCTACCTCAGAGACACACACAACCACAGGCCATCTACCTTAATCCCCTATCGTATTTGTTGATCTTCACGTGCCTAATATGATTGAACATATGGTGAGGTTGAATTGGAATGGCAAAACTGAAGAGTGATTGTAGGGTGACTTATCTCGAGATTTTTATCTTGCGGGGGGCAGACTTGGGTCACCTTTATTTCCTATGATATGATCTATGACTATCTATTGACATAAAAGATTCTAGCTGACTAATATGCTGTCTTGTAGTTGCCACACAAGTGTCTAAACCATTGAGAACCAAAAGGCATATTCTGCTAGACCACTGGAACTGGTTTTATACAGTCTACTTTAAAATTAAATATGCAATTAGAATAAAGGTGCTTAGATGAGCAGGAGTATCTTTCTGACTCCTGGCAGCCATCAACCTGCAGTGTCAACACTTTACTGTACTACCAGTTTATAGCAATATGGAGCACCTCTTCACTAACATGTATCTACCAATTTTCTCACACTCAAACTTTCAACCCTGGCCTAACAACTCTCCAACCATCTTAGCAACCAGGTGCTGCCTCTCATTTCGATAAGCACACAAAAGTGGACAAAAAGCCATGCTGAAAAATGCCTCTGACTGTTCATTTCTCCCCTTTTCTCTCTCCTTTCTCTTCTCACTCTGACCACAATCAGAGTCTGGGAGGACAGAAATGGCTTTTTGAGTGACAGGCTGTCTGTGCCATTTGCTGTATCAACTGGTGAAAGAGGGTAGAAAAAGGAGGTGGAGAAAAATGATGATGGTCCAGCCATGATTGTCTCTCATCCCTTCTAGCTTTCAACCACCATCTTTTATCCCCGGGGTCACTGAGGTCCAAATAACGTTGCTGCAACACCTGTAGGTGTAGAAATAGTTTTCATGTTACTAGTGAATTTTCTTTTTTCCTCAACTGTAATACAGCTTTGACACACATTCACTTATTTAATGTTTTTTCTTCACAGAGAGAATGCTTTTTGTTTAGGTGATAGCTTGGGTGGAAATCTCTCTTGGAGTAAGTGGAAATTTGAATAGATACTGTAAGTCAGTAATGGGTAATAAAGTGAGCTGCATCACAATTCCTTTCTGGCTGTGTCTTTTTAATTTGAAATGCTGATTTCCTCTTGTATAATTTTCCACTAAATGGAATTAAAAAGATCTAAATTGATTTTAGAGTAATTTTCTGATGACCGCGCTCTTCATTATCTTGTCTTTGACCAGGCTCCAGCTGGTGTTTTGTCCAACTCTTCTCTAATGCCTTAGGTACAGCTGTCAGTGCACTGAAATGTCTATTAAGGAATCATGTAACCTCACTGTCTTCCTTCCACAGAACTGTCTTTGGTGCACAACCTTAGTTTGGTTATTGCAGCCACAGAATCATAAATAATCACATATGAAATCTTAAATCGGTTCATAAAGTTTCAACAAGTGGAGTGTGACTGAAGAAACAGCTCCTCATGTGGTTGATTGCCATTGTAAAGAAGATCCTTTTTGCTTCTTACACCTATGTTACAATCTATTGAGCCAACAGTATGAGTGTTGTTAGTGAAAGCCTTCTACCTCATGATTATCACTGCAGACAGTATAGAGGCTTTTCATGTTTTCCTTTTCTTTCCATACATTTAAAAGGAATCACCCACTTTTTATACAGTAATAAAACCAAAAGAAGTCTATTTCTGCTTGTTTCCAAAATCCAGTAGTGAGATATTGTATATTTTTATTTGGCTATTTCACATATAAATGCATAGGGGGGGGGGGAAGATATGCCATACAATTATGTTTGAGCCTCAGTTAAGCAAATTACAGCAGACAATGTAATACTCAGAATTTGGCTGCCTATGGGGCTGATAGGATGAGTGTAGTGTATTGACAATTGTTCCCCCACAATACAGTGACCTACAGCTACCAGCTAGGTGGTTCTCCTAATGGATTTTTATTTTATTTTATTTTATTTTATTTTATTTTATTTTTTGTTAGTGCTTCCTATTATGACCGTTGGTGTAAGTCTGCTTTTACTGTTATGTAAAATAAATAGCTAAATGAATAAAATACAGCATATTTTATTCTAAGATGGGTACCCACAGGTTAGCCCCCCTGACTATATTGTGTACTATACTGGCCAGTCTGCTCCTAATTTTAAAGTGTGTTCAGAATTGGTACAAATAAAACATTTCCTTATCATTTGATTTTTCTCCATGTCTCGTTTGCTGTACTGCTCAATGGTTGCACAATAATGGTTAGGCTTTATTGGTTATATACTCCAAGGTCTATGTGTAAATGGATTTGTGGAAAGGCAGCGCTGTCATTTTGAGAGGTAATGTGACTTAATGCCCTCACAGTCATTATGATCCCCCCCCCCCCTCTAATGTGCTCAGTGTGGCTTGACTGCTCCCACCGAGCTTTCATTGCTTCATACCGATTTGAAGAAGACTCCTGCCTCTCACTGGTTCCCAGTACTCATGGGCCTTGAGATGCTGGGTGTCTCAGCTCAGAACATGAATGTACCTTTGGGAACTAAGTGAAAAATTCTTTAAAATTGTAATTACCATCCCAATGTTTCTAGAGCTTTTTGAGTTTCCCACCCTTTTGCCATCTGTAGTAGGTTGTGTGGTTGCATTGATCAAAATGAAAACTGTTGCAAAGTAATAACTTTCACGGAGCTGTGTGACATTTGTTTTTAACAGCCATTCAATAACTTATAGCCCAGTTCAATGTATGTTTTCCCACCTGCACCCTCACTCCATCCAGTTAAGGAGAATTATATGATATTAGTAATATTCCAAATGTAGTTCAATAGCCATCGACCGGCATGCCATGTTGGCCCTCTCTTAAAAATGAGATGGATTGTAGTTATTGCTGTTATTGATTTTAATAACCAGGCTGTTAAGGCCCAATGTAGAGCCTTGCGCTTGCTCAGCCACTCACTTACTACACGAGGACTGTGCTATTCTTTAATCTGGATAACTAAGGGGATCTATAAACTAATTTAATTACAGATTTAGCATGATTAGGTTTGCTGACTATTGTAGTTTTTCCTTTTCATCTTCAGAGCTTGTCAGATACAGTGGGTTTTATGAACTTTGTACCCCTTGTAACAACAAACCTGCATAACCGTTGATTAAACAAATAAATAGTGTTCATTTCTTTAGGGATAACAGGGCTAGAAAGACCCAGGTAATGGATCAAAATGGGAGGTCTTAGCTAGGTGCAGTGTATTAGCTGAAGGATCAGTCTTCATCACAACACTATTGACCCATTAGGCCACAGAGAGACACAGAGAAGCTGACTGTTGAATCTCGTTATTACATCATGAGAGTTAATGCAATGCCTTTCATTAGGCCGTATTTAGACTGAGTTTCAAACATGTGAAAACACCCAGCTCTCCCCATTCATTTCTATGGGGGATTGCATTCGTTGCTGCTGGCACCACTACTGCAGGGAGTTCTGGCAAAACGATGCAACCCTGTGCAGCAAAAAGGTTGGATCTGATTAAACTTTCACCACACTGGATGGCGACATCATCCAGCAAAGGCACTGCATTGACCAATCATGTATTTCCGACGATCAGGACTTACGCACCCACAGGAAGAGGACTGTTGTTTACCTTGTTAGCATGACCATTCACTGTCGAATTTGGGCCACAGTTAACGCGCCATAATGCCACACCTTGCATTTTTGTTAGTACTGCATGTTAAACTGTGTTTTTATCTCTCAGTGCCTACACACTGTTCTTAGAATTGGTGCTAAGGTAGAGTAGGCTATGCTAGCAGCATAGCTAACCAAAACACAGTGGGAACCCCCAGCACCAACATAGGAGGGAGTTGTGTTTTTACCGGATTAGTCTGAATGCCCGATTACACAGTGTCACCGATACTTTCACTCTGTTAGGCCTTGTCAAACCCCTATGGTGTTTAATTGTTGTACATATAGTGGCCCAATTGCAATTTGACTCCTGTTATGGACAACCACAGAGAAAAACAGTAGCCAAGTTTTTTAGACAGTTTCTACTGTTGCTTCTTTTCTCTGGTTTTTCAACAATTCCCCCTGTGACACGTGGCGCAAACAGTTTAATTTCCGCTTGAAAGGGAAGTGATGCCAGGATATAACAGATTCAAAAGAATAGCAGGTAACAAAATGATTGCTTAAATGGTTTTGTTTCCCGCTAGAATTAACTGGAACCTTATTGGAAGCCCCTATTCAACATGCTCTTGCCTGCATCTCCATCTTTCTTTCTCTTAACCCTCTCTACTAGCTTCCCTATACTCACCTTTTCTGTCAGAATAGCGATGCAGGACAAACATCAGTTATCTACTGATGAAAGAAAAACTCATTAACGTGCCTCAGGAAGGCTTGATGGTGGGGATCATGCTTGTTTGCCATAGCATAAAAGGCCCTGGCCATTCGAGGAGCTGTTTGACTTCTTGCCTTGCCACTGACAGACAGCACCTTGACACTGATGCATGGGGACCCCCTGAGTCATATTCATCACCCTGGGAGAGACAGGCACAAACACATTACTTCCCAGTGTGCATGCTGTTGTGCTGAAAAAACCTTAGAAAAAAATCAACTGGACTTGGATTTCTAGATCGAAGACGTTTCACCTCTGATTGATTCCAGTTGATTCTGATTGACTGATTCTCCAGTTGATTTTTTCTAAGGTTTTTTCAGTTTACTATGACCTGGATGACTGAGAATCTGCACAGACATGCTGTGCTGTTACCGCCAACACCAGCCTTTGGCCAGAACTATTGAAGGAAAACAAACAAAACCAAAAACAAATGTAAACCATTTCATTCCAACAGGATGTTGTTTTCCCATATAGATGCTTTACTCTTGTGTAACAGCCAAGGAAGTCTTTCTAAATCACGTTAAACACTTCCTTGAAAATAATGCCACATGGGTTTTTCCAACATATTTTAAACCTGTCCCCTCCCGGGCTTAATTTAATCTACATCTGACACATAGCTGTCTGTTCTGACCCTGTAGTCTGATTAGTTAATGAACCAACCTAGTTTGGAATTGTTTAGTGCCAGAGGTCTGGCACTTGGCCTAGAGCTTTTCCGTACTGCTAGCTCACCAAAGCAGGGAACAGTCAATATCCCACACCCACTGGCATCCTACTGGTTTAGGTTAGCTAATGGGAACGCCTCCTCATCGAACCTCTTCGATTCTAAAACTCCCACTGTTTAGGTGTTGCTGGAATTATAGTGTATCTTTTTCTGGTTTTTAAAATACATTGTGTCTGATTAAAATAATTCCCATTGCTAACCAAAAATGAAAATGCCAGCAGACATGGTTTCTCTTGTTTGAGAGAATGTGGTTTGCCTTCCCAGACATGACTTGTCTCATACTATTGTCTTCCAGAAAACAATGTGCTTTTTATTAAAACCATAGAATGTAAATAAAACTAGAGGAAGCCTCATTGGTTGCATTTTTACCACTGTTCTGGAATGGGTGACCACTTTTACCAATTCACCGCGCTCTAACACAGGCTGCAGCAGTTCTCCCCATGTGAAGATTTTTATTTTTAATTACAGGCCCCATTAACAAGCTATTTACATCCCAGCCTGATCTACACTATTAGGTGATCAATACCAGTTTGTTTAATTCGTTCATTTTTCTTCTTTCTCTCTCCTGCTAACGGTGATCTATAATTATAGACTTCTCCTGGAACCAGCTGGCCTTTTCCTCTCTGTTCAACCACAGTGACATCCTAACACATTTAGCCATTTTATACCTAGGGATCCCTGATTTGAGGCAGTTGAGATGGGTACTAAACAAGTGTAGCACTTAAAGAGTGGTCTTTTGTTAGTTACGTCTCTTTATCAGTAGGATGTCAATATGAAAATTGCCTATTTCCATAAAAAAAAGTTTATTTAGAGGCATTTAGAATGTGTCCCTAATTCCTGGCCATGCAGTGCTACTATGTTCCATTAAAAGTTTATGGACCTTAGTAATGGCTGTGCATTATTGGTAATGGGCTATGGTGTTTTTTTGTTTTGTTTTGTTTTTTTATATGCATGCCCCCCCCCCAGGCATGCTGTCATTTTTGTTATCGTCTCTTTTTGCAAGCAAAGATGACCCCATATAAAAAATGATGCCCAGCATGCACATTCAGATGTAGCCTCATCTTTTAGCTAGTTAGCGCTGTCCACACTGTCCATGCCCTCACAAAATCAGTAACAGCAGAACAGTGATGCCATTCCTGTTTTTGCATGCAGTTTTATATGTACATATCAGCACATACACAGAGAAAATCACTCATAATTCTACATTTAAACCACATCTACACTAAAACCAAAATATTGCGCTCACTACTGTGTACACTTCTATGCACACTCTGATAAACATCATGGGATCACTGTGGAGTCGAACAAGCTCCCTTTTACATAGCTGTAATGACTTTAACACTACAGTTTCAGTAGAAATGGATTTATTACCTAGCAGTAGTTGTCTATTTATTTTTCCTCATGCTCATCTGTTGTCCTGGACACGTTGATTCAATTTGCGATTGAGCTTTGATAAATTTTCTCCGCCTAATGGGAACACCTTCATGAGATATTGATTTTTGTTGAATTCTGATCAGAGTTGTGGTTGTACAACTTACTTGGGGGTACATATTTATCAGTTAAAGGAACTTTGTATATCCACATAGAAAAATGATTCATACATGTCAGCATGTGGGGCAGTACTGAGAGAAGATGGAGTTTTGTTGAATAAGGCTGTTCATAGCCCCAAATGGAGTTTTCATACAAGACTGAGCTTAGAGCAGTGAAGCTGTTCAGCTTTATAAATCCGCAAGTAAAAATGGTCTTTTCACATGGCACATGAAATGAAGATTCAGCTGTTTAAAATTGTGTAAGCAATTTGAAAGATAAACATGAAGTAATTACTATCTTAATGCAAAGTCTTATTAAATGATTCTCATGCATCTGTGGAATCACAAAAAAACATGTTCAAAAGTTGATTTAGCTGCTTAACGTGTTGCACTGCTGTTAATAAGAAGCATCTTGCATTCAGTAACTTCCTCTGTCATCTGATATAACTGGTTCTTTGGATAAAGAAAAAAAATCTAATAGAAAAAAAAACTATCAAATGAAGCAATAAACTAAGACTAAAATTAAATCAAAACTAGGTGCCTCAGAGCCATTGATTTAATGATTTATCTTCTTTTCCTCTTCACCGAACAGGGAAGGTAAAGAATATGAATAAAGTTTATATAGATTATCTGATTGCTCTCCCCTTTCTCTCCACTTTGCACCACCATCTAAGGTTTAAGATAACTCATTGCTTAGCGGAGGTGTGATCTCTTTGACAGCACACACACATCACACTCTATATCACTCCTTCAATCTCCCCCAAAGCTCAGTGTGATAAAAGGCTTACACAGCATTCGCACATATGAAGACAAAGTAGGTGGCTGGCGCTGGGCTCTGGTGATGCTGTAGTTCTGAGTGTATGTTTTGTTGACCATGTAATTCCCTTGCTCTGCTACAACTAGACAGATATCTTCTGACGTACTGCTATGTACGTAAGCGCTTTACTCGGGAAAGACGTCAAAGACCTGGGAAGCCAAAGACCATGGTGATAAGTTTTTCCTCCATTGTGTCAAAAATTCTCTCTCTAGAGCCGACTAGTAAACTTTCTTTTCCTGCTTCTTCTTTCTTCGAAGTATAAAACTTGTTGCTTCCATTTCTGCTGGAATCAAGATGATCCCAAGCAACTCTTGCCTGGATGGCGCTGAACTCTGTAGCAGCATATTTGCATATAGTAGAACTTTACCCAACTCTGGGATGTTGCATTGCTGGACTCCTTTTGTTTCTGTCTTGCACAGCAGGGTGTAATGAGTAGCAACGCCCGGTTTCCAATAACAGTGAATGTGCAACTGTTGCCCCGTTGTTCGTCTGGATGAGCCAAGTGGCGTAGGCAGGAGTGACTCCAGCTGTTCTTTTCTTTCTTTTTTCTGTTTCTGTATTTCTTTATGTTTATATGTTCTGGCTTTCTGCCCATTGTGAAGCTCTGTCAGAGTGAGTTACAGTACTTTTGGCCTCCTCTTATTTAGCTTGTCATCTGTACTGTGTGTGCACAGTCATCTGGTACATTTACACACATACACCCAAGTTCATCAATGCGATAAGCACTTAATCAACACTCAAATATACAGTTTTGTGCACTCAAGCATGCATCAGCACACCTGTATAATAATCTCCTGCTGTGTTTGAATTGCTACTTAAGAGTAATAGATTCATATTTAATTTTATTGTATACATATGGACATACACAGACTGACACACCTGTACAGTTGTTTGCTGTTAAATGCAATTCTTTCAGAGGTGTTCCTAATATTCTGACCCTTTCATGTATGTGGCTGGGGAGGACAAAAATATAGACACCACTGAATAATGTAGTCCAGTACAACACCACCTTTAACTATGACCTCAATAATAAACATATAACTGGCTTTATACATTTGACAATTTCACAAAAAAACCGAAACATTTCATAAACACAGATGTTAAGTGTTGCATTGTAGTGCATACAATTGTACAGGTGTGCTTATTAAAGTGGCCAGTCAGTGTACACACACACACACACACACACACACACACACACACACATATTGTTTAATGAGTATTAATGCACATTCACCTTTCAGTCTCCACCTTTCAGTCTGTATTCCTGTTGTTTGCTGCTTGCAAACACACTTTCCCACACACTGTCTTTCTTGCTCTATGATCTGAACTACATTCAGTACAAATGCCAGGTTTGACCTCATGGACTCTTAGATGGCTTTGAAACATAAGACACACCGGTCTCTCATTCCTAACCTCAGGTATTCAAAACTTGTTTTGTTTGGATGCTGTGATAAAAGAAAATCCCATCACTTGCCAGGTTTTAAATTGCCAGCCGACTCTGTTCTTTAATTTTCTTTTAGTGCTGGCTATGGCTCTGACATGATATGTCACATATCAGTCTTTTTTGAATTTTTTTTTTGTTCACTTTCAAACAGCTAAGTGAATTAAATCTACTGCAGTTTTAAAACATGCCCTTGGGCCAGGTTTCACTTCAGTGGTACCAAATGGCTTTGTCTTTTGTACTTGTGAATGACTGCACATGTGTATGTGCTGGCATGCACACGCACATGACTTTGTGTGTATGCGTATTTTGCCTGTTTCACATTTCTGTCCACTATGTCGACACAATCCCAGCGTTTATGAGATTACCAGAGCCCATTTCTGTTCCAGCGGGAGCCATCTTGGCTCAGAGGAAGCCTCCACTGGGAACCATCTGGGTTCTACTCAAAGCAGTTTTCATTCTGCCTTCTCTGTCTTCTCCACACTGTGACCAACACTGTTTGCTTTAAAGGGAGGAGGAACTTCTGAGAGTATGTGTGTGTACATTTCTTTATTTCCTTGTGCAGACAAATTTTTGGTCAGTGGATCATTGAGGACATTTTAGATGGTGAGGGATAAGACTTGGTTTTAGGGTTAAGGGTAGAATTGGGCTTATGTTAGGTTAGCGCAAGGGTTGGGTTTAAGTGCAGCATAGTGTATCAACACTAGTATTACTGTACAATCCTACTGTGGATCTGAAGCCCTTTTTATTCTGCTAGTGGAAAAATGGGCCTCTGTTCCATTTTTAAAAATTCTTTCTAAATTTCACATTTGGCCTTCCATTAGCCACCTGCACCTCTTCCCTGCTGCTCGAAGAAATGCCATTTTTTTAAATTTAATTATGTTTTAAGGTCTTGGCCACCCAAGGTTTATAATTTAGATCCAATTTTAACTTTAGACTGGGTATCACACTGTATAACATTCTTGTAACATTTTGACTTATTGTGATGGTCATAAAAAGTATTCATTAGTATTTGTGAAGTGTGACTATTAACTGAATGTTTGAGCTCTTCAGCTGACAATTATCACTTCCTCTAGGGACAAACAAAAATCCCTTGTTTTGTACGAGTGTGTGTCAGTTTATCCTTAGTGAGTGTGACCTGTTGGTTTTGCTGCTGCTTGTCAGTGAGGTAATGTACACTGAACAGCCATAACTTTATGACCACTGACAGGATATATTAGGCAGCAAGTGAACATTCAGTCCTCAAAGTTGAAGTGTTGATGAGCCAAATAGTTATGTTAGACAAGTGGGTAAGAGTATCTCCCAGACTGCAGGGCTTGTGGTTTGTAAATACGCTCTGCCAAAAGTGGTATAAAGAAGGACAAACTGTGAATTGGCAACAGGGCGCCCAAGCCTCATCTGAAAAATCTGCTTTGTAGAATCTTTGTTAAAATGGCTGAATATCAGAAATATTGTACACATTCTCTATAAAGAGAAACATTCAGTGGCTATCGTGGTGATATCACACCTAGAATGGGGAGGCTGTTGAATGTATCTAAAAAATGATCTCTAACTTGTCCTCATGACCTTAGCTTTCACTCCTTTTACTTAAGATTGTCACTGAATAGTAGACACAGTTGTGTTCTTCCTGACAGTAGAAATATTTTCACAGAATAGATTCACAGAAGATGCACAGTGAGCTGCAGACTGACACGGAACAACTGCTGCATTGACTCCTGTGTACACAGTGTTAAGCAGGTGGTCATAATGTTATGGCTGATTGGTGTAATTTTGCATTTATTCAAGTATATTACTGACATTCCTCAGTAGGCCTATTTGTAATTAATGTTGTGCACAGTAATGGCACCTGTCTCGTCATACTGCTGCTGTCAGTAGTGGGCAAATTTTCTTTCAGTTGGCAGTATGTGGTAAATTAGGTTTTGCCTATAAGTAATCTGGGAAAGAGCACAGACTAATTTGTTTTATTATGATCAAAAGACTGTAAAGCATTGCCACTGATTTCACTTACCTCACTGTATGGTTACTCCACCCCCACCTCTCTCTCTCGCATCATTTCTAGATGGCACGTTTACATCGGTCCTCATAAAAGCATTATTAATTTGACTTGTCCTGCTGTGTGATTTCGACACATTTGTTTTATGTAGCTGGTACATTTACTGGATAATTCTTTTCTTCAAGCATATAGGTTTACAGAAATAGGGTTAGAGAGAGAATTTCTCCTTAACATCAAGACTGTGTTTTAACCCCAAACTGAAATCTTTGTAGAATAATGTCAGGTGCTTTTAGCTTTTAGAGTGGGTTATAAATTATAGTTATAAAAGAGAGCAATCAAAGTGGATGTTTTAGTGCTGACGAGGTCTAATCAGACTAAAATTTGGTAGCCGGAAAGATTTCATTCATTCTACAAAAGCAGCTACGCTTGCCTTTGTGTCTTCCACTTTGATTTTTTGATGACAATCAAGATCTTTTGATTTAGTTTTTACTGTACAGTATTTTGAATCAAATTTTATATGATTTTGTGGAACGGAAGTGGAGCCAGCCAGCTTCTCTGTTTACAGAAGGCCCGGACTGCACCAGTGAGAGCAGCCGACTTCTATTCAAATTTTAAATTGGTATTTTCCCAGCTAGAAGTGTTATTTTTGGAGCTAGTGTTTTATTTTTGTTTTGCATTTGCTGCCTCAGTGTTATCTGGTGATAGTTAAGGTGACTCTAGCCATTCAAACTTTTTTCTAGCACTCGCCCACTTCCCCATTTGACATCCAGGTGCTCACAGGGCCACTCCTGCTTTAATAGCCTAGTTATGCATTTGCTTCTGCAGTTATAGACAGTGAGAGATGAAATAGGGTAAGTATCTGAGATAGCAGAGAGGAAGAGAGAAGGGGGGCAAGAGAAAGTGTATTGTACCGAGTTACAGTGGGGCAAATAAGTAGCCGATTTTTCAAGTTTTCCCACTTACAGAGAATGGACAGTTCTGTAATTTTCATCATAGGTACACCTCAACTGTGAGAGACAGAATCTACAAAAAATTCCAGAAAATCACATTGTTAGATTTTTAAATAATTTATTTCCATTTTATTGCATGAAATAAGTATTTAAACAACTACCAACCAGCAAGAATTCTGGCTCTCACAGACCTGTTAGTTTGTCTTTAAGAAGCCCTCCTATCCTCCACTCATTGCCTGTATTAATTGCACCTGTTTGAACTCGTTACCTGTATAAAAGACACCTGTCCACACACTCAATCTATCAGACTCCAACTTCTCCACTATGGGCAAGACCAAAGAGCTGTCTAAGGACACTAGGGACAAAATTGTAGACCTGCACAAGGCTGGGATGGGCTACAGGACAATAGGCAAACAGCTTGGTGAGAAGGCAACAACTGTTGGCGCAATTATTAGAAAATGGAAGAAATTCAAGATGACTGTCAATCTCCCTCGGACTGGGGCTCCATGCAAGATCTCGCCTCGTGGAGTATCAGTGATCCTGAGAAAGGTGAGGGATCAGCCTAGAACTACACAGGAGGACCTGGTCAATGACCT
>NW_018127921.1:1238355-1251196 GCF_001952655.1 Monopterus albus | reverse complement strand
CCGTATTGAGGAGAGGATGGATGGGGCCATGTATCGTGAGATTTTCGGCAACAACCTCCTTCCCTCAGTACGAGCATTGAAGATGGGTCGTGGCTGGGTCTTCCAGCATGACAATGACCCCAAACACATAGCCAGGGCAACTAAGGAGTGGCTCTGTAAGAAACATTTCAAGGTCCTGGAGTGGCCTAGCCAGTCTCCAGACCTGAACCCAATAGAAAATCTATGGAGGGAGCTGAAACTCCGTGTTGCCCAGCGACAGCCCCAAGACCTGTATGGAGGAGTGGGCCAAAATCCCTGCTGCAGTGTGTGCAAACCTGGTCAAGAACTACAGGAAACATCTGACATCTGTAATTGTAAACAAAGGTTTTGGTACAAAATATTAAGTTTTATTTTTCTATTGTATCAAATACTTATTTCATGTAATAAAATGGAAATAAATTATTTAAAAATCTAACAATGTGATTTTCTGGAAATTTTTGTAGATTCTGTCTCTCACAGTTGAGGTGTACCTACGATGAGAACTGTCCGTTCTTTGTAAGTGGGAAAACTTGAAAAATCAGCAGTGTATCAAATTTGCCCCACTGTAGATGTGGGTCGAGCACACTTAAGTTGTATCCCCTTCAGAACCTGGGAGAGTAGACCAGTGACAGTTTACAGTACTGTTCTACATGTTAGGAATAGACATAGAAACCAAGCATTGTTGTGCATAGCATAATCTAACCTTGAACAAAAAATGTTTTCTTTAAACCACTGTTGTGTTGATGTGCTGCTGTGTATTGCTGCAACAGAACAGTGTATGCCTTTTAGTCATTATTCCAGTCTAATGATGTTTGATTCAAATGGTAACTAGATCCAGAAAGTGGACATGTATATACTGTACGCCACTGCTATATGGATAGGTTGTCAATTTTGTGCTTGGTATTCAAACATTTACTTTAGCTAAGAATGAGGCAGAGCCGTTTACAAACTTAATTCACCTCAGATTTCCCCTGTGGCAACAGGACTAAGCAGACCAAGTCTTAATCGCTTGACTTCTCTCTATCGCTTCATCACACCTGTCCTCTCACTTTCTTGCTGACTGAGGCTTTAGATTAGGAGAAAAAAATCGATTGATTCTTTCCCTGATCGTCCATCACTTATGAAACAAAACGTAATGAATAGATAATTAGTCTGAATAGGCAGAACCCGGTTATAGTCCGTCATGGGAAATGTTGAGATCTTTTCTACTTTGTCAGCAGGGTAAGCTGTTTCAGTGATCTCACTGGTTAACTTAAAGGAATTGCACCTTGGGTATCACTAACTGATCTAAATGATTTATGTTACAAAAAAATAATTGACAATATTTAGGTTAGAAATCCTTACCCAACACTAATTCAAAATGTTTATACTGTGTGCCACAACCAGAAACCACTGACTGTGAAATTCAAAACCGGATTTCTGTGTGGGCCACCTATTCACTAGAGACCCCACAGGCCTCCGCTGAAGTGTCTGCTTAACAGTGGTGTTTCCTCAGAGGACCCCTCTTCACTTAATTGCTGTAATAAAATCTCAAACCTAATTTTGGACACACAACATTAACTGGGCCTTGTCTTCCTCTCCTTCCTCCTCCCTCCCTTCTATTCATCTGTTCCAGGTGGAAGTTGAAGTGGAAAGCATGGACAAAGCAGGGAACTTCATTGGCTGGCTGCACATTGACGGTGTGAATTTGTCAGTGGCATTGGTAGAAAACGCTCTGTCCAAGGTCCACTTCACAGCAGAGCGCAGCGCCTACTACAAAACCCTGGTCTCAGCAGAGGAGGCATGCCGGCAGAGAAAAGAAAAGGTAGGTCCCATTGAGATGGTACAAGAACTGAATGTTCTCCCTCCTGTTAAACCGTCAAAGTGATGACTATTCCCAACTGATATAAAACTGTCTTCATAAAGCTTTCAAGTAGGGAATTTCTTTTATTAGTCCTCACATTAATCTCATATTTTTTAAGGATAAGGATAATAATAGGATAATCACCTTTATTGGCCAAGTATGTTACACACAAGGAATTTGTTTCCGGTACAGAACCGATGGCAGCCATCTGCGGCGCCACCTCAACTGATGGCTCTAATCATCGGGGGCAACGGGGTGGTTCAGTGTCTTGCCCAAGGATACTTTGACACGTAGACTGCCGGCACCGAGTGTCGAACTTCAACCTTCTGGTTGGGAGACGACTGCTCTACCCACCGTACCGCTGTCACCTCCCTGTTTATTCAATATTGTAGTATTCTTTAAATTTAGTTAA
Organism: Monopterus albus; assembly: GCF_001952655.1. Taxonomy (NCBI): domain Eukaryota; kingdom Metazoa; phylum Chordata; class Actinopteri; order Synbranchiformes; family Synbranchidae; genus Monopterus; species Monopterus albus. The sequence continues at coordinate 1,248,923 of NW_018127921.1, read as the reverse complement.
TTCTTGAGATGCATTTGCTTTAGAAGTTTATTCATAGGCCATTTTCTTCTGTCACAGCAACCATTCTTTATAAAAATGGCCTTCTTAATTCCCTGGCTCTTGTGAGGGCATGGCCGGTTTTCTTGATGCTACACGACTGGCCAGCTCTCTCTTCCACCTTCAACGCCAATTCTTGTTAGCAGTTCTTTAGCAGAGTTAAAGATGCAGTCACTAGGAGTGAATTGCATTCAGAACTAAGGAGAAAAAAAAAAAAAGAAGCTATTTGCTCAAATGAGAACACAAAAACCTATTAATTTGCTTTCTTTTAGTAATACCCAACAGCTACTATTACTACTACTATTATTCTCTCTTCAAGCTTCCAAACGCTGCTCTTGTCTGATTAGGGAATGTGATTATGACCTCTGGCTTCCATTGATTCATCTATCCATTCATTATCTATACTGCTTATTCATGAATAGGGTCACAGCGAGGCTGGAGCCTATCTCAGCTGATATTGGAGGAGAGGCGGGGTACACCCTGGATAGGTCGCCCGTCTGTCACAAGGCTAACACATAGACAAACAACCACACACACTCGTCACTCCTATGGGCAGTCTAGAGTCAGCAGTCGAGCTGCATGTTGTTGGACTATGGGAGGAAGCTGGAGTACCCGGAGAGAACCCATGTAGGCACAGAGAGAACATGCAAACTCTGCAGAAAAAGGCCCCGGGTCGGCTACGGTTCGAACCTGTAATCTTCTTGCTGTGAGGCAACAGTAGTAACTGCCACACTGCTTCCATTAATATAAAAATGAGATTTGTTATCACACCGGGAAGCATGTGACTATAATAAATATGAAAGCAGAGGAGGGCATAGCCATATATCTAACATGAGATGACAAATTTTTATTAAAAAGGTATTAGTAACGTGCAGTCAGTACCTCCAATATAAGCTATAATATTGTGAAAATGCTCCATCTGGGGTTGAGAATAACCACATATTTGCCATCACTGTTACAACTTCCTTTCCCCAAAGGGGAGCCCTTTGATGGATGGAGGCCTCTCATGCTGATCTTGATCTCACCCTGCATTTTCATTATGGCTCCACAAGCCACCCCTGCCAGATGCATGACGTGCCCTGCCAGCTGTCATCCTTGTCCTCTTTCTCTCCATCTCTGTAACTAATTTTTTTTTCCCTCTCTCCTTCCTGTGCATTCTGTCACCTCTGCTCACTTCTTCCTCTTTGGTTCCTTTAGGAGACACAAATGCCCTTTCTTCCTATAGAAATGTGATGTATGTATTGCTGGAGCAGAGAAGGACCAGTGTTCTTTTTCTGTCTCCTGAATCTGTCATATTCATAGTTGGTATATTTCTACTTGTCATTCTTGCTGGTTGCCTCCCTTTCTTCTCTTAGAGATACTCTCTATCTGTAGCTTCTTTTTCTTAAAACATTGAAAGAGAGAAAGTTAAAGATCTTGAGAGTGGTGAACCGTTGTTGACAATATGAGAACACAGACCCTGCCATGCCAAAGCTGCAGCAAAATTCCTGACACTTCAGATGGCAGTTTCACTGCCGTTTCCAACCCTCTTTGCAGTGTTAAGACAGATGGACTTTCACCACAAGGATTTGACTTGAGCTAACCTCAGTGTGGACAGGGCCCAAGAAGAAAGATGGCAAAATGGGCCCTGAGTGGAGCAGACAGACAGTGATTATGTTTGATATTAGTTTGCCTCAGGCACCAGTGCACAGATCAACCACAGCCTGATTTGTTTGTTTGTGTGTGTGTAGTGGAGAGTGTGCTGTGGAGCACAAAGCAGTAAATTGTATGTATGTGTGTGAATGCATACTATGCAACTTGAAGGAAGATGAGGTGGGACTTGATGTTCTAATTAACCCATAGAGACTGTCTCGAGAAAAGCTAGGAGCTTGGCTTTTTTATTTTATTTTTTTTCCTGTTTTCTCTTTTCAAGTTGTGGCTGTTCTTTGTCTGTGTGTAGGCTGAAGCTAGAAAGGGCAGACTGCATCTTTTCATATCTCCCTCCCTCTCTTCCTCTTTTCTCATTGCCCTCTCTTTATTGTCCCTACGGCTGTGGATATGGAAGACATCGGGTTACTGCTGTGTCAGGCGTCCCTACAAGAAAACAAGGTTGTTGTAATGAAGTGGACTCAGAGGGTGTGCATGCACACACACTCATTAAAGAAAACTTTGTGTTGGTGGTCCAGCAGGGACCCAAGTCAACAAGGGGGATTGAGGCTTGCTGCAGTAGCATCCTGAACCGAAACTGCTTAGTTCGAGTGACTTAAGTGAACGAGTTTTTGCTACAATGAGACCAATGGGACAAAGTGATTGTGTTCTAAATGAAGCTTTCCAAATGGTTTGAAGAAGAGCCTTTTCTAGAGCTCAGCATATTTTGATCTTCCCTATCAGCATCTCTTGGAACAATAATAGGAACAGTCTTCACAGCAAACCCTTTTCTCCACAGAGCAGAAGTCTTGCTTTGTGGGCCTATGGACACTCAATTCTTTTCCTCATTACATTTATTTATGGCTAAGCTGTTGTTTACATACATTTCTCTAAAGTGTGTCACCCTGTCAGAACCTTGTTTTCAGCGCTAACCTTTACATGATTGGACAGCTAGAAGATAGACCCAGAACACTGTATGAACTTATTTCATGTTCTAACAATGATTGTGTGGTTGCCGAGCAGTGCTCATGGCCTCTTCATAAATCTCTTGCCTGGTTTTGCAAGGCATTCTTGTGTATATTAGGATTTTCCTATGGGTAGAAAACAAATTCTTTCTTACCAGGCATCTCTGTAAGCAAGACCTGCTGCATTTGTCTTTCAATAAGAGAGGGCTCATTGCTGCCATTCATGTGATGTTTCAGTGTTCCCACAGTGTTGAGAGAAATACATTTGACAAGATAGCAGCCGATTGACTCACAGTGGCGTGAGAACAGAGATTTCAGCTGTAGAGACATTGGCTGAAGCTTTCATGCAAGTTCCCTGTATACACATAGTCTGGAATGAATAGTTAGTGTAACGAGATGGAAATCGGTTGACTCCTAGAAGTTCTTAAGTTCTTGCATACAAGTTACATATTCAAAAGTAAAACAAGGGAAATGCTGTAAATGATCAGAGTGAGAGAGGAAGATGGAAAGGGAGGAAGCTGAGGAAGAAGGAGCAGAAAAGCATATGACAACCCCAGTTAAAGATACTTCATGTCACAGGACTCTTCTCCTTTCATCACCGCCCGCCCCTTGTCTTCAGTAGTGCTCAGTGCTCAGCACAGACCTGTCTTTCTGTTAATCTCCTCAGTGTTAACACATCTTTATGCTCACCCTCTTCCCTTGTTCCCTCTCTTTATATTCTGTCCTTATTTAACTAATCATTTTTAAATCCCTTCTTATTAACCAGACTAATGTCTTCTCAGGTTTCCCTTATAGTTTTTGGATTGTGCAGGACCACAGGACTATGGTCACAGTGAGTCAGGCACCTGCATCACTTATATCCTCCTTGAGGGGAAAAATCCCTTGGAAACATAAATCCATGGTCTGGTGCTGCCATTCCTTATAATGCACCTGCCCATCAACGCCACTCATTAAAAAGCACATGAAGAAGCATCATTTTGACACTGAACCTGGCGATGTGTCCTTGGCGGAGCCTGTTTCAAAACATCATTTACTGTAGTTTTAGCTTTCTTTATTTAGTGCAGCTGACTTGAGTCTCACCATGCACAGTATACACTGACACATGGCTCAGACCAAACAGATTTGTTCTACATAGCGAATCACAGTACTTGGCTTTGCTGTGATTGGCTGACTAGCACTGCAAGCATATTCTCATTATACGCTATCTGTATGTTGCAATCTCTGTCCCTTTATTTCACTTCAGTTGCCTCTGGCTCACTGTCTCAGGGGTCAAGCAGTTTGCCTCAAAAGCCAGAAATGCAACATCTTGACCCTCAACCTACTTTATCCTCCCCTTCTTTTTTTTATTTTCTTTTTTTTTTTACTGTTATCAATGATTGTGTAAGAATTACCATCTCCCCGTCCTCCCATTTAAGCTGTGTCTACTCAGCAGTGAGCCCATCTCACACCTGCCTAAACAGGATCATGCTGTGGATGAATCAAGGTAATTGGGCTTTTAGCAAAGCCAGTAGGTGTTTGTCTTGGAATTCATGAATGTTTATTTCTACATGCCTGATTTCACTCTGAAGGATGAGCTATGGTGACCATTTTGTCCAGTTATGGTAATAGCATTTCTGTGAACATCTATCACGGTACTTACTTGAATTGACTTGGATTCAGTACATTTTACTTTGAGTGTGACATGCTGATGCCTGTCTGTAAAAATGTATACAAAGAATTCTGTACAATCAGCCTTGTTTGGTTTCTATGGATGACAGCCCCTTTTCTATTAACACCATGCTTAGTGCTTTTCTAAGCCCTGAAGCCATTAAAACACTTTCAGGGTTGTACCTTTTTTAGCCCTTCTCATTTTCTTTCCTCCTGCAATATCATGGAAAAATGCTTAATATTAAAATAGCTCATCTTTGGAGGCTTCAAGTGAAATGTCATTTAATTTGACTAATTCTGTTGCTTAGTCTACCCATTGTTTCTCTTTCCTGCTTTTGTAAATGATGTCCTAACTTCAGACATTTGCTGCCCTCACCCCTGAAGAGTTTTTTTTTTTTTTTTTAGCGAACATGAAATCATTATTGTTAGTACTTTTCTCAAATGTAGGCCTTGTGAAGAACTTAGCCTCAATAGCATCCAGGGGCAAACTAGATGATTGCACCTGTATTACTATTCCATTCATAGGTCACTTTATTGCTACCATCAATTACTGTTCCCTTTGTTGCCTTGTAATTTAACAAATTCAGGCTGCATAGTGTTGAGACAGGAACAACCAATGACAGAAAGGGATATTCAGTTAATGACTGGTTTTGATACCTGTCGTGTCCATTTGAGAGGTAATGTGAAGACTTGGAGAACAGCTGTTCATGCCTGAATAAAAACGAAATGCTCCAGCTGTGTTTGAAAGTATTAGAAGTTACTTCTAAAGGGCAAAGTGCTAATGTTTTAGTGTCCCCCATCACAAAAATCTCTTTTATGTGAAACTACTTGTAACTCTAGTCTCTGTTAGTTTTCAACAGTGAGACTACATGATCTATGACTAGATAAATCCAGCTTCCTATAAAAATATCAGGTAATGTCAGAGAGGGTTTTTTGATTCCAAAATAAACCTAGGGGCTTAATTTCCTCACATGTGGTTTTCCCTTATACTGGAATTGTTTTTGTTTCCTTGAAGTCTTGGCTTGTTTGTTTTCTTGGCTTGTAATGCAGAAATGGGACAATGAGATAACAGAAGGGATTATCTAATATAGTGTGACATCTTTGCAGTTTCTCAGGATTACAAGCTTACACAGAAACTGTCTCAGAACAGTCGTGAAGAAATAAAGGTACTTTGGTCAAATAGCGCAATCTCCCTCATCTTAGCTTAATAAACCCGGGCTTCTGCCAAACATTGGTTTTGAGGTTTGCTTTTACTTTTTTGTGTGCCCACATTTTTCCTCTAGTAAAGGCTGAAGACCTGCAGATGATGCATAATGCAAGTGTTGTATTTAAAACTGCTGATTCGAGGCAACTAATGTCACAACACCCAGCAGTTACTCCAGCATGTTATGTACCTCTAAATGACAGAGTTGAATAATACATCTTCCAGATATATTACATTGACTGTAGGGCAAAAGTTAAAATTGTGTTATAACGTGTTTGTGTGTACAGTATATTGCAGTCCTGTTTCTGTACTGTTATTGATTATTGTCACTTTAACTGATAATTATACTGCCATATACTGTACATACATATTTATTTACTGGCCATGTGCTCGGTTCCTTTCAAATACTAGAAAAAATAGTGGGAGAATGAAATGGTGTCTGTCAATGGTATAATTTTGTTCAGCCATCTCAAAAAGCTGGTGGTTCAGGAGAATCATTGTCACTGGTGATTTGCTTGTTGTTGGTCTTCAGGAGAGGTGTGGCTAAACTGTGACAAAAGTAAGGGCAAAGCACCTCACTCATGGGCAGTTTATTGAAGCTACTTTTGCTTGTGTTTCAAATACATTGTCCACAGTATTATATAGTGCAGCAGAACAGCGTCTGTTTGGTCCAGCATAGCCTCTTTGGCTCACTAGAACTCCAGGCTTTAACTGTGAGTAGGCAGGTTAGTGTGGCTGGATGACTCATGATGCAGCGGTTGTTAGCCTGCTGTGGTCAAATACCCTTTTGTGTTCGGATTTCAGTGTTGCAGATGTTTGCTTTCATTAGAGACAAGTTATCAATATATTTTTGAGCTTTTTACCCGAGTACTACTGATTGATGGCGATTATGTTAATCATCTGGAATGGCATTAGAACCCAGAGCACAATGCAGCACAGGCTAATTACAAAAGAAAATATCACTGGCAATCTAATGGATATGCCTTTTGCTTTTGTTTTTTTTTTTTTTTTTGTGCTGCACTGTCTTGGAAGAACAGGGTCATCAGTTAGCAGCAGTTTAATAAATGACAGTGTAATATTTGAATACATTTTAAATAATCACTGTAGATGTCATGTGACTTATGTAATATAAAATTCTATAATACTTTGCAAAGTCACAATTGAATAATTTTGGAAATTTTTAATTAAAGTGAAATCTCAAACTAGGACAAGTAAAATTAGATGGAATCGAAAAGAACTCGGCAGCACTGAGACCGTCCAACAATGCTAAAGCTTTTGTGGTAGCTTATCACCTGTATGATCAGTGGCTCAGGGGACCTTCTACCACGCTGGAAATCATCTACGCTTTCAGCAGAACATTCGGCTGCATTGCCGTCAATACACAAGCAAGATGAACAGTTGCAGAGTTTGTAGGCAATTGTGAGAGGACAGTGGGGTCACAGCAAGGCGAAGTTATTGCCTGCTGGGTGGTCACAGTAGGAGAGGTGACCCATATAAGACCTCACATCTTTGGAAGAGGTGGAGAGGACTCTATGCTCTGTATACCACAAATTCCCCAGATTCAGTCTGTCTGCATTTCGTCTTTGAATTCATATGTTCATAGTGGGTGCAGTTTTGTGTATTTGTGTGTACTGCATGCTGTTATGTTTCTGTTTACTATGCAATGTTTGTATCGCTGTTTGTGTGTGTTTACTCCTGCCTTCACCACACAAAGGCAAACAGCTGACAGAGGCTTTTTCATATGGCTGAAAGATTACATAATGTGATTCTTAGTGCACTGTGTACACATCCGCACACACATAACCCGGTTGCAGATGGAGGGACGCACCACACATGCACTCACCATACTCTGTCTCTTTCCTGGTTACTCAAACACACTTTGAGCATGTGCAGACCAGCAGTGCAGACACAGGCACACTCTCTCTGGGGATACCCACCCCTCCCCACTGTAGAATGCAAGCTGGACCCTCAGTACCATGAGGTAGAGACAGAAGAACAGAGAAAGAGATCAGTGGGCACAGTGCTGTGTGTGTTATTTACACCCAGTTTTCTCTCTCCGTCTTCATCCTCCTTTTCCCCCAGTTCCAAGCTGCAGATTCAGCAGTCTGTCAGCTCCAGTTGCAGTTATATGGATATACATGCAAACATTCTTTCTGGCTGTGTCTGCTTCATTCTCCATCTGTACACATGGTGATTACCTGTAAAATGACTTGCACAAGCCCATTTTCATGAGCAAGAAACAAAAAATTATGAGACACCCTCAACGAAGCGAGTCTGTCACAGTACCCTCATCTTCTTCATGCTGAATTATATTGTACATTTGGATGAGTTGTAGGTTTACACGCTGACTTTGAAAATGCCATCAGAAAAGTGCATCCTGCCATAAGGACAACTGCACAATCCTGAGAAACATACCCTCTCAAATGAAGTAATCTGCATGATCAAACTTCTAAACAGGTGGCAGGCCTTTGTGTTTAATGACACATTTTCTTTATGTGTGTACTTTGTGTACTTGTGCTGCTTTACCTTTTCCACAGTGTGTCCATGTGTCATTGCTTTGTGTATTTCCTTTAACTTGCATTTAAATGTATGTTCATACTTGTTTGATCCCGTGCATGTGTTAAATGCGTTTGTCTGTATGTCCTTGTGCTTTCCGTTCTCCACTCATGCACAGGATTCTTGCAGGCTCTTGGCAGAGGTCGAGGGGGGCTGGTTTGCGGCTGCCTCTGATTCATCAGTGCAGAAATAACTCAGGCAGGCCTTCCTATCCCCCACCCCTAGTTGAAGAGGAGGTAAAATGCTGGCAGTGAGCACATTGGTAATTAACATAGTGCTTTGCATTATGGCTGATAAACACGCGCTCAACTTGACTACCCGCACCAGAAAAGCACAAATCCCCAGATCTTCCTGCCTGCCTTTCTCTACCCCTCCACCCCTGCTTCATATCTTGGGGCTTCCCTCTTTTTTTCCCCTCCTTCCTCCTCTGCCCCAGTTTCTCCCCTGTCTCTGCTGATTAAAGGGAGTGTGAAGGACATGCACTGACTGGAGTCGGGCTAGCGGATTATTTGTTCCCCATTTTTCTGGTGTGTCCCTCTTGGGAAACTATAAGGAGGCATTTTTCCACTTGGTTTGCTGAGGACTGGTTGTGGCTGACTGCCTCCTACTGCTGCTAGAATGAGTGCATGGAATATAGGCAGTGAGCCTTAAATATTAATACAAGCATATTTGACCTCTTGCTGCAGAGCTTTGATTAGTCAGTTGCAGCAAAGGTTATTACCTGGCGAAATGGCCTTTTATTGAAGCAATATTAAAGGTGTTTATTTAAAGGCTGTCACCGTCTTATCTGAAGCTACTTATCCTTGAAAATATTTTGTGACATTCCCCCCTGCCAATAACCAACATTTATGTATTTTTTTGGAGTCATCAAGCAGATGCTGTGAAAGCATTAAGTGTGCACAGATTTGCCCCGCTTCAGGTGTCCTCTCTAATCGTCCTTGTTTAACCATGGAAGGAATGAAAATAGTGTGGGCTATCTGCACTTGTTGTAAAGGTAAAAGCCACATGTTATAGTCATTTTACACACACTCTGACATTTTTTAGGGCCTCTGCTCGGAGCCATACTTAACTCCATTTAGTATGGGTCGACGGTGAAATACCTCTCTTACCTTCTCTCGCTTTTCTCTGCCATCTAATAAAATGCTAAATATTTGTTACTTGAGGGCACTTTTTAAATGCTGTTTCTCCTGGTTGGGATATTTAAACTTGATCCCATTTAATAAGTTCAGGCTTTATTAGGTTCAAGGCATCATGATCTGACCTTGTTGACAGTGACCTCTTGGCACCTTAAAGGGCTATGACATGCATTTACATTTGCCACTTCTGAGCTGTATTATTATAGTATAATCTTTCTTATTGCTCTGCTCTTGTGCTTACTCCAGTAAACAATGTTTCTGGCCTTGCCTAGATTGAGGCAGATCAGGCCACACTACTTTTAGAAAGAATAAGGAGAAGCTTATAACCAGTGTGGATGCTAATACCTCATGAGTTGTCTTTATTAGCAGCTCACAGACTCAGTCCTCTACACACTGGCAGACCCGTGTTAGATTAGCCAATTGCACTTCTAAATGCATTTGCTTATTAATTTTCTATGCTTGCCTCATCCTGGCTCTCCCATTGCTTTCTCTTACTTTTTTGTCTTTTTTGCACTTCTCTGCTATTTCTTTATCTAATTTATTTACTCTTACCTCCACACTATCATCCCCATCTTTCTCTTTTCCCATCATCTTGTCTTTAATTCAGCATCTTTCTCTTTCTGCTCTCTTGTTCCCCTCTACCGTTTTGCACTTTCCCAACCTAAGCTCTGAATTAGGCATTCTATTTATTTGTCTCCCCTTGCCTCACATGCTCTCTAATGCCTCGTCACTGTGTGGCCAATCAAAGTGCATTGATTCATTTATGTGGTGTTTTTTTTTTTTATTGTCCACTGGTCTTTGTGAATTGCAACAGGAACACCAAAAAAAGAAGTTGGGCACTTTCTCTGAATGAGACATTTTCCCCCAGGCTCTGTGCTTCCATACATCTTGGTATTTGCGGTTTACCTTATTGTGTTTGTGCTCTACCGCCACAGGGATGATATGAGCCACACTTCAGCCCACTGCGTGTGGCTCTACCTATCAGCTCAGGTTTTATCTGTGAGACTCATTTTTAAGTGTCTTTACTGATCGCTCACATTTATGAAAGAATGCTCTCAGGGATTATCACACTGTCCAGACAAATAAAAATGTGTTCTTGTGACCCTAGTTATTAAATTATTATAAATGTCAGGACATTCCACATTGACTTGCTGGGTTGTCATAAGGCATTAAGCATGTTTGTTAGACCTTAAAAAAGTCAGCCCTTGATAGGAAATTGATGGGTCTTTTTCATGGGCTGTCAACCTTGGAGTACGGTGAAATGGGAAAAGAGGAATAGATGGATGAGTAGAAGGAACCAGAGAGAGGATGTAGGATTTGAAGGACTGTCAAATTGTGTTGAAGATCGCCAGACTTGATCGTATGTGATTTATGCTATCACGGTTGATGATCATTTCA
>NW_018127921.1:1229966-1238268 GCF_001952655.1 Monopterus albus | reverse complement strand
CTGTCTCTGTTTCCCTGTTCAATTGCAGTTCATTATTGCTCTTATTTTTTATTGATGTGGCAGATATGTTTTTATTTTACTCTCCATACATTACCTTTTTGACACTTATAAACCCATACAAACATTATAAATTTAATAGATTTAGGTCATGTTTTGTAAAGATTCAGTTTTGTGAGAGTTTTTGATGATTTTTAAAGCATTCCCTTGTTATTTAGGTCAGTCCACTTTTACTGTGCTCAGTCTTCTAGCTGACTAGCCTGCAGAACACTTTAAATGTAGAGAATGGGACCACTCTGTGAGCTATGACTGTGTGTCTGTGCATTTTACACAGTGTCTCTCTCTCTCTCTCTCTCTCTCTCTCTCTCTCTCTCTCTCTCATATGCCTTGGGGGAGATAGTTGCATAAACAGGCTCTCATAATTCCTGAATTTCTGATTCCTGCTCTTGTACCAGTTGCATTTTAGCCTTCTCTGCTCTTTTTTTTTTACCTCAATCCTGGAATAGGGAAATGTTTTACTTTGTGAATAATTGTTAAATTACCAGATGTACACATTTACCCTTTTAATGCTGCGCTGCACTATAAGCCCATGTAGTCATTAGGCCAAGGCAAGTTTTTTTTCCCCTCATTCACACCCATCAATATAATTAAGGCTGTTATTACTATGTTATTATGCATTGAATCATTTTGCCCCATCTCTGGCTACTTTATGCTGTCAATTTCACATAAAAATAGTGAAACAAAATATCTGTCCATTATCTATACTGCTTATCCTGAACAGGGTCACAGTGAAGCTGGAGTCAATCCCAGCTGGCCCTGGGCGAGAGGTGGGGTCCACCCTGGACAGGTCACCAGTCTATCACAGGGCTGACACTAAGAGACAGACAGCTACACACATCCACACTTTTTGCTAGGGACAATTTAGAGTCACCAATCAACCTAAGCTGCATGTTTTTGGACTGTGGGAGGAAGCCAGAGAACCCACGCAGGCACAGGGAGAATATGCAAACTCTGCACAGAAAAGCAATGGGTCGGCTGGGGCTCAAACTCGGAACCTTCTTGCTTCGAGGCGACAGCGCCAACTACTACCCCGCCATGAAACAAAATATAAAAAGAAAGAAAGAACACTCTGAATAAATGCCTTTAGTACAGTTCTACACTTTAGGGCTATTATACACTAGTTGATTTTCTAACATTGTCACCATATTTGTTTGCTTAGCAAATGTAGATGACAATGTTACCCTCAGTCCCGCCTAAAAAGATGCTGATTAGCTTAGTGGTTTCTCGAAGTGGGAAATCAGCTATTCACAAGTGCAACACCAGAGTTTTGAGTGACTTTACAGATTGTGAAATGTGGGAAGCAGTTCAGAGATTTTAGCTCTAATGTGATAATATTGCCATATTGTTCTCCCCTCTGGCCCCTCCCCATCCCCTTCTCTATTTTCATCTCTTTCTTCTAGTCCTCCCTCCTTTTGTGGCTTTCCATCACTGTTCCTTGCCATTGGCAGATCCATATTAACCTCCCTGCCACTCTCTGCTATCCTACATTTCTCCCATCCCCCAAATCCCCACCATTTCTGCTTCCCTCCTTCCGTGGCTCCGTCCGTCCCAAATGTGTATTAATATTCTGTCTTTGTAAATGGAGAAAGCAGAGAGAGTTGAAATGGAGCGGAAGGTGTGATCAGAGACAAATGATCAGGACTCCTCCATAGATAAACAGAGAGGGAGAGAGAGAGAATGCCACCCTGGAAAGCCAGTTGTCATGGCAACACTGTGGCAGCCTGGGGCACTAGCTTGTTAATTAAAAAATTGATTAAAGTTGATTAATTGTTTTTTAATTGCATACTTATACTTGTAACGTTGAGGTAGCGCTATTTTCTAATCACTCTACTTTGGTTCTTCTACTCTAATTTTCACTCTTTTTCTCCCTCCCTCCTTCTTATTGTTCCTGTTCTTGTTATTATTCTTCTGTCATTGTTGTGATCAGACAGGGAGTGTACTCTCATGGACAATAATCTGCTTGAGTTGATAAATGATTCTTATGGAGGAATGATAAAGGGAACCACAGAGGGCAAAAGGGACGGGGTGGGCCAAAATGTTGTGCATTCATTGTTAATGCATGATGTTTAGCCAGACGTGTGTATTTATAAAGAAAGATGGCACTTTGCTTGTTTGGCATCAAGGTCATAAGAAAAGCTGTTGCAAACTGGAATCAACAGAGAACAAATGCAGAGGACAGGGACAATGAGAGAGTGCAAGTCATCTGGCAGATCAGACACACAAATGCAAAATCAGTGCAGGACAAGCAAACATGGTAATCAAACACAAATCAAGCAGACCTCTAAATTAGTGCTTGTGTTCCTCTGTACAACCATCACTCTCTTTGTAGCAGAACCTGATTTTTCATTAAGATTATAAAAATACACAATCAGACAAAAGTGTTTGTCTTGGCTACAACTTAATGATTTTGTCTGTCTTCCTCTTTTGTGTCTTTTTTTTCTTCTCTTGCTGTCTACTCTGTTTGAAGATTGAGTGTTTGTATCATGCACCCTCGCAGCTGGTCGACTATAATTATGTGCTTATTCCCCAGCATTGCTTTTGTTTTGTTCTGATGACATCTTGTTTGGCTTGATCATCTTTTAATAATGACCATACCCGCTGCTCTGGTTAAAAAAAAATAAATAAATAAATCGACCCACTTGACCTAAGGCTCCTCCAGGGATAATAGGTTTGGTTTTGTGTGTGGTCTGTGAGCAATGTCTAGTTCACACTCCCAGCTGCCTGGTTTTCTATACCAGCTGAATAGGGTGGCACCGATGACGACGATGGCACAGGTGTAGGTTTATGTGTGCACATATGCATCCACATATCTTGTTTCCACGGTAACACCACATACTACCACCACCAGTCTCTGTCAGGTACAAGTTAGTGCTTGGTGCTAATAGTAGTTTGTCAGCAGGCTGCTAAACCTGCTCCCTCTCCTCACCCTAACACACACACACACACATTTAAGTGGATCAATTTTTGACAATTTGAACAGTGGAAGAAGTTGCCACCACTGTGGCCTTAGGTCTTGTCCAAGCCATTGCTTGTCATGTATGTCCGTGTGCTTGAGTGAGTGAGTGTGTGTGTGTGTGTGTGTGTGGCAGTATAGCAGGGTCATATTAGCCTTGTAAGCTTGGGTTGAGTAGCTTCACTGCCTGCCTGCCACCTCTTTGATGGGAGAACATCTGTTGGCTGTGATATGAAGCTAGAGAGTATCTCTTTCTCTCTTCTTCTCCCTCTCGCCTTTGCTTGCTCTCCCGTTCCTGTTATGAATTCCCCAGCTGCTCAGCTCCCTCCCTTCATCCAAAAACCCTGTCCCGCACCACCTGTGCAGTTTTAATGCATAATTTATCTACTAAGTAACCACATCCAAGACTCATCCCTCCGTCTCCTGATTTCCCCATCTCTTTTCAGAGTGGTTTCACTTGGGTCAACCATATTTTAAATATACGTATCTAAGTGATAAGGATTTATTGGCCACTGAAAGGCCACAGTTCCTGTAGCCTCAGCTTGACCCTACGTTGGTCTTAGCCTTATACGTATTTCTTTGAGGTTTTTTCTTTGTTGACGTATCAGCACTGGCTCCAATACAGGTGTTTGTTTAAATTGAGTAAGTCTTTAAGTACCATAGGTTTACCGCAGTGATACAACAGAATGTGCTAGAATTCTGTAACTCACTGTTTTATGCAGTTTTAACTGTCAGCACATCAAGAAACCAAAGAATCCTCTTTTTGACCTCTCTCCATTGTCATTTCCTTAAGCTGCCATAAACATGGAGTCCAGTCTTTTATTGTTTATTATCTGTGAAAATCCTCCTACAAGCTCCTTACAAAGTTACTATATGAATGGTGTTATTATTTTTCTTGCAGCTTTACGCAGTTGATTTTCTAAAATTCTTTGTGTTTGATGTTAAACAAATTGCCTCTCCAAACATAATAAAGTGGTGAAGTGTGGTTTCCATTTTTCAGCTTGTCAAATAGGCTTGCATGCAGCCAACGTTTTCTTACTATTTCTGTGTGGCTTTGCATGCCCATAGGCAGTCGTATTAGAACACTGTAGCAGGTAGCTCCACTTGGACCAAAAACCTCCCAAGGATACAGCTGTGTTTTTGTACAGTGGCTTCAGAAAGTATTCCATGTAGATTGTTGGGTTAAAATGACAATTTACTGACCTGTAACAGAACTTGTACCACTTGTTTCAGGTTCTGTTTTTGTTTCCACTGTCCTCCACCCACTTTGGAGATGAGTTCCTGGTACTAAATTGCATTACCCCCAAGGAAGTAGTACTAAATCAAGTTACCAAGGTACTAGAGAGGGGAGGGGGTGGGTCATTGTCATCATGTCTCAAGCATTAGCATTACAAGCACAATGTGTAAACATACACTCACTAGTTTGCAGGTAAAATGAGGACTTCATAGAATTGGCTGCAGGCAAAGTAGCATAATGTCTACATGTTTGTGTTCTGCTTGTTCAGCAGCTGTTTGATAAACTGCTCATACAGTCTGGGTTACTGGCAGATTTTGTTGCACACATGATTAACGAGCTTTGTGGTTGCTGACTTGATGTCCTTTGCTCAGCAGTGTGTGTGTGTGAATAGCTCAGCCCTGTCCTTGTGCAAACAGTGACCAACACAGGGAAAAATACAGTCGAAAAGCAAAGCAGAAACAACCAGGATTTTGGGTAAGGACAGTCAATCTGGCTAAAATCACAATCTTATTAGTCATACTCACAATCCTCAATCTGAATTGTGATTTTTCTTCCCAATTTTAAAACTTACTGTGGAGTACATCCAGACTAAAAGCAGCCACTAAAAAACAGTTTTTCAAATGTCTTCATAGTGTTGCCTCCTGTTGTACCTACAGTTGCCTGACAAAGTTTGAAGATAACTTTGTTTTGACTCCCATCCAACTAGGTATATCCATACCATTTCCATATTACAGGTTTAGCCCTTTTTAGGTACTGCTGCTAGCCAAATAACTTTGTTTACATGTATGTCACATTATGAAAGAAACACTATAATTTATCCAATCACCATAGCCATATATTTTATTGAGCTATATCATTCTACCAGTTTCTTGACATATAGTAGCTTGGATTCACAGTATTAATGCCTTTTTAAAATTATCATGTGAAGTTTGCAAACATAGATAGTTATCAAATGACACGATCTCTACAATCGTGAGATCGCCCACCCCCAGTCATGACTAGTTCTGTTATGGCTCGTTAAGTTCCTGTGGTGGAAAAACTGATTTTTTTTTCTTTTCTTCTCACTTTTTTGTTGACTATAAACCAGAATGTGAACATTTTAGTTTTTGTTTTGGTAATCATAAGATTAGTTAAAAGTTATCTAAAAAGATGTAACATTATTAGCAAATGCAGTGCAATCTCTTTCACTATGAGTCAGTCACTGCTATAATCTTAACTTTCTGTTTAACACCAACTCTGAGTGTCCAGAAAAAGAAAACCGTACACATTTGAAAGGAACCCTGTACAACAGGTGTGTAATAAACTCTGCCCTGATCATAATGTTCAGTTTTGTCAGGATTGTGCCAAAAAGGTGGTGATTTTATTATTATTATTATTATTATTTTGTCAAGCTGTTTTTTCTGACCAAGCCCCATTGTTATGGTTCCAGTGCATATTTCTGAGTACTTTCTCTGTATGCCATTCAGAATCTTTTCTAGAGCTTTTTGTAATTTACAGGGATAACTTTGGTACATAACAATATGGAGGACATTTTTAATATGAAAATAGAAAATACAGCACTGTTAAGGTAGCAGCATATGGTGAGATTATAGCCCCTAGTGAGACATAAACTACTTTCGCAGAGGAACTGGATGTAGAGCAAGGTGATTTCATTTTAATGTGCTTCCTTTATTGATGTTCCAGTTTTTCAAATTTAATTACCATCTTTTCTTTTGTTTAATTAAAATTGCATTAACTAAGATTTAGCACAAATTTGGTTAAATCAAGTAAAAATTGTCTAGATGTGTCTCCTGGCTGTACCAACCTCCCACCCCACTCTCCCTTCAGGCCCTGTGTTTATTTCTTCCCCTCCTTGGCCACTGCTGTTAAAATCCGCACAACACTTCTTCCACATCCCTGCTTATTCAAGGTTATAAGATGCGTTTTTCAAGCCAGTGTGGCTCATTTCAAATACGGACCATGGAGGCTTCCTGTGCTGGTACAACCCAGGATGGGTGTGAAGCTATTAGATGCAAGAGGCCACGTTTTGTCGAACAGAAAGAGTCAAAACTAGGGTTAACATCCGTTTGGCATGTTGGATATAGAGAGCACTAAAAGCATCCGAAGGACGTGACATGGATGTGGCTTTCTTCTTGCTAGATGCGTAAATACTGTATTTGGCCACTGTGTATATTTTGGTACCATTAGCAAGCTAATGTTAGCATTTCAATTTGTACCTTTGTTTTACATTATTATGGTTGTAATTTGAAGATGGGGTGACCTGTGTTTTGCTGGTTCTGTATTGATCCCATACTTGAATACCTTTGCCTAAATGAAGGTAAGTTTAACACAGCAGCAGAAAACATTTTGTTGGTGATTGACACAATTGTTTTGCATTTATAGTACAGTAGAGTGACATCTAATGACTACACGTAGCCAGTGAGCTGGTTCTTCAACTATTCTTTAATGTTTCCTTTCAGTCAGTAAAGTACAGTAAGTAACACATTTCATTTTCTTTACATTAACATATACCATGCCTGGTGTGATTAATATGATCAACCAAATTTAAGTGTCTCTTTGTTGATAGAAAGTAATAATATCCTCTTCTACTCTATAAATCCAAGGGCCACATGGACTGGGCAGACAGTGACAGTCCAATCACACCAGTAGAAGTGGAAGCTTGGACTAGTGTGCCCCGCCTCTCGCCCAGTGACAGCTGGGTTTGGCTCCAGCCCCTCCGCGGCCCTATTCAGCAATAAGCAGTATAGATAATGGATGGATTGATGGATAAGCAAATGTAGTCCCTTTCTATTCTCATGTGTAGCTTTAAAGCTTTTGATGTGAGCTTCTAATAAGGCTAAAACTGAACACGAAGAGACCGGAAGAGAAGAACATGCCCTTGATCAAATTAATGAATCATTCGTTCTAAAGGGGATTCATCAGGGATATAATGGGAGATAAATTGGTTTACCAAGTGCACTCTTATGAATAACAGTCTTCTATTGATTTCAATTGTTCAAGTGTGATTGGGTAATGAATGGAATTATTTATGTCTCCCTCTAAGAAGAGAGACCACACTGTATTATAACATCTTTCTCATATTACCCTGTGCTTAAGCTAATTTGTGACAGCTATGTTGTTTCAGAACTACAGGTTGTGAGGACAGGCCACATTGTCCACTGAGGTGTATTTGAATCAAATAGCAGAGATGAGCATCCTGTAGATCTTGAGCGCTTTATCAAGTATGTTTCAGTGAAGACAGGTTAATGAGGAATTGTAAAGTTGGACTATATTTTGAGTCATGCTCAGAATGGCCTTTTCAATGAGTACTTAATTCTGTGAGTGTTAGCTTAATTTGAAAAGTGATGCAACATTCTTGATGTCATAGTATAATAACAAAACACATTTTATCAAATCATAAAAACTTTATATAGATTCAGTTCAAAACCGTTTAAATGGAATCCCGGATTTGGGTATTAGAGATGAGTCAGTTAATGCTTCTCATAACAATTGGGTTTAAACCAAACCCTTTATGTTCCTTTTCAATGGTGCATTTGTGTTTGTGTTTCATAAAGACTAGGCTATACTAACAAATTTAGCCACTTTCCTGCTAACAAAGTACACAGTGTAGCAATGGCAATTTTTGTCTCAAAAGACCATATACACATTACCAGAACTGACTAACGGCCACATTTAATCAGTGTTCAGACCAGCCCTCAGCCCCTTGTTCTGGCTCCATGTGTGTGTTCAGCCATCCATCTGTCTTTGTGTTCATCCACCTGTACTTGTCGTGGCGGTCAATCTATGAATGTTAGCACCATTACTTAGTCTTTATATTTTTACTGCACTCTTCATCAAATTAGAAATATTCAGACAAATCAGCACTAAGCTAATCAGCAGACCACTTAACTCTCCGAAGCAGGACTGCACTTACCAGCTGTCAAAGAGCTTCACTGCCATCAGCGATTGTCTTGTGTGCCAGGCTGGGAAATTAAGACTCACCACCAGTGAATTGCTGCAACAATTATATATGTATATATGTGTGTGTGTGTGTGTGTGTGTGTGTGTGTGTGTGT
>NW_018127921.1:1227772-1228912 GCF_001952655.1 Monopterus albus | reverse complement strand
AGAGATCATATCTCTCCCTTCTCTCCACTGGCTCCCTGTAAAATTCAGAATAGAATTTAAAATCCTTCTCCTAACATACAAAGCCCTTAATGACAAGGCTCCATCGTATCTTAAAGACCTCGTAGAGCCTTATCATCCTAACAGAGCACTTTGCTCTCAGAGTGCAGGTTTACTTGTGGTTCCTAGAGTCCACAGAAGTAGAATGGGAGGCAGAGCCTTTAGCTATCAAGCTCCTCTCCTATGGAACCAACTCCCAGTCTCAGTTCGGGAGGCGGACACCCTCTCTACCTTTAAGATTAGACTTAAGACTTTCCTTTTTGATAAAGCTTATAGTTAGAGCTGGATCAGGTGGCCCTGAGCCTTCCCTTAGTTATGCTGCTATAGGCCTAGGCTGCTGGGGGGCCCCATGATGCTCTGAGTTTCACTCCTTCCCTCTCCTCTCCTCTCCTATCTCCTTATACTTCTATATGCCACCATTACACATTACTAACTTTGTGTCTCCTCTCTCCCATAGTGTCCCCTCTCTCTCCCTCTCTCTCTCTCTCTCTCTTGTGTGTCTCCTCTCTCCCATACCTTTCTGCAGGTAGCCCTGACTCTGTGTTTCTGATGAGCAGTCACTGGCCACATCGACCCGATCAGTGTTTGATTGTTTGTTGTGTCTTGTTGCTTTTCGTTCTTTTCTCTCTCCTCTATCCACTCACCCCAACCGGTCGAGGCAGAAGGCCACCCACCAAGAGACGGGGTCTGTCGGAGGTTTCTTCCGTTAAAGGGAGTTTTTCCTCCCCACTGTCGCCAAGTGCTTGCTCAAGGGGGATTTGTTGGGTTTTCCCTATGTAATAATAGTGATAACAGTAAGGTCTAGACCTTAATTTGTAAAGTGTCCTGAGATGACTTTTGTTGTGATTTGGCGCTATACAAATAAAATTTGATTTGTAGCTTGGAATGTTTATGCAGACTTTGTTATAAATAGCTAGCAGATACAGTGAGGAACAGAAGTATTTGAACACCCTGCGATTTTGCATGTTCTCCCACTTAGAAATCATGGAGTGGTCTGAAATTCACATTGTAGGTGCATTCCCACTCTGAGAGACAGAATTAAAAAAAAAAAAAAAAAAAAAAATATTCGGGAAACCAAATTGT
>NW_018127921.1:1225070-1227536 GCF_001952655.1 Monopterus albus | reverse complement strand
TGCTTCGGGTCGTTGTCATGTTGGAAGACCCAGCCACGACCCATCTTCAATGCTCTGATTGAGGGAAGGAGGTTGTTGCTCAAAATCTCACAATAAATGGCCCCATTCATCCTCTCCTTAATACAGTGCAGATGTCCTGTCCCCTTCGCAGAAAAGCACCCCCAAAGCATGATGTTACCACCCCCATGCTTCACAGTAGGGATGGTGTTCTTGGGATGCAACTCATCCTTCTTTTTCCTCCCAACACGATGAGTGAAGTTTAGACCAAAAAGTTCTACTTTGGTCTCATCTGACCACATGACTTTCTCCCATGCCTCCTCTGGATCATCCAGATGGTCTTTGGCAAATTTCAGATGGGCCTGGACATGTGATGACTTGAGCAGGGGAACCTTCTGTGCAATGCATGATTTGAAACCATGACGGCGTAGTGTTCTACCGACAGTGACCTTTGAAACTGTGGTCCCAGCTCTCTTCATGTCATTGACCAGCTCCTCCCTTGTAGTTCTGGGCTGATTCCTCACCTTTCTTATCATCAGTGATACCCCACGAGGTGAGATCTTGCATGGCGCCCCAGTCCGAGGGAGATTGACAGTCGTCTTTAGCCTCTTCCATTTTCTAACAATTGCTCCAACAGTTGATCTATTTTCACCAAGCTGCTTGGCAATTGCCCCGTAGCCCTTTCCAGCCTTGTGGAGGTCCACAATTTTGTCTCTGGTGTCTTTTGACAGCTCTTTGGTCTTGCCCATGGTAGTAGTTGGCGTCTGACTGACTGTGGGGTGGACAGGTGTCTTTAAAGAGCTCAGACAGGTGCTACTAATTTAGATTAATGAGTGGAGTAGAGGTGGACTTTTTCAAGGCACAGTAACAGGTCTTTGAGAGCCAGAATTCTTGCTGTTTCTCAGGTGTTCAAATACTTATGTTCAGCAGTGCTAGACAAATAAATTCTTTAAAAATCATACAATGTGATTTCCTGAAATTTTTTTTTAATTCTGTCTCTCAGAGTGGGAATGCACCTACAATGTGAATTTCAAACCCCTCCATGATTTCTAAGTGGGAGAACTTGCAAAATCGCAGGGTGTTCAAATACTTCTGTTCCTCACTGTAGTAGATGATGTGGATGGTTACTGTGACAACATATCGTGGGCGAGTAATGGCTTATATTGAGTAACTTCTGTTAAATGTTTTAACTGCTTAAAAGAACTGCAATTTTCAACTGATTATTTAGGAGAGTCTCTTCTGGAACTGGAACCATGTGACTCATGTTTGCTACAGCTTCTCCACTTGAACATTTCATTGAAACGTATTTAAAGTAGCTTGAGCAGCAGCATCTCCTGTGCTGTGTGTCTACACAGGAGGTGTCCAGGCACATTTTCATTTGTTGATAACCTGCATTTCATTAATTTTATACATATTTTGCAATCACTAAATTGCAAATGTGTTGGTTTTTTTCTGTCTACTGCTACTGTGACATTAGTACTGAACACAAAGTAACAGGTCAACAATAAGCCTGGTGTCTCGCTACAAAGCCCGCCCATTTGCGACACCCTTACATGTGCCACAGTGATGGCCACCAGTCTAATGAACGGTGACACTCCCATCTTTGTCATTTGTAATTGGTTCTGGATTTTTGATTGAAGTCAGTTCATGTCGGCTCACTTGCAATGTGAGAAGCATATTTATTACTGGTTGCTGTGCATTCCAGCTTTTTTTTTTTTAATGGCTGCATAAGTGTGTGTTACTAATGCGCATGTCTGTCTAATACTGCACAGAATAATCCAGGTTGATCTCAGGGTTTACGAAGCATGGTTGCATTTTCGGTCTTCATTAACCTTGCTCAACCTCAATCCCCAGAATTTCTCCCTGTTTTCTTTCCTCTTCCTGTCTTTTCTTTTCTCCTTTTCTTCTCCAGCTCTTTCCTTTTTGCAGCATTTGTGGGGTGAATAATTGATGTAATAAGGAAATATGAGCCTCTCTTTTCTTTTGTTAGCAGTTTGACAGGCAGTCAGTTTTTATGTCACTTGTTTCACAGTTTACAGTTGTAAGCATTTCTTCCATGGCTATGACCTTTTCTTTTTTTTTTTTACTCCAAATCCCATAAACTAATTTCTCTCTCACACACAAGCTTGTGCCACTGTGCATCACCACATCACTGAAGTAAAAGGATAATCTTAGCATGCTGAAGAACCAGCATATTTAAAAAAACAAAGCATTTGGTATGATTAACACTAGCATAGCTCTGCAGATGTGCTAAGGCAGGGTGAAAAAAATTACAACACTAAATCTAGCTAATCTAATTAGCTCGATGATACCATGCAGTTAAATAATTAGCCAGAACCTAATTGAGTAATATAACTGCGCTGTTAAAAAAAAAAAAATTGTCTGCCACTTTTTCTTCTTTCCTCTAAGAGTAAACACTTCCAAAATAGCCTGGAGACAAGAACGGTAACAAGCTTTTGAGTTCCCTAC
>NW_018127921.1:1221746-1225043 GCF_001952655.1 Monopterus albus | reverse complement strand
TCACTGTCTCCTCTTGCCCATCTCTTTCACTCCCCTTCTCCAGCGTTTCACCTGCAGGGAGATGATTAGCTCCCTCTCGTCCTGACCATCCCGCATTTGTGCATGTGCTGAATTCTATTATTGTACTTTAATCTGTAGAGTAACATGCTACAATCAGTGTTACAAACCAACCACTCTTTTTGTGGCACCCCTCGCTCTCTGTAACACACGCACACTTACTGGCATCCATACAGTTTGATATGTGGCCCAAAGCAAAGCACTTCTCCCTGATGAGACTCGTGCCCTCTGTTTCTCCTGGGGAGCCATAAGAGAACTAACCTTGATGCAGCATAAAAAAGATATAACTTGCTTACACACACATACACACACAAGTGAATTGCAGTGTTTGTGAGCAACCCATTCAGTACATTAGCTCCCAAGCTTGTGACACTATCACCAGCTCTTCATTGCTCATCTGTAATCTCAGTCCGTAACCAAAACCGACTGTCATTACCCTAAAGTGTCTTAAGGAGTCAGTTTGGCTTTCAAAAGTATATGGACGCACAGGAACACACACATGAAGGACAAGCCCTGACTTGTCCAGTTTCTTGATATGTTTGAATGATTTTTGGTTGCTTTCATTATTCTGGTATTTTCACTGATATGGGACAAAATCAGTCATTCAAGCAATGTGTCAGGGAATGGATCTTAAGTGAATGGATAAAAATAATTTCAGAACATTTATCTACTGGACCTCTCAAGGACATTGCAAAGCAGAGTCCTGTATTGGTCCAATTTTGAAAACCTGCCCCGCAACTGCAAAGCTCCATATCGAACCCAACCCATTCGATACGGAACCCCAACCCAAAGTTATTTTCTAAATGAAGTCCAGACCTGACCCAACGCATTGACACAAGACCCATGACCCGACCCGAACCTCTGTTTATCCACAATCTTGTATTCACCACTAGCTATTTTTGCTTTTAGGTTATCCAGTTTAGCACACTAATGCCTAGCCGGCATTGATGTCTGAGTGACATCCTATTAGCTGGATGCGAGTTGACGGGTCAAACGCTGTGCCATAGGCCTTAACAATGAATGTATCAGTTATTTAGGCTTGATAAAATTATACTGGATTAGGTTTTTAAAAGTAGCTGCACCTTTACATTACATTTTTTATTTTACTCACTGCCCACCTGCATTGTCTATATTCTGCCTGTACTCATGAAGTAATATAAACTTCTTTTTTTTTTTCCACTCGTTACACATCATTTTTTGCGGGTACCTGACCCGGTTCAGGACTTCTTCCCATCATTAGTTTGTCATGCACTGTGTCACACTATCTGTTCTCTAATTTGTTTTCTCAAATTACATGAGGAATAATTGCTCCTTGTTTGTATTGCAGCGGTATCTGATATTTGTTGCAGGTCACTGACCTGTCCTTGTCCTCCTGTTTGTGTGTATTGTAGATCTGGGCCAACTATGAGGAGAAACCAGTTGAAGAAGTTGTGCATCTATCAGAGGAGAAGGAGCGTGTGGCCAACTACAGAGCCGTATATGTCACCGAAATCTCCGACACCCTGCACATCTACACCCAGGATGTAGAAACAGGTACATGTACCTTGAGATTAGAAAGCACAAGTGATGATCTGAATTTGAAAAAGTGTGTTCCTGGAAAATTGCTCTATGTAGTTGTCAAGTTTGACAATGGAACACATAGGTAGATCAAATTTGCATTAGTAAAAGTTGAAAGTGCTGTGTAAACATGTTGTATTACTTAATGCTACAGTGACTATTTGTTTGTTATACACACCCACACTAAATCAACAATCTCCCCATACACAAGTGGAAGCAAGGGCTCTCTCACTTTTTATTTCCCTTTAACACCAGACTGACTTTATGTATGACAATTATCTATACCACTCACACATTTACCTCATCCCTTGCTGCAGCATCCCTCCCACCAGCCGGGACAAAACAAAGGATGCCCCACTTCTTATTACTTGTGAATGAAAGGAATAAATCACAGCATCCCCTTTTG
This sequence comes from Monopterus albus, assembly GCF_001952655.1. Taxonomy (NCBI): domain Eukaryota; kingdom Metazoa; phylum Chordata; class Actinopteri; order Synbranchiformes; family Synbranchidae; genus Monopterus; species Monopterus albus. The sequence goes on along the minus strand of NW_018127921.1, from coordinate 1,223,023 downwards.
TCACCCCTGACGAGGGGAGGAAGGGAAAGGAGAGTTTGAGAATGGAAAAACTAGCAGTCCCTGATATTTCTGCATGGCTACCCCCTCTGACATGCTGTCTGTGTCTGTATAATGTCCTATGTGTGTGTTTATATAACGTGAATGAATGCAGTCATAATACCTCCCCCTATGTTGTTTTGTGCTAGTTAACACTGGCCTTCTCTGCTTCTGTGTGATTGAAATCTGACCATTAAAAATAGCATTTAAATTTGAGCAATGCTGTCCTTGAAACCCTGAATTTTGTAACTGATTATCATTCAGCAACACACAGTTACACTCATACCGTCATTCTCAAACTAGCTAGAACATACAGTATCGGAGGCCTTCATGCCAACATCCCTTCTTTGTCTGCCAGTTTGCGAGTGGGAGCAGGACTGGATGTAGAGGTCTGGCTTCACTGGCGGTTGCTTGTCAGAGGCCATGAAATTGACTTTGGCCACCTCTTAATTTGCCTCACACTCGTTATTTAATTAATTTCCCTTCGTTTACTGCCAATGTGAGCCTGTGCATCATTCACACCATAATAATCAAATCATATTCATGTGTGGAAATTACTGTATTTGGCCCCCAGTTGTTCTTTTAAACACCTCTTACCTTTCCTTTCCTGAAACCTCATTTGTTATCAAGTGACCATAAACAATCTACTATTCATCTTCTTGCCAAAAGCTGTACAGTCAAGTCTAAAGCCCCCACTACTTCAGCTCTACTCAAGTCAGAAGTGATGTATAGCTTTTGTGCATGTTTTTTAGTCATAAATCAAAATTGTATTACTGAGAAATGGGAGATACTGTATGTACAGTGCATGGCACATATTAACCTGAAATCTTAATGCTGTCAGCATAGACGGCAAAATATGGAGTGGAGTTTACAGAATCAGCTTTATCGGCCTACTGTGTTGGACACGTGAGGAATTTCACTGTGGTGCAGTGGCTCTCCATACAGTATGTATGTACAATGTTCTTCCATAAGGCAACAAGTACAGAAAGGCTGAGAGAAAAGAAACAGAACATGTAAACAAGAAAATGCAATGTGCATTAGTTCAATAAAAATAAAGAAAGTCACTTTCGGCTTTTCCCATTTAGGGGTCGCCACAGTGAATTGTCACACTGACGCCGGATGCCCTTCCTGATGCAACCCTGATTTGAATCTGGGGTGCAGTGGCGAGAGCACTGCGCTTAACCACTAGCCTACCAGGGACGGCCATATTAGTTCAATAAAAATAAAGTACTTAAAAAAAA
>NW_018127921.1:1212449-1221362 GCF_001952655.1 Monopterus albus | reverse complement strand
AGTGGCTCTGATGCTCACTAATCCTCGGCCTCCTTCCTTCCACTTAGTGTACAGTCTCAGGATGCTGGACTTGGGGTGAAACCCACCGTGCATTGTAAGGAGCGTCCTTGTCTTGATGTCAGTGGCCTCTATCTCCTCCTTCGGCCAGCTTATTATGCCAGTGGGGTATCTGATGACTAGCAGGGTGTAGGTGTTAATCGCCCTGACTTTGTTCTTTCCATTCAGCTGACTTCTCAGGACTTGCCTTACTCTCTGCAGGTACTTGGTGGTTGCTGCTTTCCTTGCAGCCTCTTCATGGTTCCCATTTGCCTGCGGGATCCAAAGGTACTTGTAGCTGTCCTCAACATCTGCTATGTTGCCTTCTGGTAGTACAATCCCCTCAGTTCTGACTATCTTCCCTCTCCTCATTACCATTCGACCACACTTATCCAGTCTGAATGACATTCTGATGTCCTGGCTGTAGATCCTAGTGGTGTGGATCAGTGAGTCGATGTCTCGTTCACTCCTGGCATACAGCTTGATGTCATCCATGTAGAGGAGGTGGCTAATGGTTGCTCCATTTCATAGCCGGTATCCATAACCACTCTTGGTGATGATCTGGCTAAGGGGGTTCAGGCCTATGCAGAACAGCAGTGGGGACAGAGCATCTCCTTGGTAGATACCGCACTTGATGTTGACTTGTGCAATTGGCTTGAAGTTGGCCTCTAGGGTTGTTTTCCACATTCCCACTGAGTTCTTGATGAAGGCTCTTAGAATCCTGTCAATGTTGTACAGTTCTAAGCATTCCAGGATCCATGTGTGAGGCATTGAATCATAGGCTTTCTTGTAGTCAGTCCAGGCAGTGCACAGGTTGGTATGTCTAGTCTTGCGGTCTCACTGGGTTTTAGACCCTCTCTTGAATGTCTGCCATTGTGATGATTACTGGATCTTGTTCAGGGAGGTTGCTGTGGTCTGCTCTTAGGTCCACCAGCCACTGGGCATCATTGTTATGTGATGCCTCTTTCCCCCATATGTTCTTCCAGAACTGTTCAGTCTCCAGCCTTGGTGGGTCTGCTCTCATATTATTCCCCTGCCACTGCCACTGAGAGTACACCTTGGATGGCTCAGTGGAGAACATTTGGTTTATTCTCCTGGCTTCAACTTCTCTGGTGTACCTCTTCAGCTGGGTGGCCAGGGCTGTGAGCCTTTGTTTGGCAGTTTCTAAGGCTTCAGGTATGGACAGTTTGTTGTACTTCTTAGGTACCGCTTTCTTCATCGCACCTTTCTGCAATTCTGATAGCTAACTTCTCTCTGTGTTGCGTTGATCTTGGTCTCCAGCGTCCTTCTCCATGGAGGATCTGCTCCTTGTGGCCTTTGTTGAACTTATAGCCAAGCATCTGAAGGATCACTGTAGCTGTGGTGTATATCAGCTTGTTGGTCTCAGTGATAGTTGTAGTAGGGATTGTTTGTAGTGCTGCCTTGACATTCTATTGTAGACTTTCAGAAGGCACTTCACTTAGTTTTGGTAACCGGCCATGGAGGTTCCAGGTGGGCATGATCTTCGGTCTCAGGTCAGCTGCTCTCAGATAGATAGATACACCCACACACAAAGTTTAGAGTCCGCGTTTTACTGTTATGGAATATTTAAAAAGAGAGCACGAGTTCAGTGACTTGTAGGAATGTCTTGTGCACGAGCGGCAGATGAAAGAGCAAATCGAACTGTTTTTATTGATGTTTAGCAAATTTCTCATAAATTCCTCATCTCTATAAGGCACATGGAGAACTAGCAAGATGCAGCATTTACAGCTATTTCTTAGTAGCAGCCACTGTTGGACTTAAAGAAGCTGTACACTAAATGCATTTTTTATATTTCTGCTCTCAGTGTGCTTTGACAGGAGAGCAGTGAGTTATTTAATCTTTTCTCATATAAAGGCTTGACTTTAGATGATCCACCAATGCTCTGCCCTGTTTGTTTGTTTATTTATTTAACTGGTTTGTGTTGTTACACCAAGACAGTTATGTCCAAGTAAAAAAAAAAGGGTTTTCTCAGGAGGGAGGCAAAACCTGACCAGTTCCCCCTTCTTCATCTCCCTCTCAATCACAATGTGGCCCCCACTCCCTACCCCCACCATCCTCAATCTCTATTTCTCCCTGGGTTTCTTTCATTTTCACTTACACTTTCTCAAAGCTACATGAAGTCACACTAACTCCTTGAAGAGCACATCAAAGTGTTAGGGCCTGTAAAACCATACAAGCTGAGTGCTTGCAAAATCAAGGTGACTGAATTTATATAGGCAGTTAAGCTTTTAAGCAGTGACTGAATTTCATACATACTTTTGTGATTGCAACTGATGACAAACACAAGTCACAAAGTGGATCAAATATTTGTGCCACGGTTTATGTTCCACACCATGTGAGGCAGATTTTTATAAATGTGCAACAACTGTCCTCATCCCATGTGTGCAGCACTTTGGGTATACCAATTAAGCTCTAGCAAATGCTGTCTGTAAAGTAATTAATTCAGAATGCTGAACTAAAATTACACATAGCTAGAGGTGGATGAGGAAGTGTGAACGTCACTGCAGTTCAACATAACACTATGTGTGACTTCAATGATACTTGAAATTGTTAGGTTTTTGTTGAAAATTTTCCATATTTACAGAGCTGGAGAGGTTGCATTAACACTTACCCTCCATGTATGTACCTATTGGCCTTCAAAAACAAATACACCTCAAATTGTTGAATCAACAGCTTCCCTGTTCTGTCTTGCCAGTAATCAGCCCAAGGTACAAGTTGGATTGGATACAGGTTTTCTCCTCATCTAATTATAGATCATAGTGAAAATTCAGTGTTTTGTCAGCCACTGCCAGCACTTAATTTGCCTGATAGAACAGACACTTTCATTGAGTACTCCTTGACCATCCCTGAGGTGTAGCACACTTATGACATGGAGTGTAAGCCTAACTGGTCAGTCTCCCACCTGATGTTCAGTGTGAAAGGCAGTAACAAACCTCACTGAAAGTTACTTAAGTGAGAGAATCAAACAATATTGTCAGGCTTTGCTTTTGACATCATAATAATGATAGATGTGAACCCATTTGCCTAACATCAGAAATCTGCGGCTTTTATGGTGGGTATAAACCTAATCATAAAAGAGAGCTGTGTTTATAGAACAAAATGATTAAGATACAGTTGGAATTGGCAGAGAAAGGTTGCCTCTGAAATCACCTACTACACATGTACATACATTTTTCTGTCAAATACGTACTGTTCTAAAGGAAAATGCAGTATCCGCTGCAGCCACTCCACCATTTAGGAAGCACAACATTGGACATACTACTGTGTGTTCATTTTGCCTCAGATTCACCTGGATATTTTCTGTACGTGACAACACCAGTCATTCAGTCTTATTTTTCTATACTAAGAGTTCAGACATACTACATGTATCACATACACGTTTTAGCCTACAACACAGTAGGCAAGTAGGCAATTTCAGGCCCACCCAAAGTCCTTTTTTTTTGCTTTGCGGTTACGTAAACTTTCATTTGTTTCAGCCATTGCTTCAATGAGATAAGATTAACTTTACCGATTCCATGTAGGAAAATCTATGTGCCCACAGCAAGAACAAAAAGTTGTGAAATAGTCTATGCAGGATAATATGGAAAATAAGGGACACGAGGTAGAACGTGCTAGTGTTTTCAATGATAAAGAAAACAAAATAAAAGTTGTACTCCAGTGACAGTGGGGTATGGTACAGTATGGTCGGTTCAGATGTCTGTAAATATCCCCATTTACAGCAGACAACATGAAGTTCAAATGAGAATGATGCAACAGCAGTAACACAGTAAGTGGACAGTATATTTGTTACAGTAGAAGAAAGGGGTAAAAACATAATAGCAGCATTGTTACATGCATTTTTATTTAGATGCAGTTTATGAACCATTAGCCCTGTGAGAATGATCTAATAGGCCACAGTTTGTGTATGTATGCATCTATCTGTCTACTTATCTATGTACACTTATGTGCCTATCTATCTATCTGCCTATCTATTGTGGTCTGCTGAGCACAGTGACTGTTGGCAAGGCAGCCAGGCAACAGCTGCTGTTGCACTTTAATGAACATACGGTGTGTTGGCCCATGAAATAAACTTTATGCTGTTATCTTTTCAGCAATTATTAAACATTATAGAGAAAAAGCAGTTTGTAATATCTTTCATTCTCTGGGGGTCCTAAGTGTTTCATATTTTACTTCTTTTCCCATTTTGATTATTTACATTTAATTACTATGATTTTTTTTTTCCATATGACATCTTAATTCAAGCTCGATAACAGATTAATTTCACTTTAGGAAAGTCACAGAGAAGCTTGAGGGATTGTGCTCTTTAATCCTCAGTTTATTTTAAAAGTCTTTATCTGTTGCTGTGATGAATTAATCTTTGTCTCACTTTCCTCCCACTACACATTACCTCTCCTTTGTACTGCTGTCTCTCTCTCCTCTGTCTAGTTTTCTTGTGTGTGTTGTGCTCTCTCCGGAGGCTATATGTAATTACTGTCAGAGGGGGACCTGCATAGATCTGCATGACCTTGGAGACTAAAAGACAGAGGCCACTCCAGGCAGAGTGGGAGGAAGTGACTCTGTGTTGTACACTGTTGATGCTTTGCAACTATGCTGGAGAGTCAACATAATTAAAAATTTGCTAAATATATTCCCGAGGTCTTAATGGGTACAACCTGAATAGTATATGCTTTGCCACTTTTCAGTTTTTTTTTTTTCAACAAAGAGAATGTACAGGATTATTAGTTTCCATAAGCTGTGTCGCAATTTCACAGGATATACTAATTCAGGAAGGTTTTGAACAGAGCTAGAGGAATAAATTGGCCGTTTAGCACTGCTGTGTTGGCACATACTGTATGTTGGCCAGTAAGTTACAAATAATTGCAGTGCAGAAATGCCAAAGATATGTTGTGAGTTCATTTAGAAAGGGTGTCAAACAATTTGCTATTAGCATGTTACACATGCTGTGTGATAATATTGAACTGTAATATACTGTACCTAGAGTATGGACTTATTTACCACTGGAACTTTCCATAACCTCAGCATGACACTTGTTCTGTTTATATAACCATAGTTATTGTATTATGTTGTACACATTGCAAATGCGCCTACTTCTTGTGTAGGGAGGTAGTTAAACAGTGTTGGCTGTAAAGTACATGGGCTGTCATGGTCACCAGACTGTACCACTGGGCAACACTGGTAAAGAGCTGTCTTTGTCTAGATAGAGACTGCATTGCTAGGCCCACCCCCGACCGACAGAACAGTTTCTGCCCAACCAGAGCCTCAGCTACAGTTGGCAATGCATTGTGTCTAGTGCTTGATTCCTGGCACCCATGCAGACTCATAATGAGTCGAGTCCACCCCCCACCCCCACCCCAGTCCCTGCACATTATTCACACTTCTACCTTTTACACGCAGCAGCTGTTCATCACCCTAATGATGCTGGCTGGCCCCAGCTTCTGACGGAGCCGGGTGTGTGTGTGTGTGTGTCTGTGTGAGGGGGTCTCTCATACCAGACTTTTGAAACTGAATTCACTGCTTTATGCTTATTTAGGAGCCACATCTATTTCCTCTACCATGTCAGCTTTCCCAAATGACATCTTCAGCCAGTGTGCCTTCCCTAGAGTGATCTTACTGTATCACCACATCAGTATCTCTCTTTTCAAAATCAAACTCGATGTGAAGTGGAGGCGAGTTGCCACAGTAACACTAGTATTCAGGCTTCTAATTTCAATATGAGAACATGAGAATTACTGTTGCATTTCATATTGATCAGCCTGAGTGGTCGGCTAATTGGATGTCATGTCAAGGCAGCCAAGTGATGATTACTTTATACAATAGGGATTAATAAAAGAACAGGGTGCGCATTTGAACTGCTTGTTGTAAGGCTGCAAGGTTTGCTTTATTTGCTCCTTTTTGATGAGATCTCTTATTGTGGCATTGTGGGCATCAATCGGAGGTCAGTCGGGGTGAGATTAACTCCTACACCAGTGCATTATGAAACTACTTGTTTTCAGAAGCATTTGAGAAAGTAGTTTTTTGCATATCAAGTAAGTTCTTTTGTTGAACAGTCTAATTTAAACAATAGAGTCAAGGAACTCGTTGCACTACATAAAGATGACCCCAGATTTCAGGCAAGTGATGAAAGAAACGTGACAGTTGTAATAATGATTATGTTGAACATTTTAATGGCCTCATCAAATTAGGGGAAGATGGCTTCAATTACTAAACTGTCCTCCCATTATGAATGCATCTTCAAGCTGAAGCTGTTTGTCTGTATACCCATACTACTTTGTAGGGCTGTACCTGACTAAGGATTTAGTTACTCGACTGTCAGTGGGCTGTTCATTGTGACCTGTCACCACTGAAGTTGGAATTCCCCATGACCACAGGGGGAAGTAGTGAGCAAATTGCTGCTTGGCACACCAAAATGAGGGGAAGATGACAACAAACTAACGGGGCCTACCTTCTATTGTAATGCACACTGATTGACAAAAAAAAAAATACTGTGTGTGTATGTACAGTGGGGCAAATAAGTATTTGATACATTTTTCAAGTTTTCCCACTTATAGATAATGGACAGATCTGTAATTTTCATCGTAGGTACACCTCAACTGTGAGAGACAGAATCTACAAAAAAATTCCATAAAATCACAGTTAGATTTTTAATAGTGCTGGGCAATGACTAAAATACTTAATCGCGTTAACATGATTTTTCTGAGATTAAGTGCACTGATATGAGCAACATTCAATAATGAATTCAAAAGTAGTGTATTGTGCACTTGTTTTTTTAAAAGTACTACTATAAACAAAAGTGCAATAACATTTGGTTTGCAAACAATTTAAACAAATAAGGTACCTTTTATCAGAAGCATTCTCTTTACACAGCAGCAGAAAATGTCAAACAATGTAATCAAGCTCATATCAAGGCACATCAATCAAGGCTCATACGTGCCGTCATTCATTGTGATCCTAATAACGTTCCTCAGACCGACATCTTGCCCAATACTAATCAGCCTGCAGTTTGTAGCTATCCACTTAGCTATGGCATTTGTTAGCTTGTCTTGTTTTTGTTTATCTATACTTCTCCCGAAGCCTCCCTCCGCTATTTGTTTGGGTGGGTGATTTGCTGGCATCAATGGTGTGTATTGCATTTAAGTGATACTTCTGACTCGAAGTACTCCGGTGATAACAAAATTCAGCTTTGCACTGGCTACAAATGACTTGTGTTCTATCAACTCCGCCGTGTGGAGATTTAAATTGAAAAAGTCCACGTAAGAGTCCTTTACCTTTCTCAATTGTTCTGTCCCTGGAAGTTACACAGTGTTGCCAACTCCTCAGTAAGGAAAGTAGCTATTGGCTGTCCTAAAAGTCGGTAGAAGTCGCTAAATGACGTCATCGCCCAATTTGCATAAAATTTAATTTGCATGTAATTGTAATGAACGCTGTAGGAGAGAGGAATAACGTCATGGGAGAGACAAAAAGTGAGTAAAAACACCCTAAATATGTTTACTACTACAAATGAACTTTCTTCAGTTGATTCTTGGTTTGCTTGTTTTATATTTTGTCATTGAAATAGGCCATCACTTCTCAAAATAACTTCATGACTTTAATGCTTTGTCTAGACCCACATTACATAAATCAATTTTGTCCTGTATTGGTAAATGCTAGAATATCAAATGTAATCAATTCACCCTCATCCTTTATCCGGGCTCAGCGGCGGCTTTGCGCTTGCGCGATTCATTAGCAGTCTGGACGCGGGGCGGTGTGGGTCTCCTCTGTGCGAGGGCCTCGCGGCAGCACCCGCTGCTCGTTGGGGACAGTAAATGCAGAGTGATACGTGCTTTCACGTCAGTCTCTAAAACACCAGAAAAGTCTCCAGTAACACCAGAAAAAGTTGCTAGATTTTAGTCGCTTTTGACAAAAAAGTCGCCAAGTTGGACCAGTTCACCTGAGTGCTGCAGCGGTCTTACGCCCACCCCAAATACTCTTATTGGGGTGACCACATGACCTTCTCCCATGCCTCCTCTGGATCATCCATGATGACACCCATCTCAAGCCAATACTGATCAACACCCCGCCTCTCCTGTGACCCATGGTTTGTCTGTATGTGTCTGTATGTGTATGTGTATTGTCTGTATGTGACTTTCAAAATAATAATAATAAAAATAAACTGAGTTAATGCGCGATAAAAAAAATTGTTGTCATTATTAATTATTACATTAACGTGAAACTAACTCGTTAACGTGCCCAGCCCAGATTTTTAAATAATTTATTTGTTTGCACACACTGCAGCAGGGATTTTGGCCCACTCCTCCATACAGGTCTTCTCCAGATGTTTCAGGTTTGGGGGCTGTCGCTGGGCAACGTGGAGTTTCAGCTCCCTCCATAGATTTTCTATTGGGTTCAGGTCTGGAGACTGCCTAGGCCACTCCAGGACCTTGAAATGTTTCTTACAGAGCCACTCCTTAGTTGCCCTGGCTGTGTGTTTGGGGTCATTGTCATGCTGGAAGACCCAGCCACGACCCATCTTCAATGCTCGTACTGAGGGAAGGAGGTTGTTGCCGAAAATCTCACGATACATGGCCCCATCCATCCTCTCCTCAATACGGCACCGTCGTCCTGTCCCCTTTGCAGAAAAGCACCCCCAAAGCATGATGTTTCCACCCCCATGCTTCACGGTTGGGATGGTGTTCTTGGGATTGTACTCATCCTTCTTCTTCCTCCAAACACGGCGAGTGGAGTTTATACCAAAAAGTTCTATTTTGGTCTCATCTGACCACATGACCTTCTCCCATGCCTCCTCTGGATCATCCAGATGGTCTTTGGCAAACTTCAGACGGGCCTGGACATGTGCTGGCTTGAGCAGAGGGACTTTGC
>NW_018127921.1:1209997-1212341 GCF_001952655.1 Monopterus albus | reverse complement strand
GATTGACAGTCATCTTGAATTTCTTCCATTGTCTAATAATTGCACCAACAGTTGTTGCCTTCTCACCAAGCTGTTTGCCAATTGTCCTGTAGCCCATCCCAGCCTTGTGCAGGTCTACAGTTTTGTCCCTAGTGTCCTTAGACAGCTCTTTGGTCTTGCCCATAGTGGAGAAGTTGGAGTCTGATAGATTGAGTGTGTGGACAAGTGTCTTTTATACAGGTAACGAGTTCAAACTGGTGCAATTAATACAGGCAATGAGTGGAGGATAGGAGGGCTTCTTAAAGACAAACTAACAGGTCTGTGAGAGCCAGAATCCTTGCTGGTTGGTAGGTGATCAAATACTTATTTCATGTAATAAAATGGAAATAAATTATTTAAAAATCTAACAATGTGATTTTCTGGAATATTTTTGTAGATTCTGTCTCTCACAGTTGAGGTGTACCTACGATGAAAATTACAGAACTGTCCATTTTCTGTAAGTGGGAAAACTTACCTAAATAATGGCCCATGTATTTTTGCCCATCTGCCTTTTATGCCTCATATTTAATTCAGTTGAAGTGAGTCAAAGTCTCATTGTGGTATTGTGGTGCCATGCAACCATATACCTGCAGTGAACAAAGTAACCAAGCATGTGTATCAAAGTTGCTGTAGATGCAGCAGACGATTCTGTTTTTCACTTTTCCAGTTCCTTGCCACTACAAAGATGCAATATTTAGAGGTCAGACCCTGTGTGGCTGATCCTCCCCCTCCCCAAACATTCATTATTAAATCAGATATGCAGCTTGGATTCTTAAAGGTCAGCTCACCTGTTGGTTTGAGGTAGCATGCTTTTGATTTCCAGCTGGAAAATATGCATCTTTAACCTCATTCTTCACTGTCCTAGCGAGCATGACTTGCACTAATGTCAACTTTTGGGTCTATTACCTTTAGCTCAATGGCTGGATGACACTTTTCGCAGTGGTGCGCCACTTACAGATCTAAATGGAGTAACCCCCCACCCACACGTCCCCCGGTGCTCTTCCCTAAATGCACACAGGGCCATCTTATGAGTATATTTGAACTCATAACAGTCAAAACAGGGTGTTAGCTGCAGTCACTGATGCTCAACAGGTGGCAAAGAGAGGAGCAGGAAAGACTGATGCAAAAAGAGCCACAGATGCTGTCTCTGTTTAGATTTTTCACTGATGGTTTTCCAATTACAGAAACAGTAATTTGCTGTAAAAGGCTCCAGACTGCCAGGAAGGGTAAAATGGAACAGGGTAATTGGTGGTAGTGGTGGTGGGGTATTGCATGAGATATAATCCATATCTTTCTCCAGTGGGAGTGGAGCAGCATTAGTCAAGCACAGGGAATATTTGTTCTTTATAGTGGCCCCCCCTCACTGCTCGGCAGATGCTGACACCACTTTAAACATCACTCAGGGAGGGGAGTAAATGGCCTTTCTCCTGCCTTAGCTCCCTCCTTGTCACACTGTGTCTTCAGAAAGTGTACAACTATCCCTGGGAGAGCATCAGTTTTTTGTTGACCAGCCACAGAAAGAATTAGACTCGTAACAGCTGTGTTTATTTGCCACACACACACACACACACACACACACACACACACACACACACACACACACACAAATGCAGGCATACTGTACCAAGCCTGCGGTTTGTTGTTTGCCAGTGTGGTCCTTTACCTCTCAGGTTGTTTGCATGTCCTGAAACATAGCCATTCCTCTACTCTAGAGGATAAAGCCTGTCCAAACCTCATGCATATTTAACACTCCAAACCAGCAGGTTAAATGAAGCACAAAACTCTGTTCAGTGGCTGTGAATCTCTAAGATCCTACTGTAGATGATGTACCGTCCATGTGTCCACAGTTTTTAACCAGTTGGTCAGGGCACACAACAAAGGCTCTGCAGTATTTCTAATATGAGAGTGCAGTTTTTTTGGCAAAGATATTTGTGTCATCCTCAGTTTGACTCTTACTTCTCTAGATGATGCCTTTCTTTTTTCCTTCAAGAATTATAGTTGGTTATAGGCAGGCTTACGTTTGCATTCACTTCCCTGGCAGGTGTCCTTTTCATAGACACACTCCACTTTATCTCTTAATTCCTTCATTCTTAGAAGCCAGGAAATTAGAATGCTTTCATAAGCAATCGTCGCTCTCTCGGTCTCTGCCTCTGTCATATTGTGATTATTTACCCTTCTGTGGTTTAATGGCTTTCGCAAACAGCCTAATAGAATTCAGTACGGCCTTGGGATGTGTAGTGAAAGGGCACATGATTCACTGTTTTCACTGGCTTTTTGTTCCCCCCTTGTCTCTGCTCACACACCATGTGCCACACTATAATCAAAA
>NW_018127921.1:1191131-1209941 GCF_001952655.1 Monopterus albus | reverse complement strand
GCCTAATCGCTCCCTCACTCTGCAGTGGACATTCACGATGTAATTGTATATGATTTACAAACAGCTGCAGTCATAATGGTGTATAAACAAATTATAGAATGAGGGACAAAAAAAAAACATGAGGAATAAAGAGATGAAGACAGAGAAATTGAGCCATCAGACCCACTCAGTGGTTTGGCTGCTTTTGCATCATTGCTTTGGCTCTCCCTTCAACACAAAATGAGCACTCTTGCTCAACATGGTTTACCCCTTTTGCACGTAGATTTTAATTGTCTTTATGTCGGTATTAAATGGAAATCTGCCTCTATAATGCAGAGTATCCTAAGTGCACTTCCTTCCTAATGTGACTGTTCACAATCACTCAGAATTTCACGTGCATACTGCGTTTGCTCAGTTGACCCCAGTGGGCCCAGACCTTCTCTTTGTGCTTACCTGCTGCATGCAAAGCTCCTTTCAGCTTTCATCCATGCTGATTGTAGTCAGAGTAGAATCATATATTGTAGTCATTTGTGTGTGATTCATTGCACACACTTAATTTTTCTGTTTGTGATATACAAATCTATACTACGCAGTCTGGAGCCTTTTACAGAAAAACATTTACCTCCAATTAAATCTGCACATATGGATGATGTGTTCCTGACAAATTCATAACCCCAAAACCAGTTCACTTTTGTCCAAGAAGGCTACACAGCAAACTGGAACTTGAAATTCCAACAGAGAATAGTGGTAATGCATGAGGCACACTCCGCCTAATAAATCAAACTCACCTTGCAGTCTGTAAATGTGGACATAGCATATGCATTATAAAATGCTGTATTATGTTTAAATCCTAGTATTAGCGATGCTTTAGTTCCCCATATTGATTCAGCTTACATACTGTATAAACATTGGGGGTTGATGAGTTGATTTGCTGATTTTCTGTTACAATCATGAACCAAACTATATTCATATTTAATATGTAATATTTATTAGGGCTCTCAAAGTTAACATAATAAGGGATTAAAGCAAATTCTTTTTAACGCCACAAATTTTTTAATGCACTATTAATGCGCACACATTCTGTGATTATGACCCTCGGCCCGCCTTGTAGTTTGGGAAATCAGGAAACAAAGCAGCACCAGAGATCAGCAGAAATTGGTAAATAAAAGTGTCTTTTGAATGGTAAATTCAGCTTCAAAGCCCTGCCAGATGGCTCTCTCAACAAGACCAAAGTTATTTGCATTGTCTGTGTGAACTGAGTTACCACCAGACTCCATCAACCACTTGCTGGCCATGTGCACAGCTAATGCAGAGAGCCCTCCCCCCCTCACCAAAGGCAGACCATGCTGGGTAGTTTGCAACAGAGCTGCTCGAACAACACTATAAGCAACAAACTTTCAACAGCAACAGCTAAATGGTTGGTTACAGCTTGCAGGCTGATTAACACTGTGGAGGATGAGGGTCTGCTTGAAATAATTTGAATCACATCCAAAGACTGCATGTATGAATTGCCTTTGAAAGCCACCACTGCAACCAACATACACAACTTTTATGAAGACAAGAAAACTAAAGTGGACGAGGCGTTGAGACGAACATGATGCGCTCACCAGAGACCACTGGACTTCTCTCAATAATCACAGTTACCTTGGGATCCCTTTAAGGTACATTTAGAACCAGTAGCAGAAGAAGTACTCAGATGCTTTACTTAAGTAAAAGTAGCAATGCAACTGTGTAAAAATACTCTGTTACAAGTAAAAGTCCTGCATTCAAATTTTTACTTTAGGAAAAGTACAAAAATATTTGCATCAAAACATACTTAAAGTACTAAAAGTACTCATTATGCAAAATGGCACATTTCACATTCCTGTATATTATAATATTGTATTAGAATTATTGTGCACGTCACATTTAATGTTACAGCTGGTAAAGGCAGAGCTAGATTTAACTAACTTGTATGCATTTAATTAGAATTACTGCGGGGTAGTGATTGTACATGTCAGATGCTTATTTCTTTAGTCATTCTGCATAGTGGTTAATCCTGCACACTGCAGGGATCAGGGTGAAACACACAAATTTGGTTCTTGGTAACATACTGTACAATATGTGTAAAAATCTGTTCAAACATATTCACACTCTAAAAATCCTGTGTATATTTTTGGTATAGAACTTGTATGAAAACAGGTAGAGATGTATGGCTCCTAAGAAAGTGAGACATCTGTGCATGAGAAATCAGGACATGCAGTAATAGGACCTTGCCGTTGTGCAAGCATAATCAGGATTTATGACGGCACTGTGAGTGTAATTCAAAGCTAGCAGCATGCTGGTGTAATAGAGCAGTTAGGCAGACCATCAGATTTGACAGCAAGGAATTGGCTGTCATTTTTCCGACAGAGATTTGGCGGTCATATCAGCTTGCCATCAGCTAATCAGGACACTGCTGACGGTGTGCCATCTTCGAATGTTCCCTGTTTAATGTATCACATAATATTGCAACCTCCATACTGTGGCTCAGTCTCACTTTATCATTTACACAAATAAAGCATTTTTTAATTGGGCTACGCTAAGCAGCTCTATCCATTAAGGTCTCATGCGTGTCTGTAGGAACATCCCTCTTAAAGCTCTTGGGTCATTTATTTGATTCTCTCCGGACCCACAATGGAAAATGGCCCAGGAACAGAAAGAAATGTTTTAGTCAATGTAAATATAGACACAGATAGTAAATGCACACTAGAGAAAGAAGGAAGATGCACAAACTTTTTTTAATCAATCAAAGAGGTAACTGACTGCGACGGCTGCAGCCCACTGCTTTTCCAGTAAATCTGCAACAAAGCTGCTGTGGCAAAGCTGGAGTATAATGATGTAACCACATCGCCTCTATGTATGAGGCGAGTGGTTTTCTCCGACCTTTTCTAAAACTTGCTTTCTCTACAAAATGCCGAGGATGCGTCTCTGGCGTGTGTGTTTGTGTGTTTAGACTCTTATTTCACTCACTGCATTCATCAGCATTTGGTGTAGCAGTGGGTGGCCAAAAAGGTGTATGGACCCCCACCCCATCCTGACCGCCTCCTGAATCAAACTGAGCTCACAGCTTTTCCTTCACACTCCAAATCCCTTTGTACCCCTGGATGGTGTTTTTCTCCAAGTTTGACATTATGCTAATGGAGGTTTCCTGTTGGCAGCTGCCTGGATGTCTCAGCACAGATAACCCTGGCAAAGCAGCATCATTATTTATATTTTCTTGTTCTCCACCAGCATAAATATTAGGTGTTAATGACAACTCACAGCAGCAGAACAGGAGTAAAGAAAGGTGCATGCACTGCCTGCCTTCAAGCTGTTTGTTTGATAGTAACATGCATAGTAAGCAGAACTTAATAGTTTTACACATAGACACACACTTACTGCATTTATGAGCACATAAGAAGCCAAGTTAGGAGGAGTTGGGATCAAGTAAGACATGGTTTTGAAGAATGTGCAGTAACCTGGTATTGTAAAACCCACGTACTGTATTAGTGGCAGTTTGAATGGCTTGATTTTTTTATTTTTATTTTTTTTTTTAATGATCTGAGCATTTGGACTGATGGCACAGTGAATGTTTCCTTAATGTTTGCTCATAGCTGAATTTTGCTAATAGTCTGCTGCTCAGTTGTGGAAACTAACTTTTTTTTCATCTGTTTTTATTCATATTGGTTTAGTTGGATGCTGGAATTGTTGGTCATTTTTTATATGTAACAATTTAAAAAGCTCATACAAATTTGTCCTAATGCCCAGATTTCTCTTATACACACACTCACTGGCCACATTATTAGATACACCTCTACAATTCTATGGGGTTCAATGCATGATTATTATTGAGATTATAATTAAAGGTGGTGTTGTACTGGACTACATTATATTCAGAGGTGTTTGTAATATTCTGACTCTCTCTCATGTATGTAGCTGAAGAGGACAAAAATAAATATAATGTAGTCCAAGGACACACTGCTATGACTAAAGATTTTCAATTCCTCTTTACCGATTAAATCATTAAAAAAGACTGCAGCATGTCATATGCATGGCCAGGTAATTAGATTTCTCCAGAACAAAACTAGGTGTTTCTCTTAATCTCCTCCCCTGGGTAAGAACACCTAGATTCTGTGTATATTAGGTTAAGAAATCTCCTTACTGCAGAAGGTCAACACTAAACACAGCAACTGTCTCAACTGTAGTGTTGTTATAAGACTATAGACAAGTGAAATACAGTATATCACAGAAGTGAGTACACCCCCTCACATTTTGTAAATATTTAAGTATATCTTTTCATGTGACAACACTGAAGAAATGACACTTGGCTACAATGTAAAGTAGTGAGTCTACAGCTTGTATAACAGTGTAAATGTGCTGTCCCCTCAAAAAATTGTTGCTCTACATAAAGATGGCCTAGGCTATAAGAAGATTGCCAAGACCTTGAAACTGAGCTGCAGCACGGTGCCCAAGACCATAAAGCGGTTTAACAGGACAGGTTCCACTCAGAACAGGCCTCGCCGTGGTCGACCAAGGAAGTTGTGTGCCCGTGCTCAGCGTCATATCCAGAGGATGGCTTTGGGCAGTAGACATATGAGTGCTGCCAGCATTGCTGCAGAGGTTGAAGGGGTGGGGGGTCAGCCTGTCAGTGCTCAGACCATACGCCGCACGCTGCATCAAATTGGTCTGCAAGGCTGTCGTCCCAGAAGGAAGCCTCTTCTAAAGATGATGCACAAGAAAGCCCGCAAACGGTTTGCTGCAGACAAGCAGACTAAGGACACGGATTTCTGGAACCATGTCCTGTGGTCCGATGAGACCAAGATAAACTTATTTGGTTCAGATGGTGTCAAGTGTGTGTGGCGGCAACAGGTGAAGAGTACAAAGACAAGTGTGTCTTGCCTACAGTCAAGTATGGTGGTGGGAATGTCGTGGTCTGGGGCTGCATGAGTGCTGCCGGCACTGGGGAGCTACAGTTCATTGAGGGAACCATGAATGCCAACATGTACTGTGACATACTGAAGCAGAGCATGATTCCTTCCCTTCGGAGACTGGGTCGCAGGCCAGTATTCCAACACAATAACGACCCCAAACACACCTCCAAAGTAACCACTGCCTTGTTAAAGAAGCTAAGGGTAAAGGTGATGGATTGGCCAAGCATGTCTCCAGACCTAAACCCTATTGAGCATCTGTGGGGCCTCCTGAAACAGAAGGTGAAGGTGCGCAAGGTCTCTAACATCCACCAGCTCCGTGACGTCATCATGGAGGAGTGGAAGAGGATTCCAGTGGCAACCTGTGAAGCTCTGGTGAACTCTATGCCCAAGAGGGTTAAGGCAGTGCTGGAAAATAATGGTGGCCACACAAAATATTGACACTTTGGGCCCCATTTGGCCATTATCACTTAGGGGTGTACTCACTTTTGTTGCCAGCAGTTTAGACATTAATGGCTGTGTGTTGCGTTATTTTGAGGGGACAGCACATTTACACTGTTATACAAGCTGTAGACTCACTACTTTACATTGTAGCCAAGTGTCATTTCTTCAGTGTGGTCACATGCAAAGATATACTTAAATATTTACAAAATGTGAGGGGGTGTACTCACTTCTGTGATATTCTGTATATACTGTATTACAAATTTTCTTTTTCCCCCATAAAACCCCCCTGTTGTGTGATTGTGTGGTTAAACATGCACCATTACCCATGATCCTGGCCTACCGGCCCACAAACCCCTTCCAGGTGGTAAATCAGTGGGAATAAGCTCTAAAAATACAGCCATATAGTTCCATATGGCCCACTTTACTAATATACAGTAGCTCCTGTTATTGCTTCTGCTCATGTCAGACAGTCTCATACACGCACACACACTGCCACTTGTGAGCACTAATAGACAGGCATGTGTAAACATGCTCTTCCATACACAAACAAATATTCTGTACATATTACACAAAACATCAGGAAGTGGCTTTTTGAAGATGCACATACTTAGTGGTGCTAACAGTCATCTTCCCAATTGCAACTAATGGGTGCAAATCAGGCTGCCACTTATCACTTTCATTGAATCCAAGGACTACTGACTCACAGTCTGATTTCTCCAACTCCCACCATATCGACAGCCACATTCTCACCATTATAGGTCTGCTGCGCACAATATAATGGCTTGATAGACCATAACGGCCCATTGGGAGAGCTGCCTTGCTTTACTCAATGCTGTATTTCTCCAACAGGGTCAACCAGCATGAGCTGCGTGGTGCTAATGGACTAACAGCTACAAAAACCACAGATGATTTATTTATTTATTTATTTATTTATTTTCTCCTGTATTTTTGGTCTTTGGTTTAAAGGGCAGCTGGGGCCATACCATTAGTGCTGAAGTATTTCAGGAAGCCAGACAAAGCTTTTAATAAATTCTCCTTTTGAGTTTATATGAGAAGCTGTATTGTTTGTCCTTATGAATTACAGTAATGATATGGTTTAACTTCAACCTGTCTTATAATAAACCATGCTGTAGCATGTAATAAAGTAATTAATCTCATTTTTCCTAACATGTGGCAGAGATTAGGAATAGTTCTTTCATCTGGTTACACAGAATACAAAATCCTCAAAAATTCCTGACTGTCTATGCATTAGAAGCACAGGGTAATGCTCTGCAAAGTTGCTGCAAAGTGTAGTTCACTTATTTTGATGCATTTTTAGGAGCTCTGCAGGGGTAAGATATAAGCCTGCTCATTTTCTGTTGTTGCTTTAGGCACTTCCCTCACTCAGTCACACTCGGTCCAGCCAATATGAACACCAAAGCAAAACGCTCACACCTCTGTCTGAGAGAGTTCAGTGGAGTTTATGTAATATATAATATACAAGTGTCTCTCTATAGCCGCATTTTCACCAGAAGGTCCCTGGTACTTTTTGTTACCAGGAGTAGAAGTCCAAGAACTGTCCGAGCGGTAAAAATCCATCGAGTGCATTGTGATTTGCATTTCCATAGCAGGGCTGAAGCCCAGGGAAGATTAAACAAACCAACCCACTGACATAAAAAACATTATGGTCAGCAGTGCATTTGTAAAGATGAAGCATTTAAAATGCTTGCTATGTGCATACCAGCGGTGAAAGATAGACTGCAGGCAATTATTATTATTATTGTTTTTTAATTACATCACAAAATAAAACATTTACAGCACAAAGGACATAGAAGATGAGACAACAGACATTAACAAAAGAGACAAAAGGATTATTAAATTAAGTTGTGTGTGTGAAAGTGTGTAGTGTGGGTGTATCTAACTCTGATTTAATATCAGTCTGCATAGAGGGGGGTTAAATCAATCCCTTTCCCATTTAGTCATTGGTATTGGTATTGTTATTGTTCGATCTCTATTTGATATTAGCTTGTAAAGTTTAAATATTATCTTCTTTGAGTTTGTAAGCTTCATTAGTAGTGGGTTGTTGATTATATTGATCTTTGATTTAATTATGTGTTTTAACTGTTACTACTGGAGAAATTCCCAACTCCGTACTTCTGGACTAATGTATTGAATGGTATAAGCTGGTTGTTTTCAAATAGGTGATGAAGGTGAGTGATTCCTTTGTGTTGCCATGTTGGAAAATGGATGGGATTATTATGCAGTTGAAAACCAGGGTTGTGCCAAATTGGAGTGTATCTACATGGTGTTAATGATGATTTAGTGGTTTTGTTTGCGTTCCACCAGGCTGTCAGAGTTGCAGAGATTGTGATATTTTTGCAATAGTTCATTTTCTTAATTGAGTATGGTAGGAAGGCAAGGTCTGCAGCTGAAGTATTTTTGCATAGATTTTGTTCTAGTTCTATCCATGAGCTATTTTAACTGTCCTTCTGAATCCATTTAGCTAAATATTGAATGGTATAAGCTGGTTGTTTTCAAATAGGTGATGATTTGCTAAGAAATAATGCTGAAAATTTGGTGCTTCTAGACCACCTTGTGATTTTTTTTCTTCTGAAGTGTTGACAGGGAAATTTTGGGTTTCTTGTTATTCCAGTAAAATTGTGAAGTTAGAAATGGTGATTTGAGCCATTTATCTGTGGGTGTTGTTGAAAGCATTAAAAATAGGCAGTTAATTTGTGGTAAAGTTTTCATTTTGATTGTTGAAATTTGAGTGAGAGTGGGAGGTTGGGCCACTGTTTGAAATCATCTTCCATCTTTTTTAGCAGAGGGGTATAGTTGAGGTTAGAAGGTTCTGACAGCCTGGGGGAAATACTGATGCCTAAATATTTAATGTTGCCAGTGTGAAGTGGAAGGGGGCAGTCTTGAGCTGCAGAATCCCAGGCATCTTCAAAGTGGCAATGTGGTGTATTTATTCCAGTTTATAGTGCAGTTGGAAATCCTGGAGAATGTTAATAATGGAGAAAGTTTCTTGTAGTGAACTGTAGGGGTGCTATAAATATAATAATAAATCATCTGCATATAAAGACTAATTTTATGTTGAGTTAGTATGTTGTATTCCTTTGATACTATTATTCTGTCATATTGCTGCTGCTAGAGGTTCAATGAAAATGATGAATAGAGATGGTGAGAGTTGGCATCCTTGTCTGGTTCCTCGGTGAAGTGTGAAACTTTGTAAGGTTATCCCATTTGCGGTTATTGTAGCTCTAGGTGATGTATATAGTGTTTTAATCCAGTGGATGAAAGACTCCAAAACCAAACCTTCATAGTGTGCTGAAGATAAAGGACCTGTTAACTTTGTTGGATGCTTTTTCTACATCTAGTGATACAATTATGGTGTTGGTTTGTTTTTGTTGTACAAGATTAAGTTAAATAGGCTATGGATGTTATCTGAAGCGTGCCTACTCTTAATGAAGCCTGTTTGGTCTGGGTGGATTATTATTGGAGTAACTGTCTCTGTTCTAGTGGCTAGTGCTTTGGTGATAATTTTTAAATCTGTGTTAATAAGTGACAGAGGATGGTAACTGGAAGAGTGGGTTGGGTCTTTATTGGGTTTCAGCAGTTCAGCCGTATTCATATGTGTTGGTACTGCCTAGGCAATTATTGATTTTGTGCAAGTATATTCTTGTCGGTGGAAATGCAAGTAGAGGAGCTACATCCCTGCTCCCAGGGGAAGGTTCCTCTGGTGGAAACGGGCCTTAAAAGTTTTCGCTCATGTCTCTGTCTTTTCCAGGAAGCCAGTTGGAAAGTCTGATGGAGACAATGCGAGCAGAGATCGCTGCCCAGCCACCAGTGGAAGGCTCCTACACTGCACGCAGAGGGGACTACTGCATAGCCAAGTTTGCTGATGGTGAATGGTAAGCAAACATACTGATCTTAAAAGCCTTAAAATGACCTAACCCATTAACAGCATGCTATAAACTGAAACCTGAACTCTAGAAAGGATCTTACTCCTCATACCAGGCAGGTTCACTGGTGATAAACAGAAAAGATTCGCTCCGATTTAATCCATCTGTATTGACAACAGCCAGATGTGAGTGGGACATTAAAAACTGCTTCTTCCATCAGTCATAAAAAAAAATCCTGTCTTTATCAATTACAATCATTCCATTATGGTGGGTCACCACTTCACTGTTGGGATTGTGCCACAGTCCCTGTTACCTAATGTTGTTGTATTTATCACTAAATCCCAGGTATCAGATCATTACTCCATATCAGCAGATACAGATGCAGCCATCTTAAATTGCTGGCTGGACCGCAGTGGAACTATGCCAAATCTATGATAGGTCTGCACATGGCCCCTGCTGCTACCATGTCTCACAGCGCCACCTTGTTAACACCCCTAAGCACCGTATCTGCAAGCCATGCGCAGTGTTGTGTATATCTGCCAGGTGGAGCATTGTTTTTTATAGTTTATTGCAGAGGCCAACTTGATAATTTGATCCTTCTGTTAATGTCCAGAACTGCTGGTGGATGAATATAGTAGGACGGCCAGTCCGAGCGGAGGCGCTTGGTTGGCAGCAGCTGCCTACATATTAAGCAATGTCAATTTCATTTTATTATTTTATTTTATTATGCTTACATGCTCAGACCTTATACACCTTTTGAGATATCATGCCACTGGCAGTTATTGCATTATGTTGACATTTTTTTCATTGTTAAATCACGGTTGTCAACTCTACGCTATAGAAAAGACAGTCACTCTCAGGCTCTGTTACTCTTTTATGCTCGGCCACATAGTACCTCTGACTTTTTCCGGACTTCAGGACCAGTCTTGGCCAAAAAGACTTACTCTCTCATATAAAAATTACATTCCTGTATGGCCTGTGCAGCTACACTGCAAATACTGATACCTTTTGTAGTGAACATATTTGGTGATTAGATTGTATTCCGATGCAACATAACATTAATCCTTGAATTAATCTAGCACTGCATTTTCCTACACTATAGCAGCAGAAAAAGTCAGAGAAAGGGAGCATGACGGAAGCACAACAGGCAGTGCTGTCACATTAGCGTGTCAACTTCAGTTTTCAATTCTGCTCTATCATTTCATTTGAAGTTGCCCTCGTGTTTTCCTTTCTCTAAGCCAAGAGCTGTGAGTCAACATATAACCATAATGAAACTTGTTAAACAGTGTCTTTGAACAGAACCTATGTAGCTCATTCAGTTCAGCAGCCTCTCTCTCATCAGCAAGCTAGTTTTTGTCATTTGCAGCAGCAGTGGTTACGGTTTAGTGTTTGAGAGAAATGTGGAGTAGTTTTTCTGCTCTTGCACCTCCAAAGATGTATCTGCTTGATCTGGGCTCATGAGAAGGCAGCAGTCATTAACAGACAGGGATGAGTTTGCACAAGGGGGAAAAAGGGGAAAAGGAAGGCTCTTGCTCTAATGTGGTGACAAATCTGAATAGGAAAAGGTGACATGTTCATGGTAGAGAACATAAAAAAAGAACAAACTGTAATACTATAATGTTCATGGTTCAGTTTTGTTCAAATAGTTCAAGTTATCTGTTATTCAACTTAGGTAAATCTGCATGTCTGCACTAAAATATACAGTACATCAAATACAGAAATTAGCATTTCTCAGAGACTGTGGCATAGAGAAAATTAAGAAGAAAGTTTTAAGTAACAAATGTTCAAACACATAAAACAACAAGGCTAAAACAAAGGTGTGTTGACTTTTTTTACAGCACCCTTAGACGGGCCAGCCACAGTCTGCTCCTGTATTTACTGTTGTACTGCGCAGTTTATATTGTAATCTCACTCTGTTGGCTACTAACTAGTTAAGAGAGGAACATGAAACCTACAAATTAAATGTAATATAATGAAAAATTAAAAAGCACTAAGTAGCAGCTACTTTAGTGCTGAGTTTTTAGTGTCATTTTGAGAATATACTTTGTGTACTGTCATGAAAAAGTGCTTCTGTGAAAAATAGCCTCTTAAAAACAATTTGTGAGTTTCTTTGTGAGACACCTTAAACAAATATGGATTTTAGTAGTTTCTCACCTAATCTGACTGTGCGCATTACATTACTTACAGTACCTTAAACATTATTGGAACATTGTCAAATAACAAATAATCCATTCAGACTTGCAGAGAAAGTAGCTCAGCCACTTGTAGCTGAGCCACTGACTTTTATAGTCTGGTTGGTCTTACTTTTGTAATGCAGTGACTGTCACCATGTATTTTTTCAAATAGTGAATAGCATTCTAAATACATGGTCTGTGTGTGAATAGATAATTTTGTAGATATCTGCATGAGTGTTTTAGTATCTACATATATACATACAGATAAATGATATGCTAATGTAGGTGTTAATAAATAACTGTTAGTGAGAAGGGTGCCCTTTTTCTGAATTGAGCATCTGCCCTCCAAAATGCATTACCCTGTTGCTGTGTTTCTGTACTCATGGTAAATCATTGATGATTTTTATCACGGTGAATCCTCCAAAACAAAGAACTGCTGAGATGCATAAATTGCCATGGCTACTTCATTTAAATACGAATGATTTACAGTGCCTTGCGAAAGTATTCGGCCCCCTTGAACTTTGCGACCTTTTGCCACATTTCAGGCTTCAAACATAAAGATATAAAACTGTAAGTTTTTGTGAAGAATCAACAACAAGTGGGACACAATCATGAAGTGGAACGAAATTTATTGGATATTTCAAACTTTTTTAACAAATAAAAAACTGAAAAATTGGGCGTGCAAAATTATTCAGCCCCCTTAAGTTAATACTTTGTAGCGCCACCTTTTGCTGCGATTACAGCTGTAAGTCACTTGGGGTATGTCTCTATCAGTTTTGCACATCGAGAGACTGAAATTTTTGCCCATTCCGCCTTGCAAAACAGCTCGAGCTCAGTGAGGTTGGATGGAGAGCATTTGTGAACAGCAGTTTTCAGTTCTTTCCACAGATTCTCGATTGGATTCAGGTCTGGACTTTGACTTGGCCATTCTAACACCTGGATATGTTTAGTTTTGAACCATTCCATTGTAGATTTTGCTTTATGTCTTGGATCATTGTCTTGTTGGAAGACAAATCTCCGCCCCAGTCTCAGGTCTTTTGCAGACTCCATCAGGTTTCCTTCCAGAATAGTCCTGTATTTGGCTCCATCCATCTTCCCATCAATTTTAACCATCTTCCCTGTCCCTGCTGAAGAAAAGCAGGCCCAAACCAGGATGCTGCCACCACCATGTTTGACAGTGGGGATGGTGTGTTCAGGGTGATGAGCTGTGTTGCTTTTACGCCAAACATAACGTTTTGCATTGTTGCCAAAAAGTTCAATTTTGGTTTCATCTGACCAGAGCACCTTCTTCCACATGTTTGGTGTGTCTCCCAGGTGGCTCTTGGCAAACTTTAAACTACACTTTTTATGGATATCTTTAAGAAATGGCTTTCTTCTTGCCACTCTTCCATAAAGGCCAGATTTGTGCAGTATACGACTGATTGTTGTCCTATGGACAGAGTCTCCCACCTCAGCTGTAGATCTCTGCAGTTCATCCAGAGTGATCATGGGCCTCTTGGCTGCATCTCTGATCAGTCTTCTCCTTGTATGAGCTGAAAGTTTAGAGGGACGGCCAGGTCTTGGTAGATTTGCAGTGGTCTGATACTCCTTCCATTTCAATATTATCGCTTGCACAGTGCTCCTTGGGATGTTTAAAGCTTGGGAAATCTTTTTGTATCCAAATCCGGCTTTAAACTTCTCCACAACAGTATCTCGGACCTGCCTGGTGTGTTCCTTGTTCTTCATGATGCTCTCTGCGCTTTAAACGGACCTCTGAGACTATCACAGTGCAGGTGCATTTATACGGAGACTTGATTACACACAGGTGGATTCTATTTATCATCATTAGTCATTTAGGTCAACATTGGATCATTCAGAGATCCTCACTGAACTTCTTTAGAGAGTTTGCTGCACTGAAAGTAAAGGGGCTGAATAATTTTTCACGCCCAATTTTTCAGTTTTTTATTTGTTAGAAAAGTTTGAAATATCCAATAAATTTCGTTCCACTTCATGGTTGTGTCCCACTTGTTGTTGATTCTTCACAAAAAATTACAGTTTTATATCTTTATGTTTGAAGCCTGAAATGTGGCAAAAGGTCGCAAAGTTCAAGGGGGCCGAATACTTTTGCAAGGCACTGTATCTCCAGCCTCTGGCAGACAGTTGTGCTGTTTGTCCCTCTCTAGATCTCCAAAGTGTGCTCCCTCTTTCATTTGATTTTTCATTCCGTTCGTTTAAAGGTTCAGAGATGTTGGTCATTGTGTGGAAAGTTGGTATGGGAGGATGCTAATGAGAGAGTCATGTGAACTGAATGAGCTATGGAGGTGCTACTAACAGACTGTGTGTGCTGCACTCACTCCAAGCTGTGCAGGGGTCACGTTATTATGAGAAAATACAGTATGTTGTTAAAATGCAAAATGCGGTATGTTTTAATAATGTGATAAATGTTTTAATGTGAAAGTATCTCATAAAAACAAGTAAAGTATTTTGTTATGATAAGAAAAGTTTCTCATTAAAACAAGATTTACGCTGCCATAGGCAGTTCTTATGCGTACAATGAAATATAATCCTGCAGGTGCCACTGATATTCACTCTAGACAACTCCTGCATTACTTTGCAGACTTGGATCTTTCTGTGCATGCAAACAGCTGAGCTGTTGTACCCTGTTTCACACTTGACACAATGAAACCTATAGGAACAAAACTGTTGTGGTAAAAATGGACACAACTCCACTACTGGGAATGAGTTTTAAGATGAACATTTGAGTGCAAAGCGGGCATCATCTTGGTTTAATTTTGATGTGTGATGCCTTAAAAATAAAGAATATTGGAGAAGTTTATTTCATCCAGTGTTAATGTATTAATGTTCTGTGGAATCGTGGAATGTTGGCCGGTATCATTAGGGGGCTAATTAGAAATTTGTTGCCTTTCAGTCTCTTAAAACACCAAAGTCACTGAATAGAAAGGAGAAACCTCTGTTCATCAGTCACTCGCAGTTTGTATGTCACCCTCTTTTTCTTGCTCTTCTTTATGCCTTCCTGTTAATCACTTAGTCAGTTTTTAACTTTGTTCTTTTGTGTCTTTTGTCGCCCGTGTGGGTCTAATTATTTGGCTTTCTCCTGCTGTCCTTGGTTCTCAGCCAATTTTTCTTTCCCACTTTTTTTTTTGTTTTTGGTATTTGAGTCAGATGCTTGACAGTCTGATGAAGAGACGCTTCCTGAACTGGCTCTGAAAAAAATATGCTCTTCTCCAGTTTCTATGTGAATTCATAAGGGCTGACTACCACTTCATTTTGCTTTTTCCTTTAGTTTGTCACTGATCTGTATGTTCTCTTGCACTATAAAATCAGACCTTACAGAGCTGGATTTTTGTGATTAGCACTAATGCACTGATGGTATTTGCTACAAGGCAAAATGGGTTTAAATTTCTGTCCTTTATTGCAAAGAGGCCTCTGTGCAATTTTCACAGCCCTGCAATGTCCTCATAGATCCCTTCTGTCCCCCCTCACTCCCCCGGCCTGTTCCTCCTTTCCTGTTCCTCTCCCCGAATCACAACAGACAGATCTTCCAACACCCTCTCCCTAGGGAAATAAGCACAGAATCATTTACTCATCTCTGTTTCCCTCTGCTCTGTTCTTTCTCTCTGCTGCAGGTACAGAGCCAGAGTGGAGAAAGTTGAGTCACCAGCAAAAGTTCATGTCTTCTACATTGACTATGGCAACGTGAGTAACATTGTGCCCATGACTTTGACTGTGTGTTTATGTGTGACAGACTGTCTGGGGTGAAAAAGTATCTGAATATTGTATTATCACCGTTAAAAACTAGTAGGATTGTTTGAGGCTTGAAACACACAATCTATAGTAACGTTTTGATTGAGGCAAACCCACAGCCGGAGGCAGTCTGCTGTCTGAAGAGGGATTTCGTTTCTCTTTCTTGCATGTCTTCATACACCAGTTTTACTTTAATGTTCAAGGGAACCTAAGATCATTTGTGTCCTTTCAACTTTTTTTTTTAGGACAAATATGATGCAGGCTTGTTTGTTTTCCTTTTATTGCTCGTAACTGAAGCAAATAGTGTGACTCAGTGTATCATTTTTTTTTTTCTTTTTCATAACAATGACAAAACTGAAACTCCCCCTCTGGATCTGACAAAGACACTCCATCCTTGTGAGCGTGTAGTTGTGTGTATTTCCACCCACGTGCTTTCTTCACCAAGTTGTTCAGGCAGCCAATCTGGGGCCTGCGGGAGATTTCCCATGATGCAGTAGAGTGTCACAGTGTGTGACTGACCTCTGAGTGGGAGGGGGGGGGATGGCTCCAGGTTTGGCTGGCAGACGTGATGAGTCCTGGCATGTTGCTGAAAGTGTGATTCTCCGAGGCCGACCCGGCACACAAAAAAACACAAGCTCATATCTACCTCATACTCAGTAGTTCTGTATCATTTCAGATTGAGTCATTCTGGCTTTGATTTCATGTGGCTGTGTCATGAGCTGTTAGTTGGTGATATTACCATTTCAATCAGGTACAGGTCAGTACATGAATTATTATATGACTGTTAGCAAACACAGCAGAGCACTTTTGGCTTTCATTTTTTAAAGTCCACATTTAGAGTACTGTCAAAATCTTATATGGTGTTAATAAATCTTAATGTTCTAATCCATTATATTTGTTGAAGGTTTTCTCTGTCTAGACTCTACAGTTCAATGAACACATTAACCTAAGATATAGGGGTCATTAAATTAACCCCCCACTTCTAAGGGCTGTTTTTTGTTTTTGGATTCTCCACCAGTGTGTTCTCCCCATTCAGTAGGTGGCTTTGCTCACATTGGCTTATACCTTTCAAAATGTATCAGCTCTGTGCTTCAGTTCATCATACCAGTGAACTGCAGTGCATGCTTTTCATACTTGGGAGATGTGCATTTTGCTTGGGAGACGAGACCAACTAAAATGAACTTACAATCAGCACTAAAGATGACAATAACAATAAGTCTATGAGCACCAACATGAGACTTGTGTTGTACTATAGATCCACGAGTCTTTAAAACAAACAGAGGTGTTTTATCAGGTTGTAAACGCAGGTAAACATAATAAAATGCCAAGCTTAAAATAATTGCACCATTAACCCTGAGTTATTGTCTCTCATGTAGTTTAATAGGACAGGTTAGTTTCTGAATGTACAGCATATTATTATTTGTAGCACTGGTACCTTTCAATCATTGTACTCAAATACACAGCACTGGCAAGTCGTGCTGCCTTTTTCACGTCTTACTCATTTTGGTGCACTTTGTAATCTGGTGACTATCAACTTGACATCTATTGTCATCTTTACTCTCCTGTAGTTAAACTAGACAGCAGATGGAGCTTACTGAAAGTGGCCTCCGTACTGCTGCAGAAACAGCTGTGAAATGATTGCTAAGGTGACATATGCAAGCATGGATGGAGCCTTTAAGCTGCAAAATGGCATCTGTCCTTCTTTCACAGTTGTAAACTATCATCATTAAAGATACGTACAGACTGCAAAACTGATTCAGAATCAAGCAAAAGTAAAAAAACATTCATTGTAGAGAGCAGAGTGTATTACAGTACAGGTATGTATTTTTTATTTGAGAATGTGCTTCACTCCTAAAGATTTGGTGTGAGAGGTGCACTCAGTGTTGTCAAAAATGTAGAAACTAACTTTCATCACAAGCTTTCAACAACATGGGTAAATGCTATTGTTCTATGTACCGTATGTATATGAAGAAGCCAGACATTTCTTTTTCTCTTGAAATCTCCTCTGGCTTCTTTTAGTGTAGATGAAGCAAGGGTCATGTTGGCTTACACACAGTTATGACAAACACACACTCTTGTTGTTGTTAAACATTATTTCACAGGCTCAAAACCTCAAACTCATAAACCAGATCATAGCTGCAGGTACAGCATTTGAAGATAGTATTAATAAAAACAGTAAAACAAATGTCAGTTTGTTGATTTCTGATTTCTGTCCTTTCTTCGTCCTACCTTAGAGAGAAGTTGTGTCAACTACCCGTCTGGCTGCCATACCCCCTGCCTTCAGCATCCGGGCCCTGCCAGCACAGGCCACAGAGTATGCTTTCGCCTTCATCCAGGTCCCACAAGATGTAAGTGCACGAGTGAGCACACTCACAGAGAGACCTGCCGCAGCTGAAACCTTCAAAATTACTTTCAGATATCAACTTGGTCAGTTTCAATGTCTGCCAGCTTTTGAAAGTTAAGTTTCCTGGCATGACATAAAAAATTGTTAGTTATCACACAAGGTGATAAGTGTGTAACTGACACACAGGGTCCAGTTTTCATTCCAGATAAGTGCTTGTGAAAATTAAAATTATGCTCATACATAACGTATGCATCATCAGCCACTGATTTACTTGGTTACAAAAAATAGAGAATCATTGACGTTAGTAGACAGAGAAAGTTTTTCAACAGTTAGACAATGTATACTGTGTTTCTTCGGTAAAATTAGAGCATCAAACTTGCTATACAAAATTACAAACCATCCAGGCACATTATGTATTTGTTCATTCATAGAAATGTCCATCTGATAGCTGAGCAGCAGTTGTTGTTCTTCTACAGTCCTAATCTTCTTGTTTACATCCCAGTGTGTTTACTCAACCCTCACTGAGCACTTGTGTGCGTTTGTTTCTGCATGTGTGACTGCATTTTGTGTATCAGTGGGTCAACTCTGTGGTGGCATCCTGAATAGCTTATGCCGATAAATGTGTCTGATTGGCACAGTACTAAACCCTGTTTTTATTTGGGTGTGTGTGCATTTCAGTGTGTGTTAGTTTAAAGTGTGTTTGTTCTACTTAGACTAGATAAGATGCAGAACATTT
Source organism: Monopterus albus (assembly GCF_001952655.1). Taxonomy (NCBI): domain Eukaryota; kingdom Metazoa; phylum Chordata; class Actinopteri; order Synbranchiformes; family Synbranchidae; genus Monopterus; species Monopterus albus. The sequence goes on along the minus strand of NW_018127921.1, from coordinate 1,191,708 downwards.
CTTGTTTGCAGTGCCCTGTGTTTCTAAACTTAAGTGTTTGTTACAGTGCAGATTGTTTGTTTGCTGTTATTTTGTACTATTTATTCCATTTCAGTTGCCAGTTTATTACTGTAGGTACATCAAACTAAAGGCAGTACTGTCTATTACAACAGTCCTGCAGTTTATCTTTAATACAGGCTGTAGTCTGTGGTGCTGCTGAACTGTTATGCATTATAGCTGAGAGGCTGGCTATTTATTCTATAATTTATCATTTAAAATTTTATTATATTAGTTTTTAGTGTAGTTATGGTTGACCAGTGATTTTCAAATGTTTCCCTTCAGGAACTCTTTTGTCATGCCACCCTGTGAGCCACAGAGCATGTTGCTCACCGGCCGACCCATTGGCCCTCTCATTGCAAATGTACAGTGGGTACAGAAAGTATTCAGACCCCCTTAAATTGTTCACTCTGTTATATTGCAGCCATATGCTAAAATCATTTAAGTTCATTTTTTTCCTCATTAATGTACACACAGCACCCCATATTGACAGAAAAACACAGAATGTTTGACATTTTTGCAGATTTATTAAAAAAGAAAA
>NW_018127921.1:1168140-1190209 GCF_001952655.1 Monopterus albus | reverse complement strand
TGTATAGACAGGTGTGTGGCTTTCCTAATCACGTCCAATCAGTATAATCAAACACCGCTGGACTCAAATGAAGGTGTAGAACCATCTCAGGGATGATCAGATGAAATGGACAGAGCCTAAGTTAAATATATGAGTGTCACAGCGAAGGGTCTGAATACTTATGACCATGTGATATTTCAGTTTTTCTTTTTTAATAAATCTGCAAAAATGTCAAAAATTCTGTGTTTTTCTGTCAATATGGGGTGCTGTGTGTACATTAATGAGGAAAAAAATGAACTTAAATGATTTTAGCATATGGCTGCAATATAACAAAGAGTGAAAAATTTAAGGGGGTCTGAATACTTTCCGTACCCACTGTATATCAAAGCTTCACTCAGTTCAGTGGCTCAGCAGAAGCTGTGTGTGTGTGTGTGTGTGTGTGTGTGTGTGCGTGTGCGTGCGCACTTGCATGTGAACTGGTAGTGCCTGTGTGTATGCTGTCACCTGTCTCATGAGTCAGTGTCTCCTGAAGGATGAAGTGGCCCATCTGTTGGTCCAGCCTAGGGAATGTAGACATCACCTACACTTTACAAGGCCCCAGACACACAAACACACACAGATACATACATACAAAGCTTCACCATGTTGCAAAGTGACATGCACCCTGCATCTGTCTAACCCTTCTCCTGTTCTATTTTCTCTTGGCTTTCCTTTCATGTGTGCACTGTGCCTCACTTGCACTGCGCAATTGCTGGTACACACAGGAAAGGTTGTTGATTTTGTGTGTCAACCTGCCACCTGATGCCCTGCATAAAATGGTAAAATAATATAAAAGACTTCAGTCACTCTTAAAATCTTGTTTTTCCCAACAACCAACTATCTGCTTGTTGAGCTCTTTCTGCTGTTTTCCAGTACAGTTTCATAAAGTGACAATATCTTTGGAAAACTGCAGGATTGCTGTGTGTTGTCACTGTTCTCACATGTTGCAGGAAAAACGCTCTTACCTAAATTTGGTACTTGTGCCTTGACAAAGTAGGAGCCACAAAGCACATGTTCTTTCCAGGGCATCTCACTGCAGCAGTTACTTTTGTCAGAGCAACAACTGCAACCACATCTCGGGCACAATTTAATTCAGTTTTATTACGGATGTCGTGAACTCACAGCTGCTTCCACACAGGACATCCTGCCACCTCTTTATTATGCCTGGACACTTCATTAAAGAATGGAGTTTATGCCAAGAGTTTCCCTGAAAAATGAGATGAACGAAATAAATAAAATAAAAAAAGCCACACAAATGTCCGACCACACAATAGCCACTTTCATAGCAGTGGTTCGTAGACAACAGAAAATCTGCTACAAAAGTTTGCTGAGGTTCTGCATCTTGTGATTACCTTTTCTCTATATGTAAATCATAACTTTTAAAAATAGTTTTAGGCTGCCTTTTCAGCAGAGTACCTAAACAGTGCTTTGCTTGGTTTTAAAGGGTTTTCTAGAAAACACTTGATATTTCTCAAATAAAGTAGTAAGTACTGAAATTGAGGTATCAAATTTGTTCCAGTGTAGAAAAAATGGAAACGATATTTGGCAGCATACAGTATGCAATGCTGCATATGTGGAGCCTGTTAACGTGTCAGAATGCTTTAACAATGTTTGTTCTGCACATAAGGTGGAAAAGACAGGGTCACTAGAAAGCTCTCATTGATTTTGTATTGCCCCCTCACATGTCAACCCATTCTTGTCCTGTAGCACTCGCTCCGTGGGTTTCTTTCTGTCAGCTTTGTCTGCGTTCTTCTCTCTCGCCCTGAGCTCCCCTGCAGCGCTTGTGACGAGTTGACCAGGGGGCGAGCAGGGACAAAACAGGCCCTTAGTTTTGTGCCTTGAGCAAGCTTCCCTGCCCACACATGCTCAAACACACATACACCACACATGCACATACCCAAGGGTGGCTAGCTCGAAGGGGGTTGCCATAGAGACAAGACCAGGGCGAGAAAGAAGGGAAGAGAAAATGTGGATGGTATAGGGGAGGGATGGATGATGGGCAGGGCCTGATTTTTTTTTTTTTTTTTTTCCTGTCGTCTTGCCTTTAAAGAGGTAGCTCCCTTGTTATTCTTGTTTTTACCCTGGCTGCTGGAGGACTTGAGGTCAGAGTGCAGTGCAGCTGTTCCACTTCCTCCTCTGCCATGTGTTCAATCAGATGCTGGCCTCTTACATTGGAGGAGGTTAGGAATGAGGTAACTGAAGAATGAGAAGAAAAGAGTAGAACAGTCAGGCATTAGATAGTTAAGCCAAACTAAATTCCCCTCAACTGGTTGAGTAGATCATTGCTTTGCCACATTACTGACAGATTACTGTGTGAGTGATCCTCTAGTTGTATTCTACTGGTCAGTGATGTGTAAGATTGTGTTCTTACCCGCCCGACAGTTTTCCCCCCAACAGAAATCAAATCACAGTTAGGTTCACACATATGTGTGATGTTCAGCAACTGCATTGCTTGTCTGTGTATGTGTGCATGCATATCTACAGTATGTAGGATTCATGAGTGATAGCATACTAATGATCCCCCTCACCTTTTTTCCTCTCCTTCCCTGCCTCCCTCTCTTCCATTATCTCCTCACCTATTTTTCCTGCTTTGATCCCATCCTCTTTCTTTCTTATCTCATTCCTTGTGAACTCCTGCTTCTTCAGGAGGATGCCCGTGCTGACGTAGTGGATTGTGTGGTGCGGGACATCCAGAACAACCAGTGCCTGTTGAACATTGAGTACTCGGGTGCCACCTGCCCACACGTAACACTACAGTTTGGGGACACCAAAGACGACGTGGGCCTCGGCCTGGTCAAAGAGGGCTTGGTGATGGTGGATGTCCGCAAGGAGAAGCACCTGCAGAAGATGGTAAGTGAAGCGGTGTTCAGACTGTGGATAATGTGAGAGTACTGCTAGATACAATAAATCCAAGTCCTCAGTTTTGTTTTAGAAAGCCTAGAATGGGATTTTAGGCTGATGTTTAGGCGTCTTGTGTTCCATCTTTCTGACTAGAATGATGCAGTTACTTGCTCTGTCCAAGTTCATGACACTTTGTTGACTCCCTAGGGCTGTAGATGAGGCAGTTGTGGTTAATTACTGTATAGAACCAAAATCTGGGAAACAATCCAGATTGAGCTTTCTGTTTGATCTGAATTCACACTTAGCTAATAGTGATTTGTTGGTTGTGCATAGTGAGATGTGAATTGTTGTTCTACTTTTGGTGCATTGAAAGACTGAATTTGTTGACTAGGTCAGTTAAATAGTCATAATGTCAGTCTAGGAAAAAAATTGACTAATTTCCAGACTTCACTCTGACTGTTGTTTGTGAGTGAGTCTGTCAAAATATTTTTCTCTATCCCCACTTCTTGTTATTCAGTGGCTCACATAAGCCAGGCGATCAAAATGGCAGCAGGTGCTACTTAACTTTAAGAGCACAGCAAATGTTTCTTATTGGCAAATGGGCCCCTTGTGCCATTGGATATTAAAAGGGTCATATGGCTTTCAGACACTCCAAATATTACCGCAATTCCATACTAGCACCTAAGTCCCTATAGGCTTTGTGATGTTAACACTGTGCCACAAGAGCAATACTTCCCCCTACCTGTCATTCCACAGCCACACAGTTTAAATTTACACATCTCTATCATTTGCCTCTGATGGCGGCCATTTTGTCAAACCAGGAAGCATTGCTCATTTTTCTTTCCTGCCATTATGCTAATTTGCCCAGCAGACTCAAAGACACAAGATAAAGAAAACTGGAGGATGTTTATTACACAGCCTTAATATTGGTCATTAGTATGCTGTTTATTTGAAATCTGAAATGGAAAAAAAGAAAGCAAAAATTTGTCCACCAGAGCGTAGCTGTACGTAGACGTAGTATATAAATTATAAGCTAATAAATTAGAAGCAGGTGGGAGGAACACATTTCTAGAGACATTCTTTCACAAGTGGAGATGTGGTTACTATCTCATGTTTGTACCCACTTAACAGCACAGATAAAAGCACACCCTACTGCATAGTCAGTCAATAAAGCACTGTGCATCATTGGGAGAATGTTTTGAACTCTGGCCCCCAAAGAGTAGCCAGGGACCATAATGTCTCTGGGTAATAGACCCTACAGACAAAGGGCAATGATTAAAAGCTTCCAGCCATACAACTAATAGGCTTATAGACTGCACAGATTTATGTTTTGCTAGATTGTTTCCCTGTGGTATTCAACAGCTATGTCTCCAGTGTTTGCCTCTTCCTTGCTGGCTACAGAAAAATATTTTGGTCTGGAGAAAGCTTAACAAGCAGCTGTGTTGCCAGTGTGCTTACAAATGTGTGTTAAAGTAAGCTCTACAGCGTTTTGTGTTGATAATTCCACCCATCAAGTCTGCTTCCAAGTTCAAAGCCATCACTGAGATCGTCCATATTTACAACTTGGTAAAAAAAAACAAGCTGACGTGTGATTAGGCTGCTTTTCAAACCTCTAAATGGAGTAAATGTGCTTCTGATTCATAGAATGTGTGGGCTTTTTTTGATGCACTGCACTTCTGCTGTGTACAGTAGTTAAATTGCCCAGATAGAAGGTTTTTATTAGAGTTGGTGGATGTAACAGTATGTGTTTTATGTATTATTTCTGGCTCTGTCATTTTTTGAATCATAATAGTCACAGCAGCTAAATGGTTTCCTATCTGGCTTTAGTTATCGACTAAATATCGATTAGTTCATCAGCAGAAAATTGATCTGCCTCTATTTTGACAATTGATTAATCGTCTCAGCTTTTGAATTTTGAGCTTCCGCTGCTGTTCTTTGCCTAGTAAATTAAATATCTTTGGTTTTTGGATTGTTAGTAGGACAAAACAAGACATTTAAAGATGCCATCTTGGATCCTTAAAAATCACTGTGGGCATTTTTTACAATCTTGATTTAATTGCAGCCCTAAAATGGGCTGTTATACTCGATCAATCTCTATGGCTTTCTGACAGTCCAGTAATTATCACATTTCCAAATTAATGCCATCTGTATTCAATAAGCACTTTTGGGCTTATCTGATGTTTGGGATGAAGGCATTTACAGTTTAATCCTTTAATTTTCTGCGTATTTGCTGTTTTTGGCCACCTACCAGAGTCGACCAACACCAATTTGTTTGCAAGGTGCATTTTTGGCTCAAGTGTGCATGAGCAGCATTGTAGCTGCAGCTGATGCAATAACAGAAAACATTATCTTACAGGGGTCAAGAAAGCCAAAAAATGTTCTGAGATATGAGCTTTTGTGACCTCTGGATCTGCGTTCACCATTGGTCTTCCTCTTTTACAGAAAGTTCCTCTTGAGCTTTTGATAGTGTAATATCCAAGCCAGCTCATGCTGAGCTCTTTGCTGTCCAGCTTTCTCTCTTTTTGCTCACCCAGGCTATCGGCTTCCTTGTAGAAGCGACTTTTGTCCTTCCTATCTGTTCCATTTGGCTCTGTCCTTTATTCATTATCCATTTCAGAGGACTGGAACATAGTCATTGTAATCTGTACTCTGGCGCTAAGCATTGTGTAACAGATGGGCTGTTCACTGGCACTTCAGCATCTATCAGTAGTCAGTCATAAGTGCACTGAAGGTTAACACCAATCTTTGAGGATGGCATCGTCCCAGGGGAGAGAGCAGAGAGGAATTCATCCATTTGGTTCTATTTTTTTTTTTCTTTAAGTGCTTTTACGCCCAAAGTCCTGCACTTGTAGATGCCCACTGTGCACACCATATGGATAGCAATTGTTGCAACAAACATCAAGGCAAAATGATAAACAAGCATTGTGGAAATGCAAGTGAAAAGCTAATTATATGCCAGCTGTAGGTATCTGATTGAAAGGAAGTGGGTTATTAGAGGAAAGGCAGGAAATGGGAAGCAGGAGGTGGGTGGATCAACAGTACACCAAACTCTGACTCTCAGACACTCAGTGAGGAGTTACTGACAGTGTCACCTAGGCAGTAAAGCAGAGGATTCTGTATTCCGGAAATAATCCAAAAATACAGATTAACAGAACACCCCCACATATTTCATATTATTTACATCTTTGTGGCAGAAATGACTATTAACTCATTAAATGTTAATCTTAATGATATCTCCTTAGGTTAGGGCACCAAGCTTTATGATACAAGTGATACACAATATATCATTAATAAACAATTATTTCACTCAGTCTCCTCTGAAAGTAAATAATTCTTAGTTCACTGACCAAGATACTGGGAATAAAAGAGGCAAAAGATGACACGAGAAAGCCAGTGATAAGCTAAATAAGTTTATTTACAATATGTACAAGAAGGAGAAGGGAATCGCGAGGTATATGGTACATTTGAAAAAAAGATGATTAAAACCACTAGACTTATGAATGAATGACTCAAAAGGCTATTGGTTAGCAATTGTTAGTTAAAATTGTGTAAAATTACATTAGATTTTGGATCTAAATTCTAGGAATTAAACAAGAATTTGGAGAAAACGTTAATTATAAGTTTCTGTAAGTTATGGGATTTAATTTAGGAGCAACTACAGTTTAGACATCAAGCTTTAGCCATGATGTACAGTAGATCATTTATCTGTTAGCCACAGTTATTTCTGGAGTTACACATGTCAGATGGAGAAGGATCAGCATTTGAACCCTTTCTTGGGTCTAGAGTGAAGAGTGGTGCTGAAGTGCCAGGACCCCTCTTGGGCTGCAAGCTCAGGGGGGGCTCCACTGTTGTCAGCTGGTTTAGCTCCCTCTTTTGTGATGAAGCTGCTTTATCGGGCTGGGCTGGACTGTACAGCTGCAGTCTTTGTTCAAAGTACATGGCGTTTTGGAGATGTCTCAAAGGAGAATCAGAATCAGTTTATTGGCCAGGTGTGTTGGACACATGAGGAATTTGACTCAGGTACATCGGCTCTCAATGTGCAAAACAGTAAACCAGCATAAAGCTGTGTAATATAATATAATAAAATAGCAGTATTAACATCAACAACCAGTGCCAACAATGCAGAAAAAGCAGTATAAACAGACAGTAAACAATGCAGACAACAAAGGAAAGTTCATTGAAATTAGATAAGTAGAGATAAAGATAGAGTACTTAAGAACTAGAGACCTGTCCAAGTCTGTATAATCTGTACAATGTATATTTACAGGTATTGCACTGAGGGTTATTGTCCAGTCATACTGTCGTGGGTTAAGTGTTCATAAGAGCAACAGCCTGGGGGAAGAAACTGTCCCTGTGCCTGGTTTGTCTTGGTGCACAGTGACCTGTAACGCCGTCCAGAGGGGAGGAGTGCAAACAGATTGTGTCCAGGGGGTGAGGGGTCAGCAGTGATCCTCTCCCCCCTCCTTTTGACCCGTGAGGTGTACTGGTCCTACATGGAGGACAGGCTCACACCAATGACTTTTTCTGCAGTCCTGACTGTCTGCTGAAGTCTGTACTTGTCCTGTTTGGTTGCTGAGCCAACCCAGACAGTGATGGAGGTGCAGAGAACAGACTCTATGATTCCTCAGTAGAACTGTATCAGCAGCTCCTGGGGCAGGTCGAACTTCCTGAGCTGGCACAGGAAGTACATCCTCTGCTGTGCCTTCTTGATGATGGTCCTGACTGTTTTGAGCATGTTCAGCTCCAGGTTGTTGCGGCTACACCACAGGACCAGCTGCTCAACCTCCCATCTGTAGGCTGACTCGTCACCATCTTGGATGAGACCAATGACCGTTGTGTCATCTGCAAACTTTAAGAGTTTGACAGAGGGGTCCTTGGAGATGCCGCCGTTGGTGTAGAGTGGAAACAGCAGAGGGGAGAGCACACATCCCTGGGGGGCACTTGTGCTTATTATCCAGGTGCTGGATGTGGTTTTCCCCAGCCTCACCTGCTGCTTCCTGTCTGTCAGAAAGCTAGTAATCCACTGACAGGTGGGGGCAGGCACAGTGAGCTGGGTCAGTTCGGAGTGACCCAGCTTAGAACAAACACTTTTGTGTTCAAACTTTTTTCTGGACAAAGGGAGGAAGGATTCCCATTGTCATTTTCTGGCTTGAGCATAAGACTTTTGTCTGATTGGTTGGGCCTCTGCAGGCTGGAGTCCTCTGACTGGCTTAGACTCTGTTGTTATAGAAACACTTTCCTGGTTGGTTCTTTTGGAAGCACACTTTGGAGACGTTCATGCCCTATCTCTGGATGAGACTGTTAGTTCGGGTCTTAGGAAGAGAATTAGTAATTTTATGTGTTTCATAAGTCTTCTCAACCATGGCTCACATATTTGAATACACATTTATATAACTTGAATATGGGATAAATCACATTTAAACATGAAATAAAAGCAACACATAGTTAGATATTCTGTGGAGGTAAGTTAGGAACTTTGAATAAAAAGCACATAAGCAAACAGTTGATATTAGCACACCTAATTATAAAATAGAGAAATCAAAAACAATTTCCTAAACTAATGTTTTGTCAGTACCTTGGACAAGACTTAACACTGCATGGAATCAGGCAGATTTAAACCAGACACAAATATTTCTGGTGGTGTTTTTGGACAGTTTACACACTTTGGATTATAGATCTTGCACTTTGAAGGTTAGGATATCCTTTTCATTGCTAGAAGGAACAGAGAATTGGAGAGAGTGCCCTTTGTGCAATGACCAAGTTAAGCATGTTCAATAATCGTTTATCAGCTGTACCAAGGCATCTCTAAACTTGTGTTCAGACATTTCACACAACTGTTGGCTAACATAATTTCACTTTTAAGTCCACTAAAACATTTTTATTTGTTATTGGGAAAGAGGAATATTAAGTAAGACGTTTGTGGCAGTCCTAAAAAAAAAACAGTAGTTAATGAGTAACACCACTGAGTGAAATTATTGCTTTACCACCTCCATAACAACTAGAAGGGACACTATGTACTTTACATTAGAGACAGTAGCTGCAGTATTTGAGGCATCATGAGTCCATAACTACAACATGTTGGTTTCAATACCAGTTTTGATATTTTTTTCTGCTCTTTGTCTTTTTTTCTGTCAAAAAAGCATTTCTGTTGTCTTTCTGTATCACAGTGCCCATCTCTCCTAGTCTGTCTGCTCTTCCTTTTAGTTTTAACCACTCAGCCATTTGAATCCAGAGACAGAGCTTGAAAACCTTTTTGTTTCTGCTGAGATCAGTTTGGAAAAGTATGTTAGGTGTGTGTGTGCGTTTTGTTTTATTGTTCAGCAAGGCACAGTGCTGCTGTACACTGTCGACTGTCAGGTACAGTGACAGCCAGTTGTAACTGTTATGTTAGGTTCATAAATGATCTGTTAGCAAAACTTTACAGTAATGGTTGCCCTAGGCAGCCAAATTTAGAGCAGTGTCAGTTACGCCATTGCAGTAGTTGGCAACTGTTATTCTGGAGTTGGGAAAGAACTATGTGTGAAAAGAGTGTGCCTAGACTTTCCCTGCAAGGAAGAGTAAGATTGAATGTTAAATGGGAAGTTGAATCAATAAGGCATCAGCATGCATACTGATATTAACTCTGGGGAACCCAAACAGAGAAGCAGACTTCATCAAAACTTGAAGTATAACTTATGATTTAAAGACGTCAGCGATATTGGAGAGAGATTGTTGATATTGAACTCAACAGCCAAACAAACACACCCCTACCTTCATTGCTCCTTCAGAAGCAGTGGAACACTGTTGTTGGTTTGTTTACAATTTACAGAGCCAGGGCTGTGTACAGATCTTTTTTTTTTTTTCCTCAGCCCTTGTGCCATATGGGCACAGAACTGACTGGGAGGAGATATTTGAAAAAAAGGTTTATCACTTACTTATACCTACTGAAGTGTTATTGCTTACTGCCCCTTTTAAGTAGAGTTACAGTATGTGGAACTTTTATCACTCCAGGTATAATGGTTTAGAACAGATTTGTCAGCTTTGGAGAACAAAATGTGTTGGATGTTCTCTCTTGCTCTGACCTGAGATTCTCACACTAACTTCATGTCTTCTCCACTTCAGGCACAGTAGATGATACTAAACCATCCTTAAATTGTCCTGGCACCATCAGTTATCCACTGCTAGAATGGCAACTTGCCACACTGGCACAGAGACGCACTAATTTTTGTTTCTGACACTTTTGGATAATTAAACATGCCCTGGGTCAAATTGACCCACGAACATCAATGTTGTTCCTGAGAAACGAACATAACAGGAGGGTTAAATTGTCCTGGCACCATCAGTTATCCACTGCTAGAATGGCAACTTGCCACACTGGCACAGAGACGCACTAATTTTTCGTCCCCCACTCCTCTTAATATCTCTCTCCACTCATTGTTTGAAATCTGATTGCTTCCAGTTTCTCAATGCCAGTTTTTCCTGCTGTACCTCCTGTTGCCTCTAATCCTTCCACTGCTCTCCTCTTCATTACTCCTTTCTCTCCATTGCTCTTACTCCATGACTTCACCTTCTGCACATCACTCCCCTCACTTCACTTCACCATACTTGTCGTTAATACTTTTCTTCACTCAAACTCACTCGCTCACACACCCTCCTTCCTCCCCTGCTGCTCTTTTTTTAACCTATGCTGTTCATGTTATCCAAACTGAGCTCGAGCAGTTAATTTAGATAGTGATAGGTAGGCAGCACGTTTGACTTTTGCATGCACTAATTTGCATTTTGTCTTTCAGTGCTATGAAATGATGAAAAATAATTCTCAGGAATTAAAAGTGGAGCAGCGCTCCGATCAGACCTGGTGCTGGCCTCATAATGAACTGTGATTTAAAAGCTGTTATCTGCAATTATTTGCAACACCCATCTGCTGGTTCTGGCATGTGAACCCACACTGGGCTGACATTACGCCTCTCCTATATAGTTTTAAGTGAAGGTATACAGTAGAGAGACATGAACTGTTTCTATAGGGTCATATTTGAAAGAGAAAGTGAAAAAGGTGGTAGGTTCAACAGATAACTAGATACAGTAGAAATATATGTTCTCTCTGCCTAATGTATGTACAAGCCTGAAGGTATACAGGCTCCCTGCAGGAGCTATCTTTGACCAACACACAGAAACTCACACCCGCAGATGTAGCCTGCTACAGTGAGTTTGTCATGACAGCTCAATTGGGAAGATGGCTGTGTGGTTAGAAGCACTATCTTTTGTGCTCTGCTGCTTTTCAACACTGTTGCCTGTCACCAGCAACATGAATGATTCAAACTCTGGCAAGCCACCGGATGCTAACTGACTCACTCAGTCACCTCAGCTAAATGACATCAGTGCTAGACTTCAAAGTTCATTAGCGATACAAGCTAATAATCTCCTGTTTGCTAATTACAAGTCAGTTAAAAACACAGAGGTGTCTGTCACTCACCAACAGTGACAAAGCCTGCTGTACGGAGGACTTGGCTCCTGTATGCTGAAAGGATTAAGATATAGAAATAACATTCGCACACCCTAGACAGTTTGTGAAGACACATATAGGATCTGTGGGTGTGGCAGACTGTGGGGAAAATGCTAAAAGGTGCATTAGTTTGAAAGCTGCAATCAATTACCCAGCCACCCCTTGAGAAATGTAGTTTGATTTTTTTTCTTTTAACTTTTCTCTGTATTGTTGCTGTTAAGGCCTTGATTTTCATTTTTCATGTATGAATGATAGGGAGAGGGCTTTCGTGTAGCTCTGAATCACTGGAATGTCAGTCTGCCAGTGGTGGGCCTTATGAGAGGCAGGCTGTTATTTGGTACACATACTCTGCAGTAAGGTGGCTCATGTGATGCAGTCCGCTATATTGTTATGGCTCTGGATTGATATGCGTTAGGGGAATGTTGTTGTTTTTATATAGTAGATTCACTGTAACAAAAGGAAGCCTCGCGGGTAAAAAATATTTCATATACTGTATTAGCACAGATTTTCTCACTTATGAGCTGCCCCCCATGCAGAGAGGATGACCATAGTATGTCTGCGGGTGTCCCTCATGAGTACTAATGCACACTCATGTATAACAATTCATTTGAAATGTAGATTGAGGCATAAAAAAACAAGAAAAAAGCATAAATACAATACCTGAGAGAGCACACCTGAGACCAGTAATAGGACAAAAATTACGACAATGAAATAAAACAAAACCAAACATAGGGGCTTGGGGTTTATTTGTCCACATAGAGCCAGTAAGCACACAGCAGATCAGGTTCCCATCGCCTCCACCCCATCCCATAAATTTGTCACCATGTCATCTGTAAATGGCTTTTAGCTGTATCCGGACTCCCCATTGATTGGCTTTCAGGTCGCTGCCCTCCGTGTTCAACCCCAGTGCCTGTCACAGCCCATCAAGAGCTCCCCACCTCATCCCCACCCCCTAGTAAATAAAAAAAATCACTGGGCACACACACACACCCCTTCTGAGCTCCATGGGTGTGCAACAGCATGACTGCTCCCCCACCAATTGCTCAATACCTAATTTAAAAGTAGAGTTAGACATGGGGTCTTTTAATGGACATTTTCTGCTTCCCTGTTATTGACTGCATACACTCACTTGCCCAGGCAGTTGCCTCCCCTGCTGCCACTGCTCTGAGGGCCCTTTTGACATATCCTAACTAAAATGTGCCACTTCCCAAATGCCATTCCATCTTCTGCAGATGTATACACACACACACACAGTCACAGTTATACACTGTATCCTTCCTTGCACACACCCCGGGGGTTGTAGAGGACAGCTTGTTCAAATTTAGATCATTTTGAGTTGGGTGACCTCGTGAGAGAAAGAAAATGGATACTGGAGAAAAAGAACAGCAAACTCTTGATCCTAACTTTATTATAGAATACGGCTGGTTATTTTCCATATTAATAGTATTTTCAACAACACATACAACTAAAATCAACAATGAATTGCCTCTGCTCGCAGTTAATGTCTGTCAGTCTCCAACCTGCATTAGCTTATTGGTCTGTGTCACTGACCTCCGTTGTTGCTGTTCAGAAACAATTAAAAACCCATCTGTGAAGCACACCACTTCGTTACAAAACACCAGACACACACATTTGTTAAAAAATTTGCCCCCACAGCACCAAATAACCATATCTTTTTAGGTATCTGAAGTAGCACAGCTCAACTCTGGCAGTTCATTATTTTAGTCTCTGTATGGGGATTGTTGAACATACAGTGCCTTGCGAAAGTATTCGGCCCCCTTGAACTTTGCGACCTTTTGCCACATTTCAGGCTTCAAACATAAAGTTATAAAACTGTAATTTTTTGTGAAGAATCAACAACAAGTGGGACACAATCATGAAGTGGAGCGAAATTTATTGGATATTTCAAACTTTTTTAACAAATAAAAAACTGAAAAATTGGGCGTGCAAAATTATTCAGCCCCTTTACTTTCAGTGCAGCAAACTCTCTCCAGAAGTTCAGTGAGGATCTCTGAATGATCCAATGTTGACCTAAATGACAAAGGATGATAAATAGAATCCACCTGTGTGTAATCAAGTCTCCGTATAAATGCACCTGCACTGTGATAGTCTCAGAGGTCCGTTTAAAGCGCAGAGAGCATCATGAAGAACAAAGAACACACCAGGCAGGTCCGAGATACTGTTGTGGAGAAGTTTAAAGCCAGATTTGGATACAAAAAGATTTCCCAAGCTTTAAACATCCCAAGGAGCACTGTGCAAGCGATAATATTGAAATGGAAGGAGTATCAGACCACTGCAAATCTACCAAGACCTGACCGTCCCTCTAAACTTTCAGCTCATACAAGGAGAAGACTAATCAGAGATGCAGCCAAGAGGCCCATGATCACTCGGGATTAACTGCAGAGATCTACAGCTGAGGTCGGAGACTCTGTCCATAGGACAACAATCAGTCGTATACTGCACAAATCTGGCCTTTATGGAAGAGTGGCAAGAAGAAAGCCATTTCTTAAAGATATCCATAAAAAGTGTCGTTTAAAGTTTGCCACAAGCCACCTGGGAGACACACCAAACATGTGGAAGAAGGTGCTCTGGTCAGATGAAACCAAAATCAAACTTTTTGGCAACAATGCAAAACGTTATGTTTGGCGTAAAAGCAACACAGCTCATCACCCTGAACACACCATCCCCACTGTCAAACATGGTGGTGGCAGCATCATGATTTGGGCCTGCTTTTCTTCAGCAGGGACAGGGAAGATGGTTAAAATTGATGGGAAGAGGGATGGAGCCAAATACAGGACCATTCTGGAAGGAAACCTGATGGAGTCTGCAAAAGACCTGAGACTGGGACGGAGATTTGTCTTCCAACAAGACAATGATCCAAAACATAAAGCAAAATCTACAATGGAATGGTTCGTCTGCTGGAGTCTGTTCTAGTCCTTTTTGGTTTCTGAGCCAAACCAGACAATGGTGGTGGTGCAGAGAACAGACTCAGCAGCTCCTGGGGCAGGTCGAACTTCCTGAGCTGGCGCAGGAAGTACATCCTCTGCTGTGTTGAGCGTGTTCAGCTCCAGGTTGTTGCGGCTACACCATAGAACCAGCTGCTCAACCTCCCGTCTGTAGCCTGACTCGTCATCGTCATTGATGAGACCATGGCCGTTGTGTCATCTGCAAACTTTAGGAGCTTGACAGGGGGGTCCTTTGAGGTGCAGTCATTGGTGTAGAGTGAAAACAGCAGAGGGGAGAGCACACATCCCTGGGGAGCACTTGTGCTTATTGTCCAGGTGCTGGATGTGGTTTTCCCCAGCCTCACCTGCTGCTTCCTGTCTGTCAGAAAGCTAGTAATCCAGTAACAGGTGGGGGCAGGCACAGTGAGCTGGGTCAGTTTGGAGTGGAGGATGTCCGGGATGATGGTGTTGAACGCCGAGCTGAAGTCCACAAAGAGGCCCGTGCATGGGTCCCTGGGGAGTTGAGGTGTTGCAGGATGTAATGCAGTGCCATGTTCACTGCATCGTCCACTGACCTGTTTGCCTGGTAGGGAAACTGAAGGGGGTCTAGCAGGGGGTCTACGATGTCCTTCAGGTGGGCCGACACCAGTCTTTTAAAGGACTTCATAACTACAGATGTCAGGGCGACTGGTCATTAAGTCTACTGATGGAGGTTTTCTTGGGGACTTTCAGGCATCTCCACACAGACAAGGGCAGGCTCACACCAATGACCTTTTCTCCAGTCCTGACTGTCTGCTGGAGTCTGTTCTAGTCCTGTTTGGTTTCTGAGCCAAACCAGACAATGGTGGTGGTGCAGAGAACAGAGGCCTGCCTGTACAGGAGCCTGTCCCCACTTATCTAGGCCTCCTCTTTGTCACAATGAAGCTGCTTTAGTTTTGCAGTGAACCAGGGCTTCTTGTTGTTGTATGTGCAGAAGGACTTTTTGGACACACACACATCCTCACAAAAGCTGATATAAGATGTGACAGTGTCAGTGAGTTCATCCAGGTCTGTAGCTGCAGTCTCAAATCCACTCCAGTCTGTGCAGTCAAAACAGGCCTGTAGCTCTGACTTAGCCTCCTCAGTCCAGCTCTTCACTGTTTTGACCACAAGCTTCGCAGTTTTAAGTTTCTGCCTGTAGGTTGGAATAAGATGAAAGATTGAAAAATCATGGGGAGAACAAAAAGGTTTGCAATTGATAAAAAAAAAAGTCTTCAAGTCCGTGTTACATGTCCTCTGTAACACCATGACATCTGTGCACCAACCTTCATTAATGTAGAGACAGATCCCCCCTCCTCTTGTTTTCCAGGACAGCTCCATTACACGATCAGTTCTGTACCCCTGGAAGCCTGGTACTTGGATAGCACTGTCCATGATGGAGTCGCTGGGCCAAAATTCCGTGAAGCATAAAGCAGCGGAGCATGCAAAGTCAGAGTTAGTCCTGTGGACGAGAATGAGTTTATCCATCTTGTTGGCTACAGAGCAGAGATTTGCTAGGTGGATAGACGGGAGTGGAGTCCGGTTCCCTCTCTGGTGTAGTTTAATGAAGGCCCCTACTTGCTTTCCTTGCCGGCGCTTTCTACAGGTCCCATAAATTGCAGCTGCGCCTCCGATCAGAATGTCCACACAGCATTTTTCATTCACAAAAATCGGAGAAAGGTAGTTTGGTGCGAGTTGCCTGATGTTTAACAGTTGTTCTCTGGTGAAAGTAATCTGGGATCGGTCTAAGTACATCAGAAGTCAGGGTAAGACATTTTTTTTACCTAATTTCTTACATCTTTTTTCTTTAATTTGGCAATTTTCTTGAATTTTTTATTTTATTTTATTTTTACAAATTGCAAACATCCCCATATTTAGACTACATGTCAATAATTGTTATATTAATTAGAATGAAATGAGATGTAATGAGGATTAAGAGCAGTGTGGAAAAAAAAAATCAACAATGCTGCAACAAAGAATGGTGTTAGTGGCAATTGTCTGACTGCTTGTGTCTGGGAGTTGGTGTGTGTGATCATCATTGCTGTTAATAAGAAAAGCTCAACTTACATGGAGGACAAGCCTCATTGTCCCTTTTCTACTCCAGCAGGTTTCACGTCGCCTGACATCCCATCTCAGCAGCATGTACCAAGCCAGCATAGCAGGGCTGAAACTTTGATTAGTCACTTGCTTTTCATATGCATGTCATCCAAAATCTGGTTTCCTTTGGCATTTTTGCGTGCTGTGAAATCAAAAAAGCGGCAGCTCACCTACGCACCAGACGTGCACAACCTGTCAGAAAGCTGCGGCGTTAGTTCTCACTCAGTTTCACACCATGCTTATCAGAACACCACCTGGGCACGGCACGCCGGCCAGCGCGGGAAAATGCACGACTTCTCTCTCTCTCGTTCTCTCTCGTTCTCTCTTTCACTTTCTTTCTCTCAGGCAGACAGATTCGTAGACACAAATTTAGTGCCAAAGCACCAGACCCACACCACCTGTTGTTCATCTTACGAAAAGCATCACACTTACACAGAGTCTCCCACCAAGCCTTCCACTAGAAAATGACCTGCATACATGAAAGTGGACTTGAGTTAAGTTGACAGAAGTTGTAAATAAGTGTTTTCTTGAATGTGCATGGAGCACGTGCGTGTGTTCTGGTCTCAGATAAAAAAGAAAAAAAGCGTATTCAAATGTGGACTACTGTTGTGAAATCAGTTTCTGTAATGAGTTAAACTTTCTGATGGTTGTTTAGTACCATGCTGCAGAGTCAAACAGATTAAGGCTTAATCACACACATTCGGGGGACACTCGGATCCAGCATCCTCCTTTGCTGCTGCTACTACCAGTGTCTATAGGCCACCGCTCACCAAACATGGCATCTGTCTGGCATATGGGGGCTCCATAGGTTCATTGAGACAAGCACACTGTCACCTTGTGCCTTCTGCATGCTAACCCCCCTCCAACCACTGAATTTCTTGTTCTTGTCCCCATATTAATATTATCTTATTGTTGTTCTGTGTTCCCCTCCTTATTCTTCTCACCTGGAACACCTTTCAGCTTTAACCTTCTTCTTTGTTGACTCCTCTGCTTTGTTTTGCTGCAACATTATTATTTTTTTTTTTTTTTCCTGAAAACTGTGGACCATACCTTGGCTTCATTATCTTCCCCCTCCCCATCTTTGGCAGTGCGCTTGTTTCCCATGATGAGAAACATTCCTTTCCTTTGCAACTTAAAGTTGTCTCCAGATGAGCTTTGCTTGTTTGTGCTGTAAATGAGCCATTATGCCTCCCTGCTGGAGCCGATAGAAAAGCGGTGAATGGAAGATCCGGAACAGGATACGTGGAGCTGTTCTGAATCTGAAGGCAGTCATCATCAGTGTTCAGCTGCACACTGATTGGCTGTTGTGTTCCACTGAGCTGAAGTGAGCAGAACAGTGAAAGATGAGGGCGAGCTAGGAAAGGCTCCCTCCCGACCAGAGCACAAAGAGGCTCACCGTGATGGTTCCTATGTGGCAGCCATCATCTACTGTATGCATCCTGTGCTGTAGTGCTCTTGACTCTTTCATAGAATGCTTTGCATGTAGATGCAGACTCTCAGCTCTGTAGAGTTTAGAAAATGTGTAGATGGAATATATTTTTTTAAAGCTGAGTTTTTTTCTAGTTTGCCATTTTTCTCACAAGTGTAATTTTCTTTTTTTGTGTTTGAATATCGCCAAATCCACTTTGGCAGATATGAAACCCTCTTCTACATCATTTTGCCTCCCCCTAGCTTTCCAAGTGCAGCACAAGGAAAGACAGCTCCAACTGCTATGGGCACCGATAGTAGCCTTCCCAAGCCCAAATGACATCACTGGCCTTTTGTATCAGCGAAATATCACTGGCTGGCTTTTCCATATGGTGACATCTGCCTGATGGGACTAAGATGTCATATCCCAGTGCCTTCCAAAAAGTCTCCCATTTAGTTGGTTTTGATGGATGACTTGTGCAGCCACTGCACTTTCCCCAGCCACACTCCCACACGTGCACTTGCACAGACAGAGCTGCAGGTCTGTTATCTTGGCAATGCCATGTGCAGTGTAGCTATCAAATCAACCTATGTGCCCAAGCTAGCTAAGCAATTAAGCTCCAGAGCCCCATCCACACTCGACTGTTTTAACATCTGGCATCCTTATTCTAGTGTGTGTGTGTGTGTGTGTGTGTGTGTGTGTGTGTGTATACGCATCTCAGTGTGAAAGCCAGCTCATCTGCTGCTATAATAAGCTACACAATGTGGTGCACAATTGAATCCATTGCAAAAATATGATGACTCTTCTTTACTGTCTCCTTCTTTCAAGTGACTTTTGCTTTCTTTGTGCTTGTGCTTTTAAGCAGTTTTCCTTTTACTGTCATGCTGATGCTTCCCTCTAATCAGAATCCGGCAAACTATACTGATGTTTAAATGTTCAGAAAGTATCTGCTGCATTATTCGTACCTGCAGAGCCACCATTCAGAATGTGAGTGCTGGAGGTGATGTGTCTGTGTGTGAAGGCCTGGTACAGAGCGTGATCACTCCATATCCACTCTGACATTGCAATAGTGGAGGGCAGCTCCATTCAGACAGTCTGCGGCTTAAGCTTTGCAAGGTCCATACATCCACTTACACTGAGCCCATTGAACCAGATACCGCCTCTCTCCCTGACTGCACCTCATTCAGCCATGCCAGCAAGCAGCTTGTATAGCAGCAATGGCAAAGAAACTGCCTTACATGGAGTGCAGGCATCACATGAGGTTGAAATTCATTAGCTGATAAACAATGGATGATAATTTGAGTGGTTGTAGTAGCACCTTGTTGAGGATTAGATGGCACAGGGTAGACCAGAAATCAGCAACACATTGAAACTTTCAAGATACACAGAGGAAATACATTAGAAATTGTTGACTGAACTTTATGATTTGTCCCAGAGTCCAGACCATCATAATATGAATGTGATTTTATCCTATTTACTTTCTTTCAGTCATGATGTTACACAGACAAGACGAAGAAATAAACTGTCAAACTTAATATTCAAATAACCTGCAAATTGCAAATGTTGGCAAGGTCAGTACATTCAATCTTGTGCTTGGATTCAGTGTTGCCAAACTTTACAACATATAGGCTGTATTTACCAGTCTCCACCGCTCTCTTGAGGAAATTTTGTTAACTTGCCTAAAGCCGTCTGTTCAGTTCGGCACAAGCAACATGCAGTTTGTTGTGCCGAATTTAAATGGAGTGGAAACCACGCCCATCAGGCACTGTGCTGGCCGGGTTTTGGAGCACACCCCCACTCTCTTTTTGCCCTTCCATCCCCTGCCCTGTGACTCCTCACTTGTTCAGTCAGGCAGGGTAAATGGCTATTCTAGCAGAAGCAGTCAATATGTTCATCACTGCACATAGGCTTCCCTCTCTCTCTCTCTCTCTCTTCCTCCAACTCTTTTCTGTCCTCTCTCGCTACAACCAGTTCTGTGTATCGAGCACAACAAACAGCTGCGTTTATATTGAACAAATTAGAGAATTTGTTTGCTGGGATTGTGGCTGTGGAAAATATTGTCTGCACAGTTTCATGTTTGGATGAATGTGACAGATTTGTCTTGGGGCAGCATAGCTTGTGTAAGGATAAAAATGCCTGCACACAATTCATGTTTATTAAGGTCCCAATTATAGACTGACTGAGACATTAAGACTTAAAAACAACTTGTCTAACTTTACTTGCTTACATGACACAGACCTCTGGTCATTCATACTTCATGTTTTAATGCATTTTTTTTAAAGAGAGCCTGCTGTATATAAAAGCCTGAGTCTACTGTAGCTTTTTCTGAATAGACTAATGTTACTACAAGTCATGAAATAGTGTAAAAGTAGCAAAAGTTGAAAGAGTCAAAAGTTAATGACCTGATCTTGTCATGTCAGCTATACAACTATATGTTTTGCTAATTGATTAGTTAGACATTTTATATGAGGAATTGCTGCCTTTCTTTTGTTTTATATGAATAGGAATGGATTGTTCTTGGGTTTTGAACTGTCCATTGGAAAGATTACTCTATTTAAAGATGTGGCCTTGGGACGCCAGAACCACACCAAGTAAGCGGCAGAAGTCCAGTCCAGAGTGTATAAAATTGAGTAGGGGTGTGTTTTATTTGCACATCATATTTGTAAGAGGAAGAGTGCATTGTTTGAATGAAGGATAGTATTGGCATATATCAGGAATACTATACTTTATTTTTTTATGGAAACATATCACCCTGTCGCACTACACTACTGTACAATAGAGCGGTCATTTTCTACATGAAACACAGGTAGATCTTGGGGCTCACCCCCAACTTGCCGCTACACAACAGTAAGATGTTGGCCTGAGGCTAGCAGGCAAAAGTGGGGATGGGGTGGGGGGTATGAATGTGCAGAGTGATACCCTGCACACACAGTGAGTGAAGCAATGACCCCAGAGAGTGAGCCGTAATGTGGCATTGGGCACTCACTGGGCTTCCTTTGCATGTTTGTGCGTTCTACAGCCCCTGCAGTCACATAACCACTCTGTGTACGTCTGTGTTAGCTCAATGCTGTTGATCTTCAGAGAACACTATGTTCCTTACATCCAGTGTTACAGGGAGGATGAGCAAGTACTCTACTTAAAAAATGTGGACTTTGTGCAGAAAAACTTTGCATTTCCATCTAAGCATGTCAAAGCAATGTCTCAAGGGAGAGTAGGTTGAAAGGATGCATTGATTCACCTTAATCCTTTAAAATCCTACATGTGACGCAGTGATGCGATGCGCTAATGACTTGTCTCTTTCTGCCGTAGGTGACAGAGTATCTGAACACCCAGGAATCTGCCAAGAGTGCCAGGGTAAGTCACCTCATCCCAGCCAAACATCTTTTCTTTCTCTGTCTTTTCATCAGCCTCTCTGTTCCCACCTCCTCCTAATAATTGTGGTTTGTCTGCCTTTCTGTAAGAAAGCTAATGTTGCCAAAACAAAAACACATTACAACACTAATTACTTTTCAACACCCGCTACCATCAAGAAAGTCTTTTTTCTCTTTGCTGCTTCTCTCTCTCAAGATGTGACACATCACATTGACAATCACCATTGTCCCATATAAATTGGTGCTCACAGTCTGTGTAGGTCCATACCGTGAAAATGGGGAAGGGGATGTGTGCAAAAGTGTGCAGTAGAGGTAGAAAGAGATGTGGAAAAGACTAGAGAATGAAGAGAAGACTGCAGCACAGGGCTCAAACCACACTCACCGGGGGGGAGCAATTCATTGATATCCACTGACTGTGTTAAATTTTTAAAAGCTGACACAGACAAAAAAAAACAAAAAAAACAAGACCCTTTAAGAAAACGTGGGTGAGACGTGAGGCATTAGCAGGAAGAACAGGAAAACAGTGGGATCTTGACATGCGATATGACCGCGTGTGCAGCATTTTTTTGCTTGCAGGTGCCTTAGCTAACTGTTTAACACATAGCATGAGGGAGGACTATTACGATTTATTTATGGCCAAAATCCTTTTCCTCCTGCAGTCCACTGTCATCTCCACTGTTAAAACTGAGCCAGATGTAGAGGGACAAGTTAGCTGTTAGAAAACAGCTCTGTGTTAGCAAGTACTGTAGTTAGCTAAGGCACTTGCAAACTTAACAATGTTACTGTACAGCTTTGTTATTTACGACACATGTATACTGTCACAATTCTTCAGCTTACCTGACAGAAATAGAGTAGCCTAAACAGTGCATACCAAGTGTCAAGATCTGTTTTC
>NW_018127921.1:1163016-1168063 GCF_001952655.1 Monopterus albus | reverse complement strand
TTAATTTTTTGTCAAAAGAAAAAAAAATGCTAATGATGCACTTTCATGCAATACAGTCAATAGAAAGTCATGAATTCTTTCTCTGCGGAAGTAAAATTGTCATAACTAGACACAAATGTGCAAAAACCGATGTGTCTTATGAAGCCAACAAATGTTTGTTTGCGTTTCTCTGTGCAGTTATTTGAAATATATTTAGATTGTTAGACGTGTGCAAACAGATCAAGTGACACGTAGACTGCGTTATGCTCGCATGTAAGTGTTTTCTCACTCAGATCCACAAAGGTATGCTGCATTTAATGGCAGGTTGAAAACTCAGACATTTGGCTTTTCAGGCTTTTTCTAAAGAGAGAAACTTGCTCATCACCCCTTTATTGGACTTTATTTACATATGTATTTTAACATAGAATAAAATCTCTGTTGAGTAAAAGTACTACACAGAACATTTGTTTTATTTCCTTTGATGGTTAGAGTAAAGCGAAACAAGCTAAACATAGTTAATGTGGATTTCTGCATATCTGCCACCAACATCTTCTAATGTTCATATCACACTTGACCATTATACTAAAGTCCCTCTTCCACCTACAACCCAGTTGTGTACTTCCAGTTCTCATTTTGATGAACTACGATTTCATTTTCCATAGTTATCTCCAACATACTTCTTTATCTTAGCAGCACAACTTTCGTGTTGTAGGGATGCTATATAGAGCTAATGTTGGTATGTCATGTGGCTTTAACTTCATTTTAATCAGAATATGCCAGTATTGAATTATGTATACTGTTTTGTAATCAATATTTAAGGTAATTAAGATGTGTAGTAGCAGCACTGCTACTTTAGTAATCCACTAGCTACCAACATTAGCTCAGTAAAGAATCCATACAACACTAAAGTTAAAGCTAATATTACAATAATTTATAATACAGTACAGGCATGTTCTGATTAAATTGAAGTTAAAGCCACATGGCTTCAGAATATTCCATGTTAAAATACGTATTCAATTAATTTAATTAGTGTAATCTTTGGAAAAAATTTCCATGTATCCTTAAATGCAATATTTATTTGTTGATCTGAGGGTGAGAAAATACTCTCAAAGCCTAACGCGATCCGCATGTGAGGCTATCTGTCATCTAACAATCTGTAACTAAATTGTAAAGAACTACACACAGAAAACTAACATCAAAATGTATGTGAAGGATTGAAACCGCTTACATGAAAGGATATAGTAATAGATGTTATAAAGAATTTCCTTAATCATCTTCTCAAAGTAAGCCAATGCTTAAAGGGTAAGTAAGTCTGGTGATTGTTCTGTTTTCCTTACTAGGAACTGTTCCCAGGGAAAAGCAAGTATTGTCTGTGTATCTAAAGCCTCTTCGCTGATTCCTCTGTGTCACAGAGCTCCACTGTTGCCCCAAAAAACATTAATGAGCCACATATTTGCACTAGGCAACATGTTCCTTCATTAGGCTGAAGGACTGACAACCAGGATGTTGAGCACCATCCTGTTGCTGGACGTAATCACTAATGCTCCAAATAGTTTTGACAATAACAAGAATTTAAAATATGGCCAGACTTATTCAGTTATTAAATTATTGCCAGACTAATCAACAGGCTAATAGCCTGAGGTACTGAGTCTTAGATCCCAAATGGCAAAAGTTGGATCCATTTTGGATTTTATCTTATACTTTGTACAAATCAAGGTGCCTTTCACAGGAACCCTCAGGAGCTTAAGTCGGCACGTGGATCCTATTTTGGTTTTACTAATGTGAATGTCAAGCATGATGGCTCAAAATACTTGGAGCAGCTGTCCCTTTGGTGCTCTTTTAGTTACCCAGTGAATTATACAGCATGCCCAGACAAGGCGCTGGTCAGTGGTGGAACTAAGTCTAATCACAAATGTTAGTACTATGTTTTCAGAGAGGAGGAGAAAAGTCAGCACATGAGAGATGGAAATGGCAATACGTACAAATGGCTTCATTCATTCATTCATCCTAATAACTAGTGCTAATTAGCACACTCGCTAATTAGCTATGAATCACACCATTAGCAGCTGAGCGCACATGCCTCTGAGAGCCAAAAAAGAAACATCCCACCCAGACACACAAACACACTTCAGACTGTGTGTCTCGCATTTAAATAACTAGTCCACACTGGATGCCACCCCAAACTACACACACATACTTTGCCAGTCACGATGTGATAAAGGCGACATTTAGCCGGGAAACGCATGTGATGGTTTATGAGGCAGTGCATGTGAAAGTAATGGAATAGTAGACGTAATAGACTGGGTGGTATTTGAGGCACCGTGGGCCTGCGGCTTGTATGGCTAAGCAGAAGGAGTCGGATTAAATGGTGGTGATGATGATGATGCTCCAGCCTTCACACTGAGCTGTAAAAGCAGTGATCTCTCTCTCTCTCTCTCGCTCTCTCTCTGCGTTGCATGGTGGGATTCTGTCTGCCTTCCATTTCTTCTCTTGACCATTTAACATGTAATGTTCTGGAGAGGTTATTGAAGTCCCACTTAAAGCACTGGGGAATGTTACAGCATTATATGGTTATTTGTTTCATTACAGTTAATAAAATCTGTCTCTGTCTTCCCATCAGCTCAACATTTGGCGCTACGGAGACTTCCGTGCAGACGATGCTGATGAGTTTGGTTACAGCCGTTAAAAAAAGAAAATAGAAATGAAGAAACCGAACATCCAGTCAACACCATTCCAAAGACCAACACAGACAGCGAGTGATGCTTTGGACAGAAGACAAACACATTATGGAAAAAAAAAATAAACGACAAGCATTGACTCATCCATCCTTTGACATTTCATCCTTGTGATCTCGACTTCCCTTCTGCTTATATCTTCTTCCTCCAGCTAGTCTCCATAGCTACAAACAGCCCATGTTAGCAGTGCTACCTTTAAAAGTGAAAAGAAATAATCATGCACTTTCAGTTTGTCATTTATCTTCCTAATGGGCCACTGCCAACTCAAACAGCCTGCACTATTGCCAATCGGTGTTATTTGCCATGCTATCTTTCCAGCAGACTTCCTGTGTGAATATTTGCATATGCATTTCAGCCAACTGTGTTCTTTGCTCCCTGATGCTCTGGCCTAGTCCCTGCTGTGCAGCAAGGGACTGGCTATTTGGGGACAACACTCAATTTTTTGCAAACAAATGCTTCCCTAATGAGTTTCATGTGAAAGTGAGGATATGTTGACAAGTGTAAATGGATGTATTTTAGAGATATACTGTAAGTGGAGCCATGCCGACAAAAACCTATTTTTTGTCTGCAGTGTATATCTGTGATTATTACATTTGCAGATGTTTTTGTGAGGAATGTTTTGTCGTTTATTCATTATGACACACTTTGATTACGAGTAAATATGAATGCCTTCGTGGCACATTTTCATCTATCTCCTTCTGTAAAGTTTACATTCAAATAATGGTTATGATCCTGTCTCTCTGTTGGTCTCTGTATGCCATAGTAGAAACAGTGTTTGAATTTGTTTCCACATAATCAGTCTTTGCATTCTATTAAAATTCTGCTGAATGAACAAAAATGTTTTCATTTGTCACAAAAAATGTAATATTGGAGATTGGAGATCGATTGGTCCTTGGACTGTCAGTTTGAATAAAACATTTGTGCACAGATAAAAGATTTGGTACCTGTGAAAACAAACTGAGAAAGGTATTTGACTATTAATCTGAAATGAGCATTGCAGATGATGTTTATAAGCCTGCTTCACTGTGAACTAGGTTAACACTGACCTCTACAACTTGAGCTTTACAGCAGGTGAAGTTTAAAGAAAACAAGCTTATTCCGGCAATATAAAGTCATATCTACTATTGTCTTGTGATCACTAGCCTCTTCCACTCCACCACTCTTTTCAAGTAAAAGCATCTAATATTTAATGAAGCTATAACTAACTAGGACAACTCTACAGCCTTTTTGGCAATTCGGTCTTTTTACAAAAAAATGAAAAATACTTAAAAGCTGCTGTGTGGTAGGATGCACCGCCAACAAGGCAAAGAACCCAATAAGAAGACAAACAGCTAAGATATGTCCATGTTTGTCAAAGGACTGCGATGTAGCAAAGCCAGGAAGGCAGAGAGGGCCATCTAGTGGACGTGGATGCCCTAGCGGAAGTAGAGAGGCTGGATCACAAGCTGGACAGTAGCTTGCCAATATTCTCTAAGCCTAAACCATGTCTAGTTGGCAATTTGTGAACTAGACATGGCTTAGGCTTAGACAGCTGATATATGGTATGTTTGAGTGGGATTAATCCTCTGAGGCAGGGTTTCTGCTAGGATTTTTTTTCAGCTTTGCAGAAAAATGTTTTTTAAGGAGGATCGGGTAAGGATAATTTTACCAGACAAACGTGAAATTTACTGGTCACGTTTCAGTAATAGTTTATCTAAAAATGCAAATATGTAAACATATACAGTATATATATCTTTAAACAATTGCATAATATCGTCAACATTTTTGCTGCTTTTAGCTTGCTGGAAACCCGTTCTGTTTTGTGGTGAATTTGTAGCTACAGTCAGGTCCATAAATATTGGGACATCGACATAATTCTAACATTTTTGGCTCTATACACCACCACAATGGATTTGAAATGAAACGAACAAGATGTGCTTTAACTGCAGACTGTCAGCTTTAATTTGAGGGTATTTACATCCAAATCAGGTGAACGGTGTAGGAATTACAACAGTTTGCATATGTGCCTCCCACTTGTTAAGGGACCAATAGTAATGGGACAATTGGCTTCTCAGCCAGGTGTGTGTTATTCCCTCATCCCAATTACAATGAGCAGATAAAAGGTCCAGAGTTCATTTCAAGTGTGCTATTTGCATTTGGAATCTGTTGCTGTCAACTCTCAAGATGAGATCCAAAGAGCTGTCACTATCAGTGAAGCAAGCCATCATTAGGCTGAAAAAACAAAACAAACCCATCAGAGAGATAGCAAAAACATTAGACGTGGCCAAAACAACTGTTTGGAACATTCTTAAAAAGAAGGAACGCACCGGTGAGCTCAGCAACACCAAAAGACC
>NW_018127921.1:1153132-1162415 GCF_001952655.1 Monopterus albus | reverse complement strand
GATGTCTATGCATTCCAGACTTCAGGCTCGAATTGACTGCAAAGGATTTGCAACCAAGTATTAAAAAGTGAAAGTTTGATTTATGATTATTATTCTGTCCCATTACTTTTGGTCCCTTAACAAGTGGGAGGCACATATGCAAACTGTTGTAATTCCTACACCGTTCACCTGATTTGGATGTAAATACCCTCAAATTAAAGCTGACAGTCTGCAGTTAAAGCACATCTTGTTCGTTTCATTTCAAATCCATTGTGGTGGTGTATAGAGCCAAAAATGTTAGAATTGTGTTGATGTCCCAATATTTATGGACCTGACTGTATGTAACACGTCCATAGCATCATAGCATTAGCTGACATTTTTTAATCATACACCACCTTTGACAGACATCTCTGTCAGCTTATCCCACTGAGATAACTAGATATTAATTATAATCAAGTCTCAATATAAAGCCAGCTCTGCAGGTAGAGAAATGAACTGTGTTGTCCAAAAGCATCCACTGACAGCAGGGGCTCAACCTAAAAGCACAGAAATCACCTCACACAGTTAATGTTAGCACCATGATGTGCCATATTAGTGCAAAAACTCTGATAATTACAGCGTAAACAATCAGCTTCACTCCTGACAAACTCCATCAGCATTTTTGATATGATGGAAAAAAGCAGCTCTGCACCAATTTTACTTTTCCCCCCCTGGGAATATTATAAACAGAAAAATAGCCTATAGATTTTCAAAATCCATCTGCTCCTCTCAGCTGTTACCAATTCCCAAAATAAAACTCTAAACACAGAACCTATTCATTAAACAGTCTTAACATACAGAGGCAGTGTGAACTGTCTTAAAATTCATGTTTATTTCTGCAGTTTCAGGGCTAAACAGTTGCATAAAGCATAAAAATAATTTTGCCAGGGAAAAACTGGTAATTACCAGCTAACAGAAATGGGTTTGCAGAATGGAGCATTCCATTGACATTACAGCAAGATAATTCTTGTTTTCTCTTGTTTCATATTTGTTCAGCTGCCCTGCATTTAAATACACTGTACTCTAGCACAGGTTTTGATTTGTTTTCTGGGGCATACTCCAAAATAATCTTTGCAGCCATATCCACTATGGAATGGTTAAAAACTGCTGTAATGAAGTGCTCATAAATATTTAATAGGGCCTGCCATATAAATAAATGTTCCATTCAATGACTGTTAAACACAGAGCACCTGTACTTTGCCAAATTTGACATCAAACCACACTGCTGCTTCCTTGTATCATCACTATACATATACTTGAACCCAAATACAATATGGCCATGACAGAGTACACCAGCACTGCTTTATACTGTACTATTTTTCATTCATAACAACACTTACTGCAGTATTCATATATTTGTTACATCATCAAGGTCACCTTGATGAGATAAATGTTGACTATATTGGTGTAGAAAACAAAGAGGTTCGGACTAAACCACTAAAACACACACGAGTAGTTCACTGCTTTACAATCAACACTAACTACATTTGTAGTCTATATATACACATTAACATCACAAAACAAGCTACGACATCATGTACCATATGGACAAACATCAGCTGCTGATATAGCACAAAAAAATGCTCATCAGTGCAAAATAAAGCTCTTTCTCACAACCACATGATGGTCCACATAAAGGCAGACTGAAATCACTGTCATCTCTTTCCACAGTCAAAAATGTCACAGATTTTAACTTTATTGCTGATAAATTATTATTAAAGTGGAGGAAAGGAAAGGGTCTTTGGAGGGAAGTATCAGTGTGTGATTGGCAAGCTGAGTCCCTAGCACGGGACTGAAGGTACAAAGGATCAGACTAAGTTACAAGCCGTGGATAGTGTGTTGTCAGTTGTAGCATTGAAGAGCGAAGCTACACCACCTAAACTAATGTTTACAGCACCTAAACTAATTATATTTTACAATTAAAAGTTTAATTACTTTAAATTCTTACGTCTCAATCTGCTGCAGATGAAAGGCCTGAAAATTGACATTAACAGTGCGGGAAGAAACAAATACATTAGCATGGAACATAATGTGGAACTAACTAAGGCTTGGGGACTAACGAAATCCATAGAAGGGTGTTATATATTTACAATACAAAAAAAAAGCTAATTGTATTCTGTGAAAGTTACAGAGAAAAATGATGTCATCAGTTTACTGATACACTTAGTAAAAGAAAAGAAAAAAAAAGGGGGGGGGTATTATCCACGGTTACAACACTTCATGGGTCTCACAACATCACTCTGGTCTTGACACTGTAGCTAATCCTGTACCTCTGTTTCCACACGGAGATGTGTTTCCTCTAACCTGAATCTAACCTCATTCTAACCATAACCCCTGAGGTAGCATACTTAATTTCATTTAGTTTTAAATTAAATGTGCATAATTAACATTACTGCTATTAATCTAAATGTGCATTAGTCACACAAAAAAAGGAATATTTGGACAAACAGTAAATAAACCTAATCATAAATCACCCGATCTGTTAAAAAGACAGTGGATGCTGTTAGGATGTTCTTAACCCACTGTTTACCTTCTAAAAGAAACATTTTATGTTTGCTTTGTAAAAGATAATATTCTGTAGTTTGGTCCTTTAACTTATAGCAGGTAGGCCCACTGCCTGAATTTCAATATGAATATGAAAAACTGCTTTGAGCACAAAGAACTTGTTTTCTTGAAATCAAACACTCTAGATGAGTGACCAAAGGCTGCTTTTGCAAACTGACCTAAAAGTTTAGAAGTTAAAAATGTACCTACTAAACATTCAAATAGTTTTTTTTTTAAACGGATTCAGCCTCAAAGGCATGTTTTCCAATTAGACATGGCAGGAGTGCGCTTATTTTTTATGTGTGGGTGATAGATGACGCTCAGTAGGTTTCGCATGATCACAGAAAGAAGCAAAGGCATAAATTACTATTGTATTACAGACACAGGGGTCATTAAATCGTTCAAAATATATGTGTGCGATTTATAAAGTTAAAATCTGCCGCAAAAATGCTTCCTGCTGCCAGTCTTAAATCCAGGTGCCAGCAAATCAAAGCAATTTATTACCAGTGTTCGTGTCCAATTACAGGAGGTTAGGATGGAAAATATGCTCAAAGGGCCGTCAAGAATCCTGTCGCACCTGTCAGCTGACTCATGGACGGGGTGAGACGGCTTTGTTGTGTAGATCTGTCCTTTCTGTCTTTTTTTTTGTCACAAACTGTTCAATGTCTCTTACAGTTTCCCTCCACCCTCAGCTCACTTCTCTCCCTATCTGCCTCATTGCTTTTCCTCACTGAGCTGATGAGACAGCCACCGGGTGCACGTACAGCACTACAGAAGAAAAAAGGAAGATGGGAGATGTGAGAAGTGGTTGTCTGGTGAGTTAGAAGCTAAACATTCTGGTTTGATCCCCTCTCTGTTTGTTAAGCTGTCACAATTGAAACAACGCCCAGCAGACGTAGCAGGCAGATTACAGAGAATCGCTGTCAGCAAATTGTTTGCTCAGAAATGCCGATTATTCAGGGCCTTCCACTACACAGGCAGCCAAATCAAAACTGTGTCAACAACAATTAAACCATGAAATGTTGCCTTGTTGTGAAGGATTTGTAAGAGAAATGCACACATCACCAAGGACCTTTTTTTCCAATTAGGCAAATATTGTTTTTCTGTGATCTATTCCTATGTTTACACGTGTTACCAGCACAGCTACTAGAGTGCCAGTAAGAGAAATAAAAAATAATTTTAAAAAATCACTGAATTGCTGCAAAAAATATAATGTTTTTTTCATGAGCCCCAGCCGTGTCCCCCCTCTGAGGGGTTTGAGGTGAAAAGGAAACCACTCTTAATAATTCACCAGCCCAAGAAGAAAGAAAATGCTTTTAAAAGACATTTGAGGGTTGATACAAGCATAAGCTAGGTTTCAGTAACATGGTGTTTACAGTGAAAGCACCAGTGGTTCTGCACTAAATCTTTTCCTTACTTTTCTCTTAAACCTCTGACCTGAGCGACTTTCAGATCTTACTGTATTTTCAAATATGAGATGTTACCAAAACCTATACAACATATATACTGCAGCTTTTACAAGCTCCTAAACGAACTGATGTTACTCTTACTTTAACATCAGGGGGTAAAATATGTAGTTTGTGTCGATCTGCTTTTCTGAATTGTTTATTTATGCCATTTCATTTCACGCCTCCCCTCTCAAAACATGTTGCACTGCTCCTCATCTCAGTAACACCTGCTCCTTCAGGAACAGCCACTGTCAGAACCCTGGCTTATAAATGTGGGGATGAAATCATGTCCAATCATGTATTTGAAAAGCAACAAACAAATAATTAAAATTAAACAATTAAACAATATTTATATAGTTTATATTGAGAATACCTTGTCTGTTACTTTTCTATTCTTAGCACTAAGTGCCTTGTTTCTAGCCCTTTGCTGCTGTAGCTTTGTGAATTTCCCCATTGTGGGACTAATAAAGGTTCATCTTATATTATCATTAATATTATTATTATTATTATTGCAATAAAGTTTGCAGAAGGGCATAAGAAGCAGTGTTAATATGTTCATTTATTCCATTGTTTAAGCTACGCTGGTATGGTCAATGAAAAGTATAATGACAAATCATTTCTGACAATCTTTTCTTTTATGATAACAGGACTAAAGGTAACAAAAACTGAAGAAATAAATAACCTATGACAAAATGTATTTAAAGTGTCATCAACAAATCAAAACAAAATGATCAAAGCATCTGTTAACTAATTAGAATTAGTTTGAATTACGACTTTGGAGCCAAGTGAGCATTTAGCATTAGTGGTTACACTAATAATCAGCATCTCGCACTTTAGAACAATTAGCAAAGTCGCAAGTTGTACCAGCAATCACAGTGCAAGTGATTCAAGAAACAGCAACACAACAGCTGGGACAAATCATAAACACAGGCAGACCAAAGATTTCTAAAAGTTAATAATAGTAATAATAATAATAATAATAAAATATCAAGCTAACATAACATTATTAACTAAACAGGGTTAACATGGTACCCTGCAGGGCTGAGTGAAGGATTAATGTAGGCTGTCAACCATCAAATCCTCCTCTAGTTAAAGGAAGAGTACTGTACATTTTGGCTGCTCCTGTCAGGCTAAACCCAAACGACCACTGTAAGAGTATTTCAGCGCACACGCGGGTGAACACAGCTTCTGCTCTGCAGTGCAAAGTACAGGTGGCTTCGATAATTCCAGATGAGATAGGCAGTGAGTAAACTGCTATGTTTAAGCTGTCAGAATTTGGGAATAACAAATGTATTTACTGAGGAGAATGGTTTTGTTTTACTAGGACAGAGTGACAGGGACACTGTGTGTGAACCCATGAGTCAGGCAGAAACAAGCAGCTACACCTTCCCAGCCTTGCTTTCGTTAGTTTTGGTTAATTATCATTAAATCAAACAAACAAAATATGAAATAAACTAAGATGCATTTGGTCAAATAACTAAGACTAACACTAAATGAAGGTTTTATGTGTTGCATAAATCGGATCTGAGAGATGCATTAGAGACAATCTTGCCTCTTCTGTGCTACAATAGATTTAATGTATCAGCTGTAACTACAGAGAAATCTGACTATTACTGTGGATGAACAGATGGTGCTGGAAAATGACTCAGCATCTGGACTTTTTACCATACAACCTAAAGTGTTAATGAAAAAAATAAAATACAATTTATGCATTAGAATAACTTTACTGTGGGTGAAACTATTCATCATAACTTTGTTGCTTCACAATGGCCATTTTTTTCACCTTCTTGAGTCTGTCTAATTCAGTCAAGTGTTCTTTTCATAACTTTTATAACTGTCCTTGAATATAAGCTGTTATGGATTTCATTCAAACATTCTGTTTTGTGGTCCAACCTTGTTCTTTTGATTAGCTGATCTGCAGAGCGGTAACTGAATTTGATTGTTAAAATGTAAGTATTTGATATGGCTTCAAAGACCGGTGTCTCCTTTTTACAGTGAAAAGTATTGTAATTAATACAAATATTTTCATTATATACACATTTATGATGTAAGCATTCAGTATTTACTAAGAGTCTAATGTGTGTGTTCATCTCAACGAAGAAGCTATTTTTAACATACTGTGCAAAATGACATATTTGTGCATATCTTACACATCAAGAACCAAGAAAAACTTTAAGTTCAGGTGACACACATGGCATTTCACTTATGAATGTGTTTTAACCCTCAGAGGAGGGGAATTACAATATCACTGTACACTGATTACCCTCGGGACAAATTTGTCCCACTTCCCAAAAACAACTGTAAAAATATATATTATTATTACCCTGTTGTGTTCTAAAAATAAATTTCAAATGCAAGATCAGTTTGAACCAGAAAACACTTATTTTACAAAGATGAACACTAAATATTGAACACTAACACCTCACTCTCCTGCTCCTGAGCAGAGGCTGCAGATCCACATGCTGTGGTCCTTGCACAGGAACCTCTCACATTTGTAGCACACATGTCCTGCTTTCCTCTTGTCTTGTTTACAAAAGAAGCATGGCTTTCTGCCCTTGGGTTTCCTGTGAGAAGGGCCTGCAGTAGCAGTAGCACCCTGCAGGTCGGCCACCACACTTGCAGCGGCTGCTGAGCGGGGGCGGTGCACTCGCCAATGATGTTGGGCGTCACCAGCCCTTCTCCGACTTCTTCACTGAAGAGCCTCCTCCTGTGAGACTTCTGCCATTTCCAGGCCGGCTCGACTGCTGTCCACAGGATTAAGGCATTATAAAGGGAGATGTCCAGAAGGTTATGGAATAGAGCAAGCGGCCACTGGTTCACTCTCCTCCGGCAGGAGTACATGCTGACGACCTAACAAAAACCCACAAACATAAAACAAGATAATATGAATAAGTGATCCAAGTATTCTTTCTCATGAAACACATTTTATTTGAAAATGCTTGTTTTGAAAAAAGAATCTACATATATTTTAGACAAGAATAAATAAATGTGTGTGTAACAGATGCATAATGGAACCCACCTTATCCAGGTTGTCCACTCCTCCTTTGCACCTGTTGTAATCCTGGATGATTACGGGCTTCCTCTTCGGTTCCTCATTGACATGTAGGGCGCGGTGCTTTGTGCTCAGGAGGAGCACATTCCAGGACTGTCGGGGGATGTAAGACACGACAGTGTGGGTCCTTGTGAGGAATGCACCGCTCTCCCTTTTGTCTGGAGCAACTGAAGAGGAAGCTCGGGTTTGTTCCTCTGGATGGTGCCAACCAGGGAGAGCTTCTTCTTCAACAGCTCCTCTGCCAGTCCAAATGAAGTGAAGAAGTTGTCACAGGTGACAAGTGTGTCCTTGGAGCCCCTCTGTTAGCTCCAGGACCACCCGCTTTCCCTGGTTGATCTTGGGAGTGCTGGCTGTTTTGCCTGTATATACCTAAATCAAATTAAATCAAATCAAGTCAACATCCACTTGATCAAAGTATTTTACATGGGCAGAATAAAGTCACAATAAATAACTACAACAAAATAAATAGGATCAGTGGAAAAATACCTGTAGTTTCCAGGTGTAGGATGTTTTCGCATCGCATGTTACCCAAATCTTCAGTCCATATTTAGCCGGCTTTTTTGTCATGTATTGCCTAAACTTGCATCTCCCCCTGAAAGGTACTAGTTGCTCATCAACACAGATGTCTCTGTTCCTGGTTTCAATGGCATCAGGAGCTGCTGCGTCCACATACCCCACACCTGGTGGGAAAAGTCCCACATAAGCCTGCAGTTCAACCCCATGTAAATCACGTCACTCACCCGCCAAGCACTGATGAAACCGCTTGTGGGACATGGTCGCTTTGAAAATGGTCCGTTCAGTTTTGTCATTCCACAGACTGAGGGTTGATTTGCCTATGGACCTGTATTCCCCGGTCAAAAGGAAAAGTCCCACATAAGCCTGCAGTTCAACCCCATGTAAATCACGTCACTCACCCGCCAAGCATCTCCCATGCAGATTGGTCATTGCAACAATATGCTCCAGGATCCCATCAGTGAGCAGCAGACCAAAGCTGGACAACGGGTCGGTGATGTGGGCCACAGCGATAGTTGTGGGTCCTGGCACCAAAGCGGTGGTGGTTGGGACATACTGCAGTGTCTCATCATTCATGGGGGACCAGAGTATCCTTCCAACCTTGGAAGCCCAAGCTTGCTCAGCTGCTTCCTCCATCTCACTTGCGCTGTCACGTGAAGACTCCTCTGCTGGGCCCGGGTCTACTTCAGAGGTTGACACTGAGGAGATCTCAGAGTCCTCAGTGGAGGACGAAGTGCCTTTCTCACTCTCGCTCTGCATTATTTCATCCAAAGCTTCTCTTGCGCTGAAACATGCCATCTTTCCACCTACTAATGCTACAGACTACTCCCGCACTACTGCTCATACTTATACCTTTGGCAGCAGTGCACCTGCATACACAACTCGAACTTGAAAACCCAAAGTCCAATTTTGTCTGGGTTCTTGCTTCTCATCTTGCATTGTTTATAGAGTGCGACCTTCTCTTAGAAAACACTTATGAAGTCGGACACTCGTGAACGCCCCCACAACGCACAGAGTTTCTCATCTTGAATTATTACAAAACACAGAATGTGGCCTTCTAAAGGAAAACACTTATGAAGTTGGACTGACACACAACTACTTGGTTGTTTTTATGTGTACGTGTGCACGCACACATGCGTGCATGTGCGGACATACTCGCGTATATTCACACACATTCACACAGACAAAAATGCATTGATATATCATCAGTAGTGATACACGCTATCATTTTAATGCTTTATTAGCAAGTGACCCTAATACCAAAAAGCTGTGGAAAAGGATTTTTTAAGTTTTAAAAAAAATAAATATCCTGTAGCAAATTTGAGCTACATTCATTCAACACAGCCAAAATGGCTTGAAAAAGAAAAATGCAAAACCCAAGTTTGTCCCTGAAGAACTCCAGAGGGTTAAAAAGAGACCTCTGGCATCTGCAGAATGACTAAACAATGTACAGTGGCTACAGTATACGAGTCAGTACACTGCATACTTTTTTAAACCAGTGTAGTAAAACATAATGTGCCATTTTTGTTGACTTGCAGTAGACTATGTTTATACCAACATAACTTTTCCACCATCAAGAATGAAATCTACCCTGAAACTGCTTTTTATGGGGGATGCCAACTGCTTCACCCCTGAGCGATTTCAAGAGCATTAGACTCACTGCAAACCACATCACATTACACCACAGACAACATACAACTGTACAAAT
>NW_018127921.1:1134883-1153094 GCF_001952655.1 Monopterus albus | reverse complement strand
TGTATTACAAGCACTTTAGTGTGTCAAAGAGCTGCCTTCAAGTGCCTCGTAGCATTTTTCTCATGTTTCTTCTCTCCTACCTGTGTAAACACTACAGTGTCTGTAGATGAAATTACTGCTTGATTTAAAGTCAAACTGTGAAGTGCGAACTATATTCTTCCCGGGGAGTTTTTGGTAAATGTACCTTTTTTAGTATTCATCACCCAATACATTCCACTATTCTAACAAATTAGATGGCGTTGAATTCAACCAGAATCTTGCTGTGCAACACATGTATCTGTCAGGCTTGTTGAATTTCATAAAACCTTAGCCTGCAGTGTGCAATATTTGTCATCTTAGTCACTGGCTGTAAGTACCAGCAACAAAGACCTAGTTAGCGTCAGGCATCACCAACCCCCCATACTTTTACTGTCAAGAACAATATATGTGCAAAAAATGCCTAATGCAGGATGAATATGGGAAAATATATTGCAATTGCACTTGTTCAGTGCTTGAGCCATTGTCTGGGAGGGGGTCAAACGGGCTTATTAGGGGGTCACTGCTCCATTCAGGGTGATATCCAATGAGTATCTAGTAAGTAAAATCTAGTAAAATAATATGAAATAAAACAATAATTTATATTAGACCCATAAGCCAATTTTGTTTATGATAACATCAAAGAATTAAAAATCTGACAGAAACTATAAAAATCACAAGGCTGAAACCCAGCATCAATAATACTCATGACTTATTTGTGCCCATAACAAATATTTTATCAGTAGTTTAAAGTTCATCTCTACTGTAAAAAAATCGATTCAAGCTAAAGATATCTGATGACATGTAAACTGATTCTGCTTACAGCTTTTGATATTGAGCTAACTTTAAAATGCTAGCTAATGTTAGCCTACACCTGTGCTTTTCCATGAATGTCCACAGATCTCAATTAGGTGATAAAATAATTAATGTAACAATACACTCCAGACTGACAAATTCCAACTACTGTTTACCATCTACTAGCATCGATTCACCTGCTGTCTAGCTAAAACATAGCAGGAAACTGCTGTGTGCAGGCAGCTAATGCTAAATCACCCCACTGGTCTTTGAGAATAAAAAAATGCCAAATGTATAGAGAAATAGACGGTGTGACACCGCTTCCTGCACTATGCAAAAGTGAAGCCAAAATATCACAAATAGATTGTGCAACCAGATTCTGCACAGTAGCGACTAGAGGTGGAGCTGTATCAGGCCGCCCATCAAAACTGTCATATCATTCGGAATTCATCCATTTTTAAATAATCAAATAACAACAAAAACAAACAAACATCATAAAAATGACCACCTGTACACAAACCAGCATGATCATATCTACCTAAAATGACAGAAATTACTTTTGAGAAAGATGTATTTGATTTGTACTGCAGTGCTGAAACATTTTTTATTTTTGCAACCCACTGCTGCTCTAATCCACCGAGCTACCTGAAAAATAAGTTTTATTTTCCTGAACGTACTAATACCATTCTTACTGCTTCAAATTGGCAAATTCTCATGATTGCTGCTAAACTGAAATCACTTTTATTTGGACAAGTAAGTTACACAGACAAGGAATTTATTTCCGGTACAGAACCGAGGCAGCCATCTGCGGCGCCAACTCAACTGATGGCAACTTGGGGGTTCAGTGTCTTGCCCAAGGACACTGCGACATGTGGACTGCAGACACTGATATTCGAACCTCCGGTTGGGAGACATCTGCTCTATCCACTGAACCACAGTCATCCTTAAATTGTTATCAATGAAACATTTTATTAATTAAATAATGCATCTGAGATATGGGATTCAAATGTGTAATGCTCATGAGAGGTGTCTGCCTTTTCAGTCTCATCAGTATTATTTCAGTGAGCCATCTGTGAACTTTCCTATCCCAGCCGTTATATTTGAACAGCTTCACACCCATAACGATAATAGAGTATGAGGTATTGGACTTAGCCCCTGGGATCCAAGTCTACTATTAACATTCCCACTGGGCTGGTCCACATTTGGCCACTGAGCGCTACAGCTTGTCCAACGCCTTATCATTCATCACATTTAAATCAATTCAGGCCCACACTAGTCTTAACTGCTGCTCATAGATTTAGACTTTTTAATATGACACATTTCTTCACTACTCTACTCTACTTACTCATTATTCTATTATAAAGTGAATTTACATTTTGAATAGACAAAGGAGGGAGTGAAGCCATAAAATAATCCTTAAAAAAATGCCGTCCACTAACTCTCTTTAAGAATTACAGGTTTTAAGAGGACACCCCTGAGGCCCAGAATTCAAGTTTAATTAGAGAGACATTGTCCAGAATATATAGATTTACATGCAGTTCCTTTTCAGTTTTCAGTGTAATCTGGCTTCTTATCATTTTACTACTCCAGAGTATTTTTTCTTCCAGTAAACTCCAATTAGATCCATTGTAGGTCCCAGACAGTGACGAACTTACCGTTACTGGACACAGAAATGGGGATTTGTTTCCTCAGCCTAATTTAGTTTAGGCTGCTGAGCTATCTGAGACTTCATTTACATTCAAATGTAACCAGGAGTACAGAGCTCAGATTGGATTTGTAACTAAAAATATCAACACTAAAGGCACCCAGCAAACTGGTGCAGCTAATAGTGCAGGGATGGAACTCAATTTCTATCCTGATAGTAATGCATATTTGTTTCCTTTTAATAAAAAAAGCCAGCGTTTTTACATATTTATACATATATTAAACATACGAGCGCTTTTCTTTGATAAAATGGCCTCAAATTGGCAAAATTCTGATTTAAATCAGGAAACTGTTTAATCAAATAATAAGAATACAAATCTGACCAGATGTCTGATGCCAGCTTCCAATATGAACCAGTAGAGCTGAAATGATTAGTCAAATAATTGATTGTTAAACAGAAAAGTAGTTCTCTGTTATTTTGATCAATTAATCAATCAGTTTTTGACTGGACTAAAGAACTTCTTTGGCTCTGAGAAACCATAATGAGCAACTTTCACTTATATGACATTTCACAGACTGAGAAATGTATAGATGAATCAAAATTTATTGACAGATGAATCGATCAATAAATTTATTGTGATCTCATGTTTGCTGGTACTATAGGAGTAACACAAACACACGAGACCTCTCTTTGGATCCCCACATTTCTCGTATAATGAACGAGCTATTTGTAAAGGCCAAATAGTTTTTTATTCCTCAAACACACAGTAATAAAGAAAAGTTCAAGTGAAATGCCACAGTTCACAATGTGACACAATTCATCATCCCATGCACTGAAATGTTTAAGGTTATCAACACTCTCCTCATCAGGAAGGGGGCTTTCATCACAGGTTTACAGCTGAACATACATGCACACATTTTGGCATATCAATGAGCACGGTCCCATAGTCTACTACTTTTCTTTAAGTCAGGACTGTGTGTGTTATTTTCACTACTCA
The DNA here is from genome assembly GCF_001952655.1 of Monopterus albus. Classification (NCBI taxonomy): domain Eukaryota; kingdom Metazoa; phylum Chordata; class Actinopteri; order Synbranchiformes; family Synbranchidae; genus Monopterus; species Monopterus albus. The sequence goes on along the minus strand of NW_018127921.1, from coordinate 1,149,642 downwards.
GGATGGCGATGATATCTCCTGTGTGCTTCTCAGTTAGGTTTTAGTTAATGCGAGTTCTGAGAAGCATCTTTCAGCAATTAACTGCAACAGTCACAGGTAGAGTGAGAAACAGTTTAATAGCTGTGGCTACATCAGGCACATTTGGCAGAACAGAGATGCTTTATGAATACAGAATATGCCAGTTATTGAACCGAGCCACGCTTGATTTCTTTGGTAGTAATGTGTATCTAAAAGTCAGCATTTTGGAGAATCTGTAGATAAATCACTTCTGAATTAGTCCGTCAGTGCATCTGCTGATTTCTGCTGATACTGTTCCTTGTCAAAACCCAAACCTTCTTGCCACCTCTTACATGCACGTAACCTGCGTGTCAGTGTGTAACTCCAATGTCTACAGCTGCATAAAACAGACACTTTGAAGTGCACCTCAGCATTCAATAGTCTTTCATCCTCACAAATGTCTTTTGTAGCACCTATAGCACATTTCAAGATTTGGGGCAGTTTCTTTATTGCTGTCAAACTCTCCTCTGAGTGGAGCAACAAGGCTCTCAGAAGCACTGGTTTAAGCCTATATATGTTTGCTTGCCTGCAAAATATCAATATTCTCTTTTTGGAGACTCGGTAGTTTCCATGCTGTGTTTGTCCCCCTCGTAACCAATGCACTGATGTTGGCTTTTATGTCAGTCGGCCTGAAGGTCTTGGCCAGTCTATGCCTTGAATCAATAAATATTTTTAAATGTTTATTTTAACCTCTAAATTGGCCCTGAACATATAGCCATGCTGTCACTGTCATTCCCACCCACCCTGCATCATGTAGATGCTAATATAAAGAGACAGGAACTCCAATCTTCACCAAGCAATTAAGGGATGATCCACGTAGACGCACTTGGACGTACAGTACAGTAGTCTACCACTGCATGACTGTGGCACTAATGCACTTGTCTGTTGATTGGCTGGACATTATATAATCCACTTATGTACCATCAGCTGTCAGTGCAGTATGAGTGAGACAGGTCGGGTTCTGTTAATTGTGGATAAACATAAGGTTTTCAGTGAGCGAGTGAGCAGCGTCTGCAGAGAAATGGTGAATACACAAGCCTTATATATATAAATGATTCCTACTTCAGGTTTGCTATTCTACGAGGGACACTGCACTGCAATGTAAAACTAAGCCTCCAAGGATGATGAGCAATAATTTGCTCACAGATTAAACATGTATTCAATAGGGCAAGGACTCCTCTGAGGCCCTGATGAGCAATAATAATCCTGATATAATTATCAGATTGCCTTTCCAGACTCTGCCAACATCTTTCAGACACCTTTGTTGAATCTCTTTGTGTGTTTACAGGTGTGTAACTGTGTGTAATATGTGGCTTTATGTTTACATCTGAGTATCAGGATATGTTATTTCCCAGTGGTATTTCAGCAGTAGCCCCTTTCTTTAAATGTGACACATGCTATCAGCACTCAGAGAAGGTAATTTCGTTGTTTATTCCTTTTTCTACCCACCGCATTATAAGGTTTCCTTTTAACTATTTATTTTCACTGTGTATAACCCAAATAACATTTCTCTCATTTTCTGTTCTATGTGGCAGACAGCTGGACCTTCAGAGTGTTTTGAAGAAATGTTAAAAGAGGACTTGATGGAATTTATTTAAATAAATGCTGTAGCAAACAATTTTAATATACGCTTGAAATGAAAAGGCCGCTGTTTACTGAAGAGAACCTTTTAAAAAATATATCATCAAAAACTTAAGGATCCTTTTCAAAAGACGTGCTAGTTTATAGATCTACAGTAGCTGTTGCTGATTGGAATGACAGTGCTTTTATTTTGCAATACTTAACACGTACAGTTGTATACTTTCATAAGTTTTACCTAAAATAAATTTTAGCCTTTGCAGTGCTTTTGTGCTTGATGAACTTTACGAACAATTTTTTGGTTAGTGTTTCTGGTGAACTGATGGGTAGTTTTGACTGAAGAATTTACTCAGTCATTTTCTTTACTACAGCGCTTTGTCTTTTGGGACCAGAGAAACCAGCTCCCTTCTGTGACGGCATCTGACATGATGAGGCTTTGCTCAAAATTGCTATTTTTCCCTCAGAATTTCTGCCACAATGGTTTATAAAACATATATTTTTCTAATCATAATCTCAATGAATGCTAAAGTAAAAAAAAAACTAACTTTCTTTCTTTTAGTAATTGTATTTTGATTGTTGACCATTACATTCAATCTTCTGGCTAAATGTCTGTAATATTTATATTATTTCATGCTGCAGCAGGTGGTCATAGTCCTGGTCATGTGCCAGGAATAGCTGAGACACTTGTTTACAGCAAAGTATATGTGTATTTCAAACATGACCTGTCTGCAGCGTTGTGTAATGATCCATGTCACCAGAAAGTCTGCATTATTGCCTCTATACAAGTTTAGACACACCATTAAAGGTCACTAGGATAGGCTAGAGTTAGGAAGTAGATACCAGGGATTTCTCTTGCCACTATAAGTACAAGACACACCCAAATGATTCTTTGTGAAGATCGTACGTTATTATGATGCTGTGCAATGTTCACCTGAGCTTGTTAAGTGAACTGGGAAACTCTTGTATTCTGAGTCTTTTTCAACTTCTTCAAAGTTTCAAATACAAGTCAACGTATTCCTTTCAAGTTTTCTACCCAATTTAATATTCATGACTAAAAGGCAATGCTCCATTAACATTTAACCAGGGAAAACAGCACATACAAAAAAACTTTATGAAATAATCAAAACTGTTTCAACTTTGGTGGAATACTGGGAATTCACACAGGAGCCTATTAAGAACTTATTTCACGGCCTTTAAATGCACTATTATCATTATTCTGCACTCACCTTTCACATAGTCAATTAGGAACCAAGCACCTTCTTTGCTCAATAATTTAACACTGAAAGGTGTCTAAAAGCAGCTTAGTGGTCAGATGCAGCACATCTGATTAGAGAGATTTCTATGACATTTCGTGAGGCAGAGCAGTAATTATCTGCCTCATGTATAATTTAACACAATATACCTTCGGCACTTTAAATAGCTGCACCTGTACAGACATTCAGGCTTGAGAACACAAATTAACCCATGTCTGATTAGACAGCTGTAAGTGCACTGTGCTGAATGCTCAAACACCCACCAAGGAGGAGGAAGGTCTGGGAGGAAGGAGACACAGTTGAAGCACAAAAGAGGCCATCCTCTCAACACACACAGACACACAGAGCAAAAACAATGCCTCTTTTCCTCTGCTGTCTTCTCCTTTTGCACCTTGTTGGTGACAGCACACACTAGCAGGTGGAAGAGAACATCAACCACCTTTGTCTCCCGCAGTAGTTCTGGTACACTGGCAGGGCCAATGTGTACAGTTTAAGTACAGGATGCACTCACATACAGTACATATACCCTTTCTCCTTGCCCTCCAGATTGTGCACACGTCCTCTGACATGTAATGTCATGTACACACATGCATGTCTCTTCTCACTTCAGTCCACCATACACTCACTTTCTAGTATCTTACCCTTCACACCCATCTATCTTTAAGTATCCATCCAACTCTTGTTTCTTCTCATCCCTTCATAAAGTGCCATTGCTTCAAGCTTGCATGTGCCTCTCAACCCCGTAAGCCACCCAAGGGATACAGCATTAGCAAGTGGCATGCCAGTCGTCCTCGGTGCCTGCTACGGTTTGCAACTTTTCTGTTATACACCCTACTGCTAAAGGGTGCCTATTGCCCAAGAACATATTCAACTGCCACCAGAAAAGCACAAAAAACTCCTCTCCCTCTGGCCTGCTTTGTGCAGCTTCTTGTTGTACTGCACCAACTTCGTGCCAACCTAATGCCCTGCAACTCTGGCAATGGTGCTTGCTGCAGCAGGTGGCAGCTGGGGACATCATAGAGCTTCCAATGAGCCTGTTATCTGGAAGTCTGCATGTGGAAATGTAGCATGCCAGCATGGTATGATTACATAACAGGGTCTACACAACACTTGTCAGCACAAACACTGTGATTCACACTGTTCTTCTATGCTACTCCACGAAGAAGTGTCCTGAACACAGCAGATTTGCAGCTTCAAGTTTTTTGTTTGTTTTTTTCATCTTTTAAAACTTGAGGACCTTATCTTTTTCCTACCTCAACAGCAAATGGCAATAACCATACGGCCATTTTCTAATCCCCATACTTTGAGCAAATTAGAAACAATTCACTCATGCCTTTTCAGGATTGTGAGCACATACCTTCTATTTATTTCAAATAAGAAGATGCTGTTTACTGTTAAGCCTTGTGAACTCTGTTGCCAGCCATGTATTTGGCACAGAGCATATCAGATTTATCTTGCTTTTAATTCCGCCATACACTTACATAACCAGCCACACTGTCTGAATGTATGTTGGAAAACTGGGGTTTATTATAACTAACAAACTGAGACCCAGGCAACTAGGGATGTGGATTAAACTGTTCATCTGCACATTTCCTTGATACCCTTAAGCCAAATCCAATCAGCTCAGAATAATAAAAAAAAAAAGGATCACGAATTTCTCTGCTCGCTCATTTCTCAAAGACCCAACCATCTCCGCTGGTCACATGTTTTTCTGAATCCAGCAGGGCTTGATCCAATTTTAATTATTGGTCACCATAGCAACTGGCTCTGTTGTCAGGTGACATGCACACCCCACCCATGGCTAACACAAATTTACATAAATAGTCATTCGACTTGTCTGTTTCCCTGGCAACACCAGGTGATTCTCCAAGGCAACCTCCACCCACAGAGCAGGCCGGCTGTATTCCTCTGTTTCTCTGCAGAACTACATCCATCAAGAACACACACACACACACACACACACACACACAAATGGTTTCATTTGGGCCTCACAAGCGACTTGAGATATGTGAAGTGAAAGTGAATTTTAAACTTGATGGTTTTAATTTTAAGTCAGTGAATAAAACACATTTCTAATAACATACAGTCTACGGTCAAATTTTTGGACAGAGCTCTAAGTTTAGGATATATATTGCCCAAATATTCCCTGCCCTCTGCCCTCAGCTTTGATGGCAACGGATATATTACAGAGTATTACAGTGCCCCTCCACACACTGAGATACTGGGGCAGGAGAGATGTGGAGCGGTTCCATCTGCTTGCCTCACAGCCAAAAGTTCAAGAGTTTATCATGCCTTTCAATGTCTGAGAAGTGGGAAAATAAGTGGTTCAAACACATATTAAAGTTAAATTAGATAACCATCTCTCTCTTGTCATCACTCCTAAGCCATGTCTGCCTGGAGAGCAAATGAGGTTTACCCTATATTCCAAAAGCACAAAAAAGCCATTTTGTTCTTCTGTTGTAACAACACAGTCAACAGGTTTTTGTGGGCAAGCTATTACAGAGCAGGTTTTTGGATAAAGCGCCTCGATTGTTGCTCCCTGCTGAATTCTAAGCAGTACAACCACCACCATCCCACCATACGAAAACAAGGTGCTTGTTTTTATTATAATTCGTGAGGGAAACAATTAAATCTACTGTACCTTGGCGGCAACTCTGTCTTCCATGCGTTAGAGTATCCTTGCCTCAGATTTCTGACATTAAAACAGTCCCCTTGCCATTTGTTATGCATATATTAGCCTTTACATGATTGATTGAATTAATTCATTATTTGCTGTTTTTAATCTGCTAACAAACAAAAAAAACTGCCTGTAGGTTTAGACTGAATAGGAATTACCCAGCAGACCAAGGCTAATTACCAAGCATTAATATATGTAAATGAGAGCTCTTATCTTGTATACAAAATGTTGCTTGTGGTAAACACTGGCTAATCACTTTAACCGGTTTAGCTGTTTAAATTGTGGTAATTACATATAGTTTAAACAGATGATTTTGATTCACTGAAAATCAAGGTAGGGGTATGAATGGAAGATATTCTTCTTTTGTGCCCTCTTTCTTCTTCACCTTGGCTGGTGAAGTTGATTCTGCAGCTCCTTTGATGAAAAGGCTGAAGAGGGAATAAAAGACATGCTCTGCTTTTAGTAGCAGATGCTGTAAGATTACTTTTATGTAACTGGACTTTATAATGACACACTGGAAATCTTATCAAAGCTTTGTGTTAACACCAAATTTCCAGTGTGAAATGTTCCCTAACACAGACAGCAATGCCACATATCACATCTAAAAAATGAATAGAAATAATAACTTGTTTCATACATGGCCTCAAGTCTGAATAGGCAAAGTCACTATTTCATAACAGTCACAACAGCGATCTTTGAATCCCGTTACATTGATGCGACAATAGCAACAAGGTTAAATATGGACAAAGCAAAAGTGAATGCATGTCTTGGTCCACTTTCTTGTATGCATTGTAAAAATAAGTTTGATAAACCAGCAAACACTGTGACTGAAGCTTAAAAATCCCATCATGAGTCCATTTTCCCTCTCATGTTTTCATCATGGGGGTGGCTCCCGAGGTAGGGCAGTCGTCTCCTGACCAGCAAGTTGGTGGTTCGACTACTAGTCTCCCGATTTGCTCCCGGTGGCTTGACTAGCACCGTTGTGTGGCAGCTTGTTGTCTTTGGTGTGTGTGAATGGGTGAATCTCCTCCGCTTTGGTCAGTGCAACACACTGTGGAAAATGTGCTATATAAATACAGTCCATTTATCCATGCCAATGCTATGGAGACTCTGACTTTTAAAATATCCAGCAAAACATTTTACATTGGGTCAGGGGCACAGACACAGAGAGGGGTGGCACATTTGAAATACATATACCGGCCACTTTATTAGATACACCTATACCTATAACTGTATGCACTTCAATGCAACACTTCCACCTTAGCATCTGTGTTTATGAAGCTCAAAAAGTTTCAGTTTTTGGTGAAACTGTCATAAATGTATAAATTTGTGGTATTGTACTGGGCTACATATTCAGAGGTGTCTCTATATTTTTGTCCTTCATGAGAGGGTCAGAATATTATAACAGTCCATGTCCCATAGCTGTAACGAACACTGAGGTATCAAACACCGGTGTCTGAATGACAAAAGATCGTCACTTTAACAGGTCAAGCCAGCGTCTAACAGGGGCTTTAGAAAGAGGATGTACACTACTATGATGTAGTGAACAGAAACAGACTTTCCAGTCTCACAGATAACAGAATGTGAATATGTGAGGAAAGCTGCTCTCCACAAGTTTAATTTGCCTTGCTTTGAGATACAGCTCACAAAGTAAGCAAAGTTGATCAGTGAAGGGTTTTGTATATAAGTGCACCATGTGGCAGAAGAGGTGGGAGCTCAGTAAATGACAGTAGACAGAGAGTCAAGGGGTAAACTCTCAGTCTGTAGATGGCCACACTTCTACACCACACACACAGTATCTTTTTTGTACAATGTCCACCGGGAGATTTAGAGATATACTTTCTCTCTGTGTTGTGTGTACACTCACACAATTTGGTTGTCATGCTGTGAGTGTGTAGAAAACACAAAAACAGAAAGGTAGTCAGACAGAGAAAATAAATGCTTATCTGTCTCTCTCAGTCACATTGCAGACCTCTTACAGAAAAGATAAAATCATTTCATCATCTCACAGTGAACACCCATCTCGTCTCATGCTCTTGGACACAGCGTGCAAGTCAGCCCCACCAAAAAAGACCATTTTGACTCTAAACACACTCATTTGATGATGCAGAAAATCTATGGCAATAATCCAGTCCTTCATGAGGTGTGAACTTTAACAATAATTGTGAGCAAGTGGCTCATACTTTTTGTGGCGAGTAATTAAAATCTCCACATTTAATTCATGCTCCTGCAGAAAGCTAGCAGGCTTTTTGTTCAAGTCTGTTCTCAATTTGTAAAGACCAGCTTTCTTTTATTTTGCCATTAAAAGGACAAAGGAGAAAACAATGGTCCATACACTGGCAGACGTGTGTAATTTTATTAAAATTCTGTTGCTGTTCTAGAGGAAGATAAAAATGAATTTGCCACTGATTGATTTTATTATATGTGAGTGAGTGGGCATTAGAGATGCACCAAGGCTAAATAATTCTGATACAATTCTCTAAGGAGAAGGCACAATAATGTTTCCCTTTATAACCTGAGCAGGAAACTTTAACATCCATTACTCAGAACAGCAGGAGCCTGATTTATTAAAATGTGCAAGGCCACTAGTTTGAGTTAAACAATCAGTGAATTCAATGATTAGTCAATCAAGAGAAAATCAGCAAATATTTAGATAATTGTGTGGATGCTGATTCAGCATGTTTTCCTGGTCTTTATTATTCTTCCGTATGTTTTTTGGCCCTTAACTACTTCAGCATACTTTCAGCTAGAAACACCATTCAGGTGTCAAAATTTTCAGCATTTTCAGGGCAATCCTTCAGCATATCAGTATCCATACGCATTTTCAACAGGAAATGCATTTCTCTAGTTAAGTGTAATTTCTCATGCAAAAATCCCTGGTTCCATCTTAAATGTGTGGATTTGCTGCTTTTCTTTGTCATACATGTTAGTAAGCTGAAGATCTTTATGTTTTGGGCTGATGATCAAATATAAAAAGGAATCTAAAGATGCCGCTGTCGGCTCTGGCAAAATTGTTTATTATTTTCTGACATTTTAGCTAAAAATATCAATTGGTTGAGGAAATAACTGGGAGATTAATCAATATTTAGAAAAAAACTGTTAGTTGCCTTGCAAGTTTAAGGCTAGTAGTGTTAAATGCTGTGGGAAGGTGTTCTGCCCTCTGAGTACATTTGGTTTGTTTATTGTGAGTCATGCAGCACTGCCCCCTGTGGGTTATACAGCAGCAGTAATCTTGAGAGACGTTCACGTCACGCCTTGGTTTTATTGGGGAATTACACCCTGTAAGCTGACTGTCTAGCTTTGAAGACGAACAACTCATGGCGAGGACAGTACAGTAAAAGACAAGAGCACAGCGAGCGCAACTAAACGGAGTAATATGCAGCAACAATGAGCCTACGGTCAGGCAAAAGGTATCAGCAAAATCCTCTGCATCAGGATAAGACAGTGGAATGGCAGCAAGAGCCTATGCAACCTGCTGATGAGCTGTCATGGTCAGGGCGGTCACATTCATCTAGACGATCCAGTTGAACTTCCTCACTTAGCTCACTAGCACTAAAAGCTCGAGCTACAGCGGAGGCTGCCCGCACCCAGTTGGCATATGCAGAAAAAGAGGCCAGCATTATCAAACAAAAAGCCGACCTTGAAGCCAATCTCCACATCTTACAAAGCCAGAGAGCAACTGCAGCTGCCACAGCTGAAGCTGCAGCTTATGAAGAAGTTGAAAGATGTAATAAAAGTGAACTCAGTGAAGCTCTGTTAGAGTTACCAGTCAGCTCAGCCCAACGCACATCTGAATATGTACAGCAGTAAGTAATCCCATTTGATGCTCCCATAAATGTTCATAAGGTGGAGCAGAAAATGCGTGAATTGACCAAAGCAATAATTCATCATGATAAGAAAAACACTGACATGGAGACAAGGGGTGTTGAAGTTAAAGAGGAGCAAAAAAGGGAGGAATTTGAACATGACATATTCCCCTCAAGACCAGCAGAACAGCCCTTTCATCCTCTGACGGTTGTGTCATCTGAACCTCAGGGTGTGCAAGACATAAAGTATCTAATTCGTCGAGAAATGTTGAGTGCAGGTCTCCTAAAATTTGATGACCGGCCTGAGAATTACTGGTCATGGAAAGCATCATTTCAAAACACAATAAGAGACCTAAGCCTTTCAGACAGAGAAGAATTAGATCTAATGATAAAATGGCTTGGTGTGGAGTCTACAGAACAAGCAAAGAGAATCCGCTTAGTACACGTATTCAACCCCACAGCAGCACTACTCTTAGTCTGGCAAAGACTTGAAGAATGTTTTGGATCAGCAGAAATGGTTGAGCATGCACTACTGAAAAAGGTTGAAGATTTTCCTAAACTCTCCAATAAGGACAATGTCAAGTTAAGAGAGCTGGGTGACATTCTTCAGGAAATAGAGTGTGCAAAACTGGGTGGATATCTGCCAGGCTTGTCATATTTGGACACAGCTCGTGGTGTAAATCCCATTGTGGAAAAGTTACAGCTTACAAGAGAAATGGATTGCTGCAGGATTCAAATATAAAGAAGAACTTGGTGTTGCAGGCAGCAAGGTGGCGCAGTGGTTAGCACCGTTGCCTCACAGCAAGAAGGCTCCGGGCTCGGGCCCCACCTGGGACCTTTCTGTGTGGAGTTTGCATGTGCTTGCGTGGGTTCTCTCCGGGTACTCCGGCTTCCTCCCACAGTTGAAAGACATGCAGCTTAGGTTGATTGGTGTCTCTAAATTGCCCATAGGAGTGCGTGTGTGCATCTGTGCTTGTTCGTCTATGTGTTAGCCTTGCGATGGATTGACAACCTGTCTAGGGTGTACCCCGCCTTCGCCCGATTGCCGGCCAGGAGCGGCCCCCCCGTGACTCTGTTCAGGGATTAGGCAGTAGAAAATGAATGAATGAACTTGGTGTTGCCTAGCCCCCTTTTAGCTTCTTCTCCAGTTTTGTAAGACAACAGGCAAGAGTGAGAAATGACCCCAGCTTTGCCTTTATACATCCCAGTAACCAGATCCTAAAAACTGAAAAATACACAAGAAGTTTCAGTAAACGTACACAAAGCACATGTCCTGAAGGACTGTTGAACTGTCCAAACTGCCTCTACTGAAAAGAAACTAGAGCTCCCTTTCCTGTTTGGAAATAGCCCCTCACCAGCTGTGGCTATTTATTGCATGAGGCGTGCTGCAATGGGGAGTAAGAGACAGTACACCCTCAATGCCAAACGGTTTGTCATGAGGCATTTTTACGTAGATGATGGGCTTGCATCTGCTGTTGACATTTTGATGGAAGCTCAAAAGATGTTAGCAGAGTCCAACTTGAAGCTACATAAGATAGCATCCAACAGCTACCAGGTTATGGAAGCTTTTCCAACCAACGAACAAGCCAAAGAACTGAAAGATCTGGATCTCAGATTAGATGTTCTTCCCCTGCAGTGCAGTTTTGGTGTCCTGTGTAACCTGAAAAAAGACAGTTTCACATTCCAAGTGCCCCAAAATGAAAGACCATACTCTAAGAGACGTGTTTTGGCCACTGTAAACAGTCTGTATGACCCTCTGGGATTTGTGGTGCCTATAACAATGCAAGGGAAAGCTCTACTCCGTGAACTCTCATCTGAGAAATATGACTGGGATGAGACACTCCCTCTTGAGAAAGAAGAAAAATGGAACAGATGGAAAAACTCTCTAAAAGATCTCCAACAGCTCCACATAGTAAGGCGCTATGTTCCATTCTCACAGTCATCTGCCCAGAGAAGAGAGTTGTGCATCTTTTCGGATGCATCCATGATGGCAATTGGGGCTGTGGCTTATTTAAGAGCACCAATGATAAAGGTCAGTGCTATGTAGGATTCATTATGGGGAAATCGAAGCTTGCACCACAGCCTGTTCATTCTGTTCCATGGCTGGAATTATGTGCAGCTGTTCTGGCTGTGGAAGTGTTCGAACTAATTAGGGATGAACTTGACATTTGCGTGGATTCTTTACTGACAGTAAGATAGTCCTTGGTTACATATACAACGAAACCAGGAGGTTTTACACATATGTCGCCAACCGAGTGACTCACGTCCGAAAATCTACACATCCTGAGCAGTGGCACTTTGTCTCTACGGACAACCCCGCAGACCATGCAACCCGACCTATACATGCTTCTGACCTTCAACACACAAACTGGCTCTTTGGACAATCCTTCTTAACACAGTTCAACCCAGAGCCATCACAGTCTGGCAACTTCACTTTAATAGACCCTGAAACAGATGTGGAAATACGGCCTGACGTTGTAACTTTCATCACCAAAACCTCAGAAACCCAGTCACGGTTGAAGTCCCATCGCTTTGAAAGGTTTTCTCACTGGATGACCCTGTGTTGCACCATAGCGTCACTCATTCGTGTTGTAGCATCATTCAAAGCCTCAAAGCAGGACAGACGTTATGGGTGAAAGTGTTACAGTAAGACAAGTACTCCAAGTGAACTCTCCTGAGTAAAAACTGTAATTATTCTCACTGTGCAGCTTGAAACATTCAAAGAAGAATACAGACATCTTGAAATGAAACAAACATTAACAAAACAAAGCTCCCTCAGAAAGCTAAACCCAATCATTGATGAGGATAGATTGCTTAGGGTTGGTGGTCATCTGTCACCTGCAAATGTGACAAAGGAAGAAAGGCACCCACTTATAATACCCTCTAATCACCACATTGCTACTCTCTTAGTGAGATATTATAATGAGAAGGTTGCACACCAAGGGTGTCATATTACAGAGGAAGCTATCAGAATGGCGGGATTGTGGATAATTGGGGGCAAACAACTGATTTCATCTACTATCTACAAATACGTCATCTGTTAGTGCCACCTTTCACCAACGTTGGCCTTGACATCTTTGGCCCATGAATGGTCACAACACGGCGCATGAGAGGAGGCAGTGCAAACAGCAAAAGGTGGGCTGTACTTTTTATGTGCATGTCAACAAGAGCTGATCACATTGAGCTTATTGAATCCATGTCCACATCCAGCCTCATAGACGCACTGAGAAGATTTTTCTCTGTTCGTGGACCTGCAAAACTTCTCCGATCAGACAGGGGCACTAATTTTATTCGTGCCTGTAACGAACTGAAAACTGACCACAATGATACTACACTGAACAACTATCTTCAGGAAACAGGTTGTACATGGGAATTCAATCCCCCACATTCATCACACATGGGTGGTTCATGGGAGTGACTCATAGGGGTTGCCAGACGAATCCTGGATGCAATGCTTCTGCAATCTGTACATCCTCAGCTCACACATGAAGTATTGAGTACCTTGATGGCTGAGGTAATGGTGATAATGAATGCCAGACCACTGGTGCCAGTGTCTACAGACCCAGACATCCCAGCAGTTCTTACGCCAATGACGATTTTGACTCAGAAAACAAGTGCTCTCTCAGCACCTGCAGGCAACTTTGACCCGACGGAGCTTCATACAAAACAATGGAAACAAGTTCAGCATCTCGCAGACAGGTTCTGGAAGAGGTGGAGAAGAGAGTTTCTTGCCACTCTTCAGAGTAGAAGAAAATGGACACAGGACAGGCCCGACATCAAAGTCGGAGATGTTGTTTTACTGAAAGACAGTCAAGCCCACAGAAATAACTGGCCAGTGGGATGTGTCATTAAGACATTCTTCAGCCATGACAACAAGGTCTGCAAAGCTGAAGTAAAGACAGGGACTGTGAAAGTGTTTCTGAGACCCATAACAGAGATGATTGTTCTTTTGTCTGAGGGACTGTAAAACTAAAACAAACAAAAAAAAGAAGTTTCATTGCAGATTGTATTTTTACCTGGTTTAGTGTGTTTAAGTGGTACAATCATATTGTACCAGGCGTGGAGTGTTCTGCCCTCTGTTTGAGTGCATTTGGTTTGGTTTGTTTATTGTGAGTCATGCAGCACTGCCCCCTGTGGGTTATACGGCAGCAGTAATCTTGAGAGATGTTCACTTGAGAGAGAAAGTTAAGTCAGTCATAGTAGCCTGCAAGGTTTATGGTGCGAAAATCTGCTACTTCTCAGCGTTGTGCCTTGGACACCATTTGTCTTTTACAAAAATAAAATAAAAAACAAATAAATTAATTCATCAGTGAATAACAAGAGACGTCACACCTTGGTTTTATTGGGGAATTACACCCTGTAAGCTGACTGTCTAGCTTTGAAGATGGACTACTCATGGCGAGGACAGTACAGAAGGAAAAGCAACTGTTGTACAGCAGTGGTGGTAAAACCATCATGAACAGATGAAATAAAAAAAGATGAAAATGTGTAACAACCATGTACTGTAGCAAAAACTACTGATATCAGGCACCTTTGAGAATAATTATAACTGCAGCCCAGTTTTCAAGTTGATCAGCCACCAGACAATATAAATCATCAGAGCATACAGTTACACATAACACTCTCATGCAGACACACTGCTCTGTGAAATAAATCTCACTCTTTATGAAAGTGTCTACATGACCTTTAACCTGTTGCCCTCTTGCTGCTACTGTCAACATACCCATGTTGACAGTCCTTAGCATGTTATTTCCACATTATAATGTGGGTGATACTTCACTATCTGTAATAACACACAAAATTAAATGAATGTACAGTAGAAAAATGTACTTCCTGTTCTGGGGCTCCATTGGCACCTCTGATGAACTAAAACGATTAAAGGCCTCAAATAAAACACCTAAACTCCCATTTCATTGCCACTATCCTTACCCCTCTTGTTGTGACAGTTCAGTATCACATCAGCTAAAATGACTTAATAAAGTACATATACACATGCTGTAAAGTATGCCTCAAGGAACACATACCCTCATGGCATGGTTGGTTTGGTTTGGTTTGAAATGTAAAGATGAGAGACTGGTAATTAATATGAACAGTAATAGTCGCCATGGCTGGGAAACTAAGTCAGAGGCCTGGACACACTTGAAATGCATATGCAGTAGGCACAGAAAAAGTAACATATCACAGATAAGAGTGAAAACATAAGTGCTAATTCTAGACCTTCAAAGACCACAGGGCTCTGTGTTAGGTCCAATTCTCTTAACTTTACACATGCTCCCTTTAGGCAATATTATCAGGAAGCACAGCATAAATTTCCATTGCTATGCAGATGATACTCAGTTATATTTGTCTATGAAGCCAAATGAATCAGATCAGCTGGTCAAACTTCAA
>NW_018127921.1:1114153-1134261 GCF_001952655.1 Monopterus albus | reverse complement strand
TCCTCTCCTATGGAACCAACTCCCAGTCTCAGTTCAGGAGGCAGACACCCTCTCTACCTTTAAGATTAGACTTTCCTTTTTGATAAAGCTTATAGTTAGGGCTGGATCAGGTGACCCTGAGCCTTCCCTTAGTTATGCTGCTATAGGCCTAGGCTGCTTGGGGGCCCCCATGATGCGTCCTCTCTCCCGTAGTGTCCTCTCTTTCTCCCTGTACCTTTCTGCAGGTTGCCCTGGCCTGACCAGCATTTGATTGTTTGTTGTCATGTTTGCTGTGTCCTGTTTCTTTTCTTTATCTTCTCTCACATCTATCCAACAGGTCGAGGCAGAAGGCCGCCCACCAAGACCTGGGGTCTGTCGGAGGTTTCTTCCGTTAAAGGGAGTTTTTCCTCCCCACTGTCGCCAAGTGCTTGCTCAAGAGGGGTTGTTGGGTTTTCCCTATGTAATAATATTGATAACAGTAAGGTCTAGACCTTACTTTGTAAAGTGTCCTGAGATGACTTTTGTTGTGATTTGGCGCTATACAAATAAAATTAGATTTGATTTGAAAGCATTCTGTTAAATTATTCTCTTTTAGCACAGTATTTTTAAGGCTGTGGTCACAGTACATACCATTAGAATGAACAGCACCATTATGTACTAGCATGGCTGGTCTTTAGATCCTTTATTGTGTAAAGGGTCCCATTTGCTGTACCCAAAGTGTGAGGCACTTTACAGAATCATTAGTTTGAAAAGAGGTGGAAATGGTCATTGTGAGTGTGAATTAAAAGCTGCAGATCCAGCTGAAGCAAAAAGCAATTATTGATGAATGGATTTACTCTATATTGCAGCAGTCTGGTGGTTGGTACATTCAGTGCATGTTCTCTATACATAAATATGTTTTCTGATTTGAAAGATTAGCTAAGCACCTGCTTGCTATGTTTCCCACTCAAAGGTGAAGCTCAGTGCACGCTTGCAGTTAGTTCAATTACCAGTGCCAGGCTGTCTCTCTGGACACTCCTCAGCCACTGGCCAAAATGAAGTAACCAGCTGTATCGGATATTTCCTTGTTTCCAATGTTTAGTGCTCCAGTCTGAAAATCGCCTGCTCCTGGGGACACATCCATCTTCCATGATGATTGGCCTCCACATCTTTTCTCCATCTATACTTCTTTTACCTCAAAACCTTCTCCTCTCCTCTCTTTCTCTGGACTTTTCTCTCTCCATGCAGTCTCTGAGGGATGGAGAGTCATTAGCAGGTTATAAATGCAGGGCATGTGTGACTTCAGCGAGAGGCTGTAGGGCTAACTGAATAGGAAACTTGAGAATGGACATTTTCCTCACTACTTCTTGTCCATGCTCAGGGGGAAATGGGGGAAATTCAGTTATTTTGGCCCTGCTCTGAAGAAGAGATGTAGTAATTGGCTTCCCTCAGAGATTAGCTAGCAATGGAGCAAGATGTGCCCTATTTGATACTACAGGTTCATTCTACACTGCCACATATACCATATATAATAGATCTGTATCTCTCTCTATCTCTTTCAGGGCGGATGAAGCAGCTATGATTTTCAGCCTGTACCGTGTGAGCAGGAGGGGAGTGAAAACACAGCTCAGTGATTGGATGACATGCTGGGAGGTACATTGTTGAACTGCTTTGACTGCTGTGCAATAAAAGTTACCATCTAGAAAGTCTCACTGGTAAAATATACATCAGAATTTCAGCTGATTAAATATAGATGAAGTGTATAGTATATATAAGGTGCGGGACAGTATGGCTCAGTTTGTGTGTGAGTGTAATGTTGCTGTGTCACTCTGGCCTGTTGACAAATGTCTGTCATGTACTCTGCTTTGTTTCCCTGGCATGAAATAAGGGCTGTCTAATGTCCTATACTTCTCTGGTATATCACCTTCAAGATCAAGAGCATGAGTGGGCCAGTGCTCGCCAAAATATCTGTTATCTAGTTTCCATCTCAGAGGACGTCTTCACACACAAGACCTTTAAATTATCTTGGGAGCATTAGCCGTTTATTATTAGCTGTTTTCACAGGGTCATGGGTAGTCTAACCTTCTCAGCTATGCTCTCTTGGATGTAACGATGGGATTTCATACTGGGCCAGAGGAGTGTCTTGTACATAGAATTGGAAGATGAACTGTAATTTTGATATATTTCATTATTTCAAGGCAAATAGCATATGAACCATCTTTAATAGTAGAACCCATAACTGCATGGCAGCATCTAATAGATCTCCATATTATCCATTATCTTTGGAATGGAAAGAAATGGCCAGATTACTGCTTTAGATTTCACTGCAAGTTTAAAAGGTGGGGTGATGAGCTGTGTTCATATATGCAAGGGGATAAAAAAAACACAGTGTTCCTAAAGCTGCAGGGCTAACTGTGGCTTGTGCATGCAGTGAGACAGCATGCCAGGAGGCCAAGGAAATCTCATTCCCCTATATGTTCTGTCTGGCTTGGGCCAACCTCGGGTGAGAATGAACTGAGGTCTTGTGTGCAATCCTCAGCCATACCATAACTGTCAGTTTGGTCCATGTCACAGGATTGCTGTGATTCAGAAATGAAAAGAACAATAAAATGTCCAGCAGCAATTTTCACCATGCACAAAAACATATTTGCGATCACAGCAAGAACAAATATTTAACTGGATCGTTCAGCGTCATCCACATCCCTTTTACCAAGAAACAGTGATGAATGTCTGCAGCAGGCGATGGTCTGTACAAACTGTTCAGCTTTTCATAGAAACAGCAGTCGTTGCCATGGTTACCCAAGAAACATGATATATATATTTCACCTTTTTGCTCTTGTGTCAGTGTAATCACTGTCTGAAAGATGTTGAGACATGACCCACCATCCAGTATTAGAAGTCTCATTTAAAAAATACCATGTTTCCTCAAACAGTAATTTGTTGAGTGGTGGTTCAGAGAAGAGATGATTTTGGATGATTTTAGAATATTTCTGGAGTAGTTATTTTCTTCTTTTTATTAAGCGCAATTCATTTTGGTTAAGGGTGTTGTACAAGGACACAAAAATACTGCACAAATATCTCTGCCTGGAGCTTCAAAGTCTTGTTTATCTCAAATGTAAAAGAAAAGTGTAAATCATGATTGTGCTGCCATACAAATTCAGCAGCCCTCGTGTTCCTATATCCTCTATTTCACAAAAAATCTCAATTCCATCTCAAGGACTGTCCTCCTTCCATTCCAACTCTTTATCTGCAGCAGTGGTAATGGAGATTGTGAACACGAAATGCCCCTGAACTTGATGGATTCTGATTTTGTGAGATACCATCCAGGCTAAGTAACCATTTGACACGTCATTGCCATGGTAAATGAAAGCTTCAGTGGCGCGGCGGGAGGTTAAGATGTCAGCATTTGGTGGTATGGACACTACACAAGGAAGGGACACATCAGCTGAGGGCCTCTGACTGGGCAGAAGGGAAACAATGCATTTCTGGTTGGTTGCGCAGTGTGTCTCTGGATCTCAGACACACACTCACCGTGTTTTCTGCTCTTGCTAATTAGCTGTTCGCCTGAGAGAGCTCTGTGCTGCTGGCCAGGCCCATTAGCCAAACAAACTGTCCCTATGAATCTCTGCTTCACAAACAGACGCACATGCACAATCATACCCATCACTTCAGCAGGGCTCCTATCGAGCTTCTATCAATGGGAATTATCTAATACCCCAAACCTTTGAGTGATGTGTTGATGCTGAAATTACAGTGTGTGCTCAGTTTAAGGATGGTCAAAAATTGAATGTATCTCATCCTCCTCCTATTCTGCTCCGGCAGCATAATGAGCCATCAGCTACTGCTGACAACCTAACATCAGCTGGCCAATTAATGCCCTGCTTCTTTTTTAATCAGGCGCCTGTGCAGACGCCTCAGTCCAACACTGTCTGGGCCCTGGCAATTTGGAGCCTGTTTTTTTTTTTTCTTTTTTTTGAGGCTTTATAACGATTTCCTCCAGAAAAGCAGAATTCACATTCTGCCAGATGATTAGTACTCAATGGGAACATCTTGGAAAGAAGCCTGGAGGTAGCATTATATCCAGTGGAAAGCCACAAAGCGTGAATACTCTGCTGCACAATAACTACGGTGAGAGAGTGTTTGCAAGGAGGACTGCTCAAAGACAGCTCCAAGAGGTTAGCGGCTTGCATGATTTAACAGAACCAGTGTATACATGTTTCAAGCACAGTCTGGGATAGTTTCTTAAAAGGCTTTGCAGAGATAAAACCTGGTTTGCTGTGATAGCAATTGCTGTTAAGCAGAGGACATGAATTAAACAGGCCTTTGAGAGACATACAGTAGAAAGAAACAAATGTTCATAAAGGCAACAAAAGGGAGCTGCTTAAAGCTAAGTGGAACCTGAAGAAACGATGTGACACAAAGACCCATCTTCTCATTACAGAGTCAACAGAAGTGGCACATTTGCAACGCCAAAGACAGGGAAGGGACAATGGCAGTGGAAGCACAAAAGAGGAGCAGATAGAAAATTTGGAGCTCTCCAAATGGTACTGTCTGAAGATAAGGAGCTATTGGTTGTGGCTGATGCTCTGGAGTCAGGTCATGCATCGCTACTTCTGACACCTGCTCAGCCTACTGCCACTCTCTGCTGGACTCCCTTATCTGGCTAGGTCTGGCAGTGGAAACCCACCACATTGCCCAGAGATGTTCCTGTGAAACATGCAAGATTTCTAATCACATTTTCCATGTCCTACAGTATGTTATTAGAGTGGTGATATGAGCTGGAGCTACACGCCCTGAATATATCCTTCCTTTCTATCTGTCCAGTGTTATAAGCCTGACCTCAACTGTACCACATCCTATTTATGTACCAGCATTGATTTATGTTGATTACAACCAGTGACAGGTCTTTCAAGCTCTAATCTAAGTGTGAGGACTCCTCAACTGGCTGTAACATCTTTATCTCTGCTTCCTCTGTCCTCTCACATGCTGCAGCCCAACATCCGCAGTCTTGTCACGGAGCTGACACAGGTTATCCTGATGATAGCAGATGTCATTTTATGTGGTCTCCAGGGGGAAGAGTGAAGGGGCTAAGGCTAATGGAGAGTGGAGCAAATCTGATTTCTGTTTGACAACATTGTTTTTTTTTTTCCAACTCCACCTGCCAGACTGCTTCGAAATGGCCATGTAGCGGCAGATCCGGCTATAGAGACTGGGGGCAACAAAACAGGGCATGTTCATTTGTTTTATAGCTGCAATTGACTATTTTTCTATTCCTACAGAATCTGTTTCCACTTAAAACTACACACAAAAACTTGTTCAGTATAACACTGTCAGCACTAAGTGACATAAAAACTGTATATAGTTTGTAGACTTCGGACGTCTAAATTCTTATTTGCTTCTGAACTGGCACAAGCCACTGAATATGGAATGAACATATATAATGCCATCCCCTCTTACAGTTCTATGGGAAGGATTCTTGCATTATACCAGCAAGATTTTATCAATATGCCTTAGGAGAAAATATGCCTTAGGAGAAAAAAGACAGATGTTGTCGGAAGGAAAATCAATCATGCAAAATGTTATTGCACTGTCACAGGGAACGTTACCATCATGGTTGCTCTATAAAGGTCAGTGGTAACATATGCACTGAGATGAGGAGAGATGGCACATGACTCAAGTCTCAGAGCTGAAGTAATTATGACAAGTTGGGTTAGCTAAGGCTTTACAGGGATGACATATCAAATCTCACATTTAAATCTATGGCTGCAGAGACATACGGTACCAGGGCTATACAACAAACCAGCCCCTGTCACTGGCAGTATAACATGCTGTCAGCTGGATGCTGGACCTTCTTCTGCTTTACTGCCAAGACTAATTGAGATACACACTGCACTATTTCCTCTGAAGGACTGACCTGAATAGGAGTTTAACAATAGAGAGGAACAGACTTACCACCTGTCAAACACTCTGTGTAGTGCTAACCCTGTTATTTGTACAGGGTGACTGCACAGCTCTGAATTGATACACATACATGTAATGGGATGTAATGCGCAACACATACACACCCGCAAACAACTGCAGACAGTGTGGAAAATATAAAAATCTGAAGCAGAGATTAACACAGTCACACTGTACTTTACCAGGCAGCCTAATATTCTTCTCTGGAATATGGAAGAGACCAAACGATGCTGAGTGTACACATCATGCATTCCCAGCAAACACCCTTAACTTTTCAGCTGACACAAGAAACCCATAATTAAATATGACTTCTGTCAGCCTTCTAACTCTAACAAATGAAATGCCAACACACACTCCCATGGGCCTTTATGAAGTCTAACCTCCCTGTCAACTGACTTTAGCATGGGCCAATGAAGAAAAAAAATATACCAGACAGATGCTTTTTAGATCAAAGTTGGCCAGTTGCAGAACAAGCATCGCTGTGTGGAATAATTCACAAAAATCTAATGGCCATCAAAGGGCTCTTTTCCTCCTCAAGAGATGTGCTGTAGGAAATGTCCAGTGTAGCCTGTGGTCTTACCATCAAAGTAAATGACTCTCTCACTATGGGTCATTACTGCAAGCGGCTCCTGTCAGTAATGAGAAAGCAGCCCTTAATCTAATTTGACAGAGGGGCCACAGCTCCGGTGAAAAGCCATCCTCTCCATAAAGAGCAATGGACTGCTTGCTGTGCACATGATCACTTTAAAATGAAGAAAGGCTGATATCTAGAGAGGGGGTTTCTTGCTTGAGTAAACACATGCACACATGCATGTAGCACCTAGTTTGTCTCTGTCAAAGATGCAGCTTCACTTCACCTCTTAGATACTAGTTGTGGGGTCCACAGTTGTAATCAAAGTGCTCACCGAAAATAGACTGCCTGTTACTGATTTAATTATTGATGAGTGGCTGCTTGGTTTTGCTGACTGACCCCATCCAACGGTCTGAGGTAATGCCCCAAGGATGGAAGACCCCCACCTCCTCCACACTGTCTTTGCCACCACCAGTCAGACCAGCTCAGTGTTAATGCAATGTGACCACTTTCAGCCTTCCACCTCAGTTTGTCATGTCAAGGCCATGTACTATCAGTGGGGAATACCTACAGTATACCCGTGTCGGCACTTAGAGCCCATCACACCGAGTCCATGGCCACGGTCAGAAACCCTCTTAGCAAAGCGAAGCAACTTTATTTATATAGCACTTTTTTAAAAACAAATGTTACAAAGTGCTTAACAATAACAAATGCTGCACCATAAAATTGTCACAGTGCCATAAAACAAGTCATAAGACCTCTCACAAACAGTGAAATATCACACTATCATAAAACAGTAAGTGCCTCACAAAAGCACCGTAAAATAAAACCAAGGCATCTGACGCTAGTCAGAGTCAAAAACCAGTCAACTCTGAGTACAAGTCCAGACCTAGGCACATCTAGCAGAAACTGGCTGGCAGACCCGAGGGATCTTCCTGGCATATGCAAATGTACCAGCTCCGTGAGGTAAGTGGGTGTCAGACCATTTAAAGCCTTAAGTGTCTCTTAGCCACTAAAGGACATTACCAATTTATTTCAGTGGAGGATTTCCTTCCAGTGCTGGTGGTTCAGTTAATAATAATTGAAAACTGGGAAGTTAAATGAATGAAAATGAAAACAAACAAATAAATAAATGTAAATATAGCAGCCATGCATTCAAAACATCTACTCTCTCCAAGTTTTTTTTCTTTTTCCAAGTTTATTTTTGTATAATCTTTCACACTTAAAATCTAAACCTTTTTTCCTAAAGTTCAAGAAAAGTATAATTTCACTTTGAAAGGGCATCCTATATCTTTTGTGCAAGATACCTGGCATGCAGATTTAGCAAAGGAAAATACAAATCAAAACATTCAGATCTGTCAGTCAATCAATTCACCAACAATTCTGCTCCAGTTATGGGAAAAGTCCTTCATGACCCATTCTATTAGAATTCAGTTTCAGCTAACATATGAACAACCTCAGGGTCACTGCTGGCAGACCATTTGTCTTCCACACCTGTCTGTGATCACATATGCAAATCTGATTAAACATTGATAAACCACTCTAAATCCATACCAGTCACCACAGTGGCACTCAAGTGAATTGATAAGTGGGTCACAACATCTGCCATGCAGCTGGTGTTACATAACAGTGCATTATTTTCTCCACAGATTCAGAAACAGGAAGAGAGCCATGGTTAAAGGACTTCCTGCCATTTGGGTAAACACGCCTTTTTGCTTTTTTTTACCTTGAGTTAGATGAGGAGACACTAATTTCATAAAGACATGCACCAGGCATTCAGCACAGATTACTTTTACACTTGATAGCCTGTCTTTGCACAAAACTGAAAATGTGACATTCTGCAGGCAATTTTGATTTAGAATCACAGTGGTCAAAAAAATCTGGGTCCAGAATTACTGTACTCATAGAGAAGGTGCCAGGCATTTTCACACTCTCTAAACCTTCTATGACTGAAAACATTCATAAAGGCGCTAACCTTACAGTATCTCAGTTATACACACTCTCAAAACAGCAAAAGGCTAGATCTGTGTCACCTATGGTCAGAGTAGCTTGTCATTTCTGGATGCATATGTGTATAGAAAGCCAGTTAGCATAAACATCTTTTCCTAATTTTACCAATGAAGACAGCAAGGGAGATGGAGACAAGAACAAGACAAACATGTTACCCTTTACTACCCTGCTGGCACAGCAGATCTCACAGCGTCATCATCAGTCTGACTCATCTCATTTTAATATGCTACTTTGATGAGCTGGTGGGGGGTGGGAGGTCCCCTTAGACCACACACATACACACACTGTGTTTTCATTCCTTGTGGGGACTTTACATTGGCTTACATTCATTTCCTATAGACTTATCCCAACCTTAACCATACTGTAACCACTACTTGCCTAACCCAAACCCTGACCTTAATAATAACCTAATACCCAACCTTAAACCATGTTGCCACCCTAAAATTCAGTGAATTCCTAGTGGGACCAGCCTCTGGTCCCCACTAGGATGGCCAAGTCCCCCCCAATGTGAGTATGTTAACAGGTTTCGGTCCCCATAATGTAAGTAATACAAAGGTGCGCGCGCGCACACACACACACACACACACACACACACACACACACACACACAGAGAGACCATCTTTACCCAGTTCTCTTATATACTTAGTTATTTCTAGTCTGTAGATTTGAATATTTGCACTGAGGCTTTTTATTTTTGCATGAATTAAGAAATCACACTTAAATGCACATGTGCCTTTAAACAACTGTGACCCATACATGACATGTGCCACCAGCCATCATGTGAATTTGGTCTGTGGCCTGTGTATGTGTGTCCAAGCCTTTAACCGCACATGTGTACAGTATAATGTAACACTGCAGGTGTTAAGTGTACCAGTTATAGACTTGTACCCTCCAGGGCAAGATGTACTGACAAAACGCTCAAGTATTTGGAGCATTTGAAGTCACAAGCATTTTTCTCAATAGCCAACCCCCCACCCCCACCCCAAGTATCCTGCTTCCCTGCTCAATCTGTTCATTCATACCGACAGATGTCGGAGCTGGAATTGCAAGTAAGAAGCATCACACCATCATACAGTATATTGAGAATACAATATTGGTTGGAAATCAAATGAGTTGTTGCCTGAGGGCTGTTTGGGATATGCTGACCATTTGAGGCATATGAAAGAAAAAATTGTGTGTATAGTTCTGTTTATTTCCATTTTCAAGATGCCTGCTTTGGTTCAGGGGCTCCACTCTTCCTGAGTGAATCAAGATATACAGTTAGGTTAGTTTTTCATTTATTTTTTCATCTTTTCAAGAATGAAGCATTAACTGGTCTTGTCTTCGTTTGTCAGAGCTTCTTCATGTCTCCCGGTAATGAGCTTTCTGTTTAAAAAGGCACACATTTCTCTCCTAAGTCTGCATCTCGCTGCAGAACGACCCTGCCTGATAACTGCGGCGTTGTTTCCGAACATATTTAGGTACTCAGCCTCAGACTGTGACAACGAGGTATGGGGGTGGCAGTCAGGACACGTTGCTTTACATAATCTAGTGGGAGCTGTGGTTTGAATCTTAGAATTATATTTTGTGCGACTATTACAACTGTGAACTGGCAGTGTGGGAGTCAGTTACTGCCACTCACCCAGCCATTTACCAGAGAACTCGAGGCCACAGAATGGGCCAGCACTGCTCACTTTGGATTGAGCTCATATGGGGTCTAAGCAGGAGCGACACTCTGCTGATGGGACAAGAAGCTCTCATTTCATCCCACATACAGATCAAAACATACAATTTCTCTTTTACACACACACACTCAACCATGTGCTTGAGTATATCCACTACACAGAGCGTAATGACGACCGTGAATACAGCTTGAGCCCGCACAGAAATAGGCCTGAAAGAGATGGCCTTACATGTTAAACTCAAGTTACTAACTAAACAGCACACACACACATGCATCCAACCACATGTGTGGTGCCCAAATGGATCACCAGTGCAATCTGTTCATTGCAAGCTCACGCAAATAAAACCAGATTTTTCAAAAAAAAACACCCCAATTATAACTACTGTACAACTACAGTACAAGTTTGTCACACTGTGGGTAAGTAAGAAAAATAAACACATTTCCCAAAAAAAAAAAAAACTATCCTTGTTAGTCTTTACTTGTAGGATTATAAAATCACGGCTACACAGTTTTCAGTGGGCTGAACTGGCCCAGCATCAAGAAGTGTTACCAAGCCTGTTGTTTTGTACATGACTATTCGAAACCTGTTACCATCCCCAAGTAGTGATCTGCTTTTACAGACATGTCCTCTAACCCTCCACTCCACAATTATGCACTTGGTAAATGCTGGCTGCCAACAGTGTGCTTATTCACTCTTTAAGCAAAAGTTCTAAAGCAATAGAGAGAAAATTGATTAAAGCATTGGTATTGAGAGTTTACTGTGCATACTGCTGATGCATTTCCAAAAGAGAAATGTGAGCAACCAAGCAAACATTTCATTACATGCTGAAAACAATTTGCCAGTGTAAAACCCCAGGGCAGCTTTCATAAAAATGAAGTGATACTTTATTGATCCTATAGAGAAAGTCTCCTTCCACTTTCTCCCTTCATAGGGATTTGAGAGGTCAGCTTTAGCTGTACAATGGTGTCTCACTTCAGTGTTGCTTGTCAAAATCAGCTGACTCATAGAACATTGGGTATCTTCTGATACTTTTATTTACTCAAATGATGACTAAATATGTTTGACAATTGAAAATAACAGCTACTTACTATGACACACAGCATTTCTCACAACTATTATATCATGAAAGTTTAGTCTATAAACTGAAATTATTGTAAGTGTATTAAATGTAAGTGGGAGAATGTGACTCTTCACTCTGAATTTACTTTACTCACTCTGCTGGAGTTGGAACTACATAAACTGTCTACTCTGATTGGACAGCAGTGTTAAAGAGTGGAACTTTTACCTCATGATGATCTTCTGCAAATATAGAAACTAAGAGTGAAATCTTTCATTTACAAATGTATTCATATTCTTTGTTGTGATATACAAAACTGAAGTCAGATGCATTCTGTTTTCTTTAATTATCCTTGAACTATGTCTATAAATTGACTGGAGTGTGCCTGTGGCAAACTGAATCAAGTGGACATAGTTTAGAAAGGCATTAGATACATCAAAGGTCTCACAATTAACACTGCATGTCAGGGCAAAAGACAAACCATGCTGTTCAAAGGAAAACACACTAGAGTAAAGAGGCCCATGGGAGTCCCCTTAAATGATATGTAAAGGTCTAAGGGGAAAAAGCATAAATGAGTGTTCTTGGTTTCTAATTTTTAATTAATTTATTTTATTTTTATTCATTTTTAAAAATACAACTAAAAATAAAATTACATTTAATGTATTTAATTTATTTTAATAAATTTTAAAAACATGTTTTTATGTTTCCGTGTCATTGGAAGCTGTATCCATTTCAAATTAAAATTACCACTCACTAAAGTATGCATAATGTAAAGCTGTCCATAGTATATATACATTCGTAAATTATAACGTAAATTGTAAAATATAAAGTGATAAATAAAAATAAATTGCAACAACAAAATTCAAGAATGCCATCCATCTACCTAGGGTGAGTTATTAAACATTCAGGGAACAATGCAAATCCATTTCAAATGTCAACAGGACCTCACACACTGTCAGCCTGAATACCAGTCCTTGCATTTGATTTTGACAGAGGCCTTGACCCGTCCACACAGCTGCATGAAGAAATATCTCTTTTGTAATCATGTAGCATAAACTTGTTGTTGGTTCTCCCAAATTGTATGGGCTCATCTTGTTTTGTCAGTGCCAGGAATAATTACATTTGGTTAAAAATATCCTTAATGGTATCGGCCTCTTGATTATCCTCCAAATCTGAAACAATCTGGCTCAAGCATTGCCAACTTTTAAATGAAATATCAAGTCTAATGTTGGTGCTTAAACGTATTCATTTCAGGCACATCTGAAGGTGTCTACATTACTGTACTGTGCGCCAGTGCTGTAGAACCTCTTGCAACACCTACACTTTGATTTGGTTTAGATGAGACACTGAATACAAAAGTTATTTTGCATTCTGAGTAAGAGAAAATGTTTTATGCTTTGTTAGACGTAATTAGAAAGATTAAGAGTAAAGCCATTGTTTTAACCAAATTAGTTTTTCAACCTATTTGTTGTCATTTCATTATAATCTTGAGCATAGAAAAAAAAACCCTCCCTGCTGTTATATGCATTAGTTTTGATGCAGCGTTTCTCTCAAACATTTCCTATTTAATTGGAAAACATGCTCACTCACAGTATAAAATAGGTCCTTTCAGCCACAGATTCAATCTTATCAGAAACAGGGGTCTATTTTCACTGGTTCAGGGTGAGGTGGGGGTTAATTAAGATGTATAACTAAGAGATTGCAATTAATACCCCCACACAGGTCATTTAGCTGTTGAGCGGTGTGTATGGCATGCCACTTGCTTTGATTAGAATGCTAAAACCAGCTTAATTAGCAAATCTGATCTCTTGCTTTTCTGCTTCTTTGAGATGCCACAGGGACTGATGATTACGAAGGTGGTAGTGGTACCACCGGAGCTTATGAAACAAACCAGTGGCACATGAATCTAATGCACCCCTGTGAATTGTCCTTCACACTAGGCCAATGGAATTACTGAATTATACAGAGGTGTTTCTGTTATTTAGTCTAGCATCATTGATTTATACTGAGTGAACCAAGTAATAGAATTACATGTCATTATGACGCACCACAAACTACAGTTGAATGAGCACCTTTTGAAAAACCTTCAACAAAAATTCATCCTTATCACATCCATGAAGGGAGTATTTATTTCAGGGCTGCTGTATTAGACTGCATTAGTTTTACCTCAGTGTACCTAATTAACAGCCAACTAAGTGTGTAAGCTGGGCAGACACTGTGAAATGTTTTTGATCATGTATGATGTGTTAACTCACACTACGTCTTAAGCTTGATTCGTGGTTCTGCATTTAATCTATGTAGAGCCTATGCTGTAGGCTATGTAAGTGGCCTATGGCATTCTGAGAATGTATACTTGCATGCTGGTGCGTTTGTGTCACCCTGCACCTATGTCACCACTAAAACGCTAGTTGCAGGTGATGTGTCTATACCACTGTGCTGCGATTATTCACCACTTACAATGGCGACTGAAACTGTACGAGTCATGTTGGCGTTCAAATTAATAGATGTTGAACAGCAGTTACTTTTACTGAAATTACTGCAATGCAGATAAGACAGACGACATCAGAGGAGATGAACTGTACAACCAATGAACTGACTGAGGCAGAACGAGGGGGGATTTTCCATGCTTGCCCGGCCACTGAGAGACATGAACATGGAAACATGATGCAACCAATCAGTTGCTGTTGTCTACGTTGCCGTGACTTGCAAGTAACATTTCTGGCGAGATGCACGTCACACTACAGCGTTGGATACAAGGCTACACATTACCTACACAGTAGGTACAGTGTAGAGTTAATGCAGAACCATAAATCAAGCTACAGTCAGCCTTCCTACACAGCTTAACTTACGTATAATCTCACTGCTCACACTGTACATTCCGCAAGTGGGCATGAACCAGTTTGTTCACTGACAATTCAATTAAATCTCTTTTTAAATAAGATGATCACATCCTCAAAGAAAAATAAAGCTGCTTTTAGCCATTTTAATTCGAGCCACTGAAGAACAGCATCAACCTTGTGCCAATATTTCTCCCGTTACTGTTGGTCATGAAGACACACTGTACAGTGTGCTGTTGCCAGAGCTCAGTTAGAGTCATCTTGATTGATTCTGTCAACAAAATGTTATCTTGTCTGCAGCATGTCGTTATGTCATTGTCTTTATACTTACACAAGAGCACTGGACTAACTTGATGTATAACTGTTGAAAATCTGACCTACTCACACTTTCAAGACAGCCGACCAAAATTTTTGACATGCTAGAAATCCATCCGATTGTCCAGGAGCCAGAACACTAGTTGTTCAGAGGATTAATTGATCACTGAGACCCTGCTCACATTGCACAAAAAACAACTGATCAAGCCAAAGTTTGGCCCAATTCTAAAATTCGTTAATGTGTCTGCGCCCAGCTTAAGACAGAAAAATTGTTATTTGCATCCCTAATACAGAATACAGGTCTGAAACCTCACCTCTCTATTCCAATTTATTCCCAGTTTAAATGGGACTGTACATTGCGATGTAGCTGCTCTCTCTACCTAAGGAGAGGCACATGGCATGCTCTTGCAGTTTGATCTGATACTACATGGACATGATATACTCTTGTTTTAGTGTGAAATGGGTCTTGTAGAGAACACCCCTAAAGGAATCTACTTAATAATATACCAATGTGATTTAATGTCCCAAGTGTGGTCATGGTATCTTGCTTGTTTGCCTGAGCTTGTCTCTGAGTGAACCAATCTATCAGCTTTGTAGTGTCAAGTCCTGGCGGCAAAACTCTCTGGTCTTCCAAGGTCTTCGTAGACATGAGTGACTGACCATATCCCCATTCTTTCCATCTAACTTAACACAGAGAGAAGTGCTGAGTGATGAGAGAGGACATGGCTGTTGAATAATATCTCCATAAAAGAAAAAAACATGCTGTTTGAAGGAGTGGCAAAAAGACTCATTACACTGTATGTCAGGGGTGTCAAACTCAATCGCACAAGGGGCCAATACTCAAAGCACACTTTAGATCGTGGGCCGAACAGGATAAACATTTATTCAACAGACTAAAACTAAACGTTTTTTGAACATAAATATGAATTGAAACAGACAGGATACAACATTATTCCAAAATAAAGAAACCTGAACTTCAAATCAGCAGCCATATTTCTGCTAAGGCTTACATTTACAAACACCTGCTTTTTGTCTGGACACAAGACGTCACCACACTTTCATCATGCAGCTCTTCAGAAACTCTCTAGTTTGTGTGTTACCGGCGCTTCATATCACCGGGTCATTAAAAAAAAAAGCTATATAAAATGATCTCGCGGGCCGGATGTGGCCCGCGGGCCTTGAGTTTGACACATGTGCTATATGTGCAAGGATTTATTTTTAAGTGCCTGACCTTTACCAGGTACCTCGTCTCTAGTGGAGAATGTGGAATCAAGGCAAAGTAGCAAGTACTTACATATGTAGTATGATTTTTTTGGGTCTGCTATTTCCTAATAATTTTTTGAAAATTTCCTGGAAAGAACCATGTAGCTTGGTATTAATTACAGAAAAATACTGACAAAGTTCTAAGACAAATTTTTTATCCTTAGTCAGTCCACTGAGTCGTGTTGAGTTTATTACTGGCTTCCAGATGAACTTTCATGAAAGAATTTGCTCAGTGTAAACCCCAGTTCATATTTACTGTTTAGTTCTTAATTATTTGAAATGGTACTCTTCTTTTATGATGAATTGGATGGTTGTTTGCAGACAAATTTAACATCTTGCATGTGTAGTTCACCTTCTGTCCTCTGAAGATAGCCTCATGTTTGTGCTATCTTAACATTTAGAACTAACTGGAAGTGTACCGACCGATCACTGTCTAATTATACCTGTAATTAGTATCAAATTATATGGTTCCTTCCAGAAAACGTCTTAGGAAATTATTTAGAAAGAAACTGGAATTTACAGACCTGTAAAATAAAGCATTACCGATTTTTTAATTGTGGTGAGACTATTGTATGTGCCACATTCGCCCACACATGCACATCTAAATGATATGTCTGAAAGAACAGTAGCCCTTTTTAACCCTCTGTGATGCTATTTTCAGTCGCGTGCAATTTTTATAAGTCTTAAATGGTGGATGCAGGTCTGTTAATTGCTTGCTTTTGATTCCCTGGGGCTGTTTTTCTTAGACTAAAAGATAAAAACTAGTCACTAAGCCTTGGCTGGTACTGTTACTATGACAACAAGCTTATAGATATATAATCACACTCCGCTCATTCCCACTAGATGCCACAAACACACATAACAGCTGCAAAAGCTTCTTGACTGAAGCAGTATGAGCATCATGCTGGACTCAGATGCACAGCTGTTGACTAGTAAGCTTGCCAAAAGTGCCCTGAAGCCTCGTTCCTTGGACCCAAATCAAATCTCCAATTTGTTTGTTTCTTATGTTAATAAAGGGTAGCATTTCCATATGAAAATCAATGTTTCAGTAGCAAGCAAGGAATTACAGTGAACACAGTAGATTGTTGGCAAGAACAGCAGTGTAATATGAATGAAATTCCAAATGGTGTAATTTCACTCATCTGATTTTCTTTTCCTCAGATCATCTGTAAAGGAGGTATTTTTAGAGCCCAGGTGCTGGAGGCTAATGTTAAATGAACAGATCAGTCTTAGGTGTTTCAGAGCGAGAGGGTAGCACCACTGTGGCAGTGGGTTGCCAGCCAATACTGTGATTCTAAAGGCTTCTATTTTCTATTGCTATAGTTTTCCACAACCACGGGGCATTAATGGTTTCTCTGTGTGAATCATACAAGTCACTTGAGTGATGGCAAGGATGATACATTGTGGGAGAATGAATAACACTGTGGCATACAAAACATCACTGTGAAATATCAGTAAAAACATCTAATAGTTTCAGTGTCACACCATACACAATTTTGCTCTTCCTAACACATATGCATGATAAATCCTTGAGGCGTTAGAATGTTTATTCCTTACTTTACTGGCAGTTGCCTATTTACAATACATTCCTTAATTACATAGCACTCAAATATATCAACATAAATGTGTGTATACTAAGAGCTAAACAATGTTCTTATCTAAACTATTTCAATCAAGTGTGATGAGTCATCAGTCTTTCAGTGGTCTAAATCACTGTGTGGGTGGGGCAGTGATCATTAATGGTTGTCTACTGCATCATGGGCATGCATATCCACTATTTAGGCAGTCTGAATGAGAGGTTTGAGTTATGTGCTGTTGCTTAAATTCGGTGGTGAAATGGGAAGTCCAATCATTCATCTACCTGCTGATGCAGATTACTCTATTAGTTTCCCTGTGCATGCATATGATTAAAAGGTCTCAGGAGAATCCCATAGGGCCGTGACCCAAGAAGCTCACAGTTAGCGGTTGGCCACCATTGGCCCATTGTCTGAGGGGGCTCCCTTTCCCAGGATGTCCGGCACTATTTGGAGCTTTTTGACCAATTCGGCATGTTGAATTGGCATCAGCCTGTTGGGCCTCATCACTGAGAGAGACTGGCTGTTCAGCTTAGTGAATCAATGGATAAGAAGAGAATGGTTTGGGAAAACCCCTTCAGCTTGTCGCTGTCATATTCATGATTTCATACATTTAGTTCAGTTTCTCCTTGTTTTTCACCTCCACAACCAAAAGACCAAGGGCAGAGAACCCCAGTGCCATTTGAAACCTTTTATCAGACATAGTCTCAATTAACAGCAGCTATAAACAGCAGCTGTGTTGAACAACAGCTGCTTTGTTTACAGCCAGTATTTCCATTCTCTAAGTCTTTTTCTTTCCTTTTCTGAATGGTGAATAAACATGCCACCATCTGATGGTCAGGGAGTTATTTCTCTCACGCACGTGCAGAACATGTGTGCTAATTGGTTGTTGGCTGTAGTTTATGTGGTGCATTCAACTGTCACTTTTTCAGCCCAACTTGCCCAGACAAAAGGTGACATGAGGCGATGCAACAGTGGGCCTTCGTTGCTGCCAGTTGTTTCATGACGGTTTGGTGTCTTTAAGCCCTTAGACCTAAATTCAGCACTTATGCACCAATGCAATCCTGGTTACTTTAACTGTAATTTTTCTGATCATTTTTTAATGCTCCACTATTAAGTATTTCATATGTGCAGTATCCACCCTGCATTAGGTTTGGAGAGATTTCTTATAGAAAAAATATGAAATTTAACACTTAATAAATGCATTTCAGTTTCCTAGTTATCTGACTAATTATTGTTGGTTCAATTAATTTCCAAAGTATTTTGAAACTTGTCACTGACAAATATCAAATATCTAACATGGGGAAATTATTTTTACCCACCTGACCATTCTGTAGCCAAACTGGGCCATTTTACATACCTTCTTTGTCTTATCTTTACTGAATTAAAAGAAATAAATAGTAGAGAGCCTTCTGCTCAGTTAATCTTGATATTATCAGGTAAATAGGTTTTAACAACATTCAGGAAAGAGGATTTGGGAAATCAGATAAACTGGATTATGCTTCAGAATAAAAATAATGAGTGTTCTTCAGCAGTACAATCTAACTGGTGAAATAAACTTAAAAATCCCATTTCATGCTTTTCCTTGTTCTTCTTTTTACTTATCTGCAATGTTAAAATGGTGAATTATAATCTTAGATGTGTAATGCTAAAAAAAAGAGGTGTACATGTGTTTTATCACGGGGTGTCAAACTCAATCGTACAGGGGGCCAAAACTCAAAGCACACTTTAGGTCGCGGGCCGAACAGGATAAACATTTATTGAACAGACTAAAACTAAACGTTTTTTGAACATAAATATGAATTGAAACAGACAGGATACAATATTATTCCAAAATAAATAAACTTGAACTTCAAATCAGCAGCCATATTTCTGCTAAGGCTTACATTTACAAACACCTACTTTTTGTCTGGACACAAGACGTCTCACACTTTCATCATGCAGCTCTTCAGAAACTCTCCCTCGGTAAATGTCCGGGCTGATTTTCTCCTCAATAAAACTTATTTCACTTTGGTGAAAACGTCTGCTGTGATGTCAGATTCCTCTTCAACTCCTCTACCTTCTGTAGCTTCTGCTCTTCATTCACGTTTTTCAGCTTGTCCTGATGTTTTGTCTCGTAGTGCCGTCTTAGGTTATATTCCTTAATTACAGCCACATTAGCTCCACAAATAAGACACAGGTTTACCGACAATGTCAGTAAACATATACTCAGCCTCCCACCGGTTTAGAAAGGCTCTGTTTTCAGAATCAACTTTTCTCTTGGCCATTGTTAGGGGCTAGTTTTGACTTGACATTAGGGTTGTATACATCAACAGACGCTTGATGATACGGGCCGTCATGGTTCATTGTGCTGTCCACTTTTGAAGCAACACAAGCAGCAGAAGGTGTCTGTGTTCACGAAATATCCTCTCATTTTTAGGAAGAGGCTCTCTGGTTTTATCATTCTGAATTAATTTGACTATTTGCAGTTATGATGGGTGCAAAGCTAATCTAGAGGTACCAAAGATTAAACATTAAATGGCTGGAATTAAGCATGCCATGGGGAATTGAATCATTTATCTGTCTATGTCACTTCTACCCTCATCAACAGTGCCATCCGACTGGAAGTCACACTATTTCATAGAGGCTAGTATTTAACAACCAGCAGCAAATGAAAACAAATCCGTATGCCAGAGACAAACATGAAATCATAGTTTGGAATAAAGCATTTTGAGCTTCTCAGCTCAGTTCCTCTAATGTGATTTGCTGTCCACAAATACCATCATCTCAGTTGTCACTGCTTCCATCTGCAGGAATCTCACTAAATGGCCAATCTTTTGGAAGTTGGGCTGGCAATTACCATCCAGTGCCTTTTGTAGGCCATCGATTGATTTGTACTGAAGTGGGACAGCAATCGGAAG
>NW_018127921.1:1095161-1114131 GCF_001952655.1 Monopterus albus | reverse complement strand
CTATATTTGTTGTCGCAGTGCAACTGGAGTGATTCCTGGCATACAATAAAAACAGAGAATTTTTATATTTAGTAGGAACTCATGGTTATTTACAGTATTTCCTCATTTGTATCTTGAATTGCAGAGTGCTTACTTAGATTTAGCACCTATAATGCTAAATTAAGCTCAACCTGATTGGCTGAGAATGTCCATTACATGCAAATTTACAGTGCACAAATGACAGAGTGCCTGACGCTGTAAAGTCAGACAGAAAGAAAGGCCTATGTGTATTACAATGCTGTTTATCTTTGTAAAAGTAGATGATGACTCTAATAGAAGAACTGTAACATATGCAATGTGTTCTTGGAGTACAATATGTCCAGCAAAATTAAGACTGACCTATAGTGAAAACAGAGTAACACTACATTTGTTTTGCAGATTACAAGCTCCTGCCAAGAGAAGGATTTTACTGACCTAAAATGCTGTGAATGATTACTGTATATAAGGCAGAATCAACATAAACCAAGTTTGGAAATCAATAAATACAGAAATGGTGCAGTGCATTCTGCAAGACCATATCATATTAATCACAGGCAGTATAAGCACCCTGGGTTTTAGCTGCACTGTGTATAGGAAAACACCTTAATCAACTACACCGCAATGGGATAAAGACCCCACACTTGGCCTTACACTCCACAAATATGGACACTTCTACTTGAACAAAATTGTTGATAATGAAACTAGATGATGTATTGGTGTCTCTGTAGTCGATATTTCTTAGCAGTGCTAAAGAGCGTTTTTGATGGGTTAAGTGCACCAATAACACTTTGTAGCCATAATAAACGAGTCAAAGAGCAGTAATAGGGCTGTATTTTGCTAATAATGGGCCTTTTTTAAATCCCATTTATTTGGCTCCAGGTTAACAAATAAAGTCCTAATTGAGGGAAACCTAAATTTCAAAGCAAACAAATTGAAGTTGATGGTGGCTGGCAGGGTATGTTCTTTTACTGGCCTACCTTGTTTTTCCTTTTCTTTTTTACTGGTCAACACATTGTCTGATCTTTGCATTAATCTAACCACTATTTAATTTTTAAAAAACAATTAACAAAAGGTATCTAAAGGGCAAAATCAGCTGAAGTAGAGACATGTACTAGAGCCACAATTTTCACAATCATAGTTTACAATCATCACAAAGTGTGATGATGTAAATTTAATGAAAAGATGTCATCCCTCTCTTTGCATGTTGCGGTTTCAAGGCTTAAAACAAGACCATATGCCCAGTGAATCAATGCCCAGGGTCACCTTGAAAGTATTCGGATTTAATATGATTGACTGCGCAGTCTTAGCAAAGGATTAATGTCACATTGTCCCTATGTTCCCTGAAAATGAAAGAAGTCAACAGTATGCTAAAAAGAGGGGAAAAAACCCCGCGGGGGGGGGGGGGGGGGCAGGGCATCCACTTCTGGTTAGTAATTTGGCTGTATGGACAAGTGCGTCAAACCAGAGGATGAGAATCCCTTTAGTTTTATACAGTCTGAGGTGAATGCCACCTCTCCCACCCTCTGTCTATCTCCCTTCATCCTCCATGGTCAGGGTCAAGCATGACTTTATAAATGTTATCTTACTGCCAAGAGCATTTAAATACTTAGATTAATCTCTGACTAAAATATTGACATTTCACAGAACCTATCAAGTGAGGCAAAACAATCAGGCAATAAGGGAGAAGGTGTTGGAGTATATTCTAAAAAAGCATCGCGAATAAACACAATCAATTGGACAGTGTCAGCCCAGGTTTAATTGTCATGCTGAGGCTTTGACTGAGAATTGAGTTTGATCAGCTACAGTACACATTAAACACTGAAATAGAGGGGTTTTAATGCAAAATTGTTTGACCTTGAAGTCTGATCTTTCATTAAGGTAATCCCAAAAATCTACAAAGGTTTTAAGTTATTACAAGGCATGATGAGTTTTTAAATTGGCCTCCAGTTCCCTTGAATAAAATGCCATTACATCCTACCTTTACAAAATTAACACTTCAATGAAACATTTATCACTTTCAGTATATGAAAATATATGCATATTATATTAAGGCGCAGCTCTCTCGCCGCTGCGGCCCGGGTTCAAATCAGGGTTGCGTCAGGAAGGGCATCCGGCGAAATACACGTGCCAAATGTCAGTGTGACGATTCGCTGTGGCGACCCCTAAACGGGAAAAGCCAAAAGTGACTTTCTTCTATATTATGCCATAACCTTATGGCTACTGTCTCTGTATTTAAGGCATCACACACAGCTCCTAGCTTGTTGCACCATGACAGCCATTATAAATCCATTGGACAGGCCTTAATCCTTGACAAAGGCAGACATGTTTTATTTTACACAGCATCCAATGGTGACCTTCCACATTCACCTTCCTGGGTTTATAGGACTAATACAAAATGTGCAAGCGTTAATCTTTTTTGCTATGCTTCAATCTTCTGTAGAAGCCTGGGGCCAATGTCACAAAGGCATTCTCGAGATACCTTCTGTATACACCTCCTTGCAACTATGGAAAAAAGGAAACTTAAGAAAACTTTCATCATTCATTTTGTAATGCCAAGGTTGAAGAAAAGGGTAAAAAGAAAGAGAGCAAAGGAATGCAAGAAAATCGGATGCACATGTGTAACAGGGAAAGACAGGCCCTTTTCATGTGGAAAAATAGCACTAATTCATTTCCCACACAGCACGTCCTCCCGTTTGCAATATTCATGTCACCTAGTACAATGAAAGGAAGACAACCCTTGTTTCTGGTGTAGCGCTAAGAATAGACATTGCCCCTTTTTGTTTTGGGGGAAAGAATAAAGAAAAGACTGAGGAGAAACTCCACTTTCAAACTGACCCAGATAACAACAACAGAAGCCTGAAGTCTAGAGGGGGCAAACAAAACAGTCCACACAATAGAAAGCAAAAGAGAGAAAACTGTAAAGACAGAGGGGAAAATGCTCCAAAAATTGTTTTCCTGACAAAAAGTTAGTTGAGACCTGAGAGGGAAAAAAGGGGATGAATATTTTAAGAGGCAAACTCTCTCAAGGAGAAAGATGAGTATTATCAAAGATGAGTGAGAATAAAGACAAGCAGCTCTAGTGACAGTTCAAATTGTCGACTTGCAAAAAGGGGAGTTTTTTTGGTGTACATGAGCAGGCATCTGTTGAAGCCTGCCTCTGTGTACATTTCCTCCTGCCTGGTAGACTGCACCATCAGCTTATTGAGGTAATCATCTGAAGATGAGAAAACACATATATAGCAACCTGGCGCTGGTTTCTCGACATTGTTAGAACATCTGCAGTTGTTGCAGTTCTATTTACAGAGCGCTTTCTTGTTGCGCTGAGCTAAGTGCTAGAGTAAGCTGCTAGTGTAAGCTTTGTATCAGCAGCCTATTCAGTGCAACCCTAAGCAGTGCATTGGCTTTATTCACAAAAGGCCCACTTAACACTTGGCAAATTTACTGATTCATCTTGATACTTTCAAAAGTGCCTGTCAATGTGCAAAGGGTTAACCAAACTTATCAGTAACAAAATCTGGCCTGATGCAAATTAATATGATAATTCTGCCACATCAATTAGATGCATATGGAAAATTAGCATTATGTCTGCAACATGTTATTTGTCCTTGTGCCTAGCTGGCCGGCAACTCCACTGAGCATGGTCTACAGTGTCCACAATGTCAATTCCACTCCATTTTCCTGCCTCCGTGTCTGGGAGAGGGGACTCTGACCTGGCCATGATGACACTGATCCAGAACAGATTATAGAACCTGATACTCTGCGGCGCCAGCATTATGCACAGTGCCCTTTGTCAAAGATAAACAGGCTAGCTGCCAGCTTTGTCTGGCCCAATCAGAGCTGCCCACTTACGTTAGTGCAGGAGAAATAACAGAAACAGCCTGTTATGTACTCACCCCTTTTCTTGGTGGGTAGTACTAACTAATAAAGAAGACACAGAGACGGGTGCAACTTGTGTGCTCAGGTGTTACTCTTCAGAACAGAAAAACAAAACTGTAGTGTGCAGCGTCACTCGGAAGTGTTCCTTCCTCAACAGGAAATAACATCATACCCTTTTCACGATGAATCTAACTACTCAGAAACGTCAATACATAACACAGCCCAAGACAGCACATATAATGTACAGGAGATAAGGAAATGGACAAACATTATGTTGCACACCTGTCTACATTCAGAGACGTACATAGTAATTCCCAGTGCACTCACATGGAAAAAGACATATATTAAACAAGTACACAAAATCTGTAAGTAATATTCAATCAATGTGGGTTTTAAGTGAGGAAATCAATACCAACAGTTTTACACAGAAATTTTAAATAACATATTTTTCCCCTGTCATTATATTAGAGGTAGAGACTATAACAAGTACCCAAGGAATATTTAACACCAAATGAAATATGATCAGTAAAGTCATATAGAGTACGACACTGACCATGTGAATAATACAAATAAATTACATCAGAAAACTGCCATTACACTGTTCTGTGAGGGTTGAAATATTTAAACAACTTATCCTCTGGCCACACCCCACTCAGTAATGTCACAGCGGGCTTTTACACTGTATGTCAAAAGTAAACAGGTGCTATCACTCCGTGGGGTGTGACCAGAAATTAAACTTATTTGAAAGCTCATAGTCACAGAGAGGAGTGTAGCAACAGTTTCTGTCTGTGATGTAATGTTAAAGTACCTTTTAAAGGAAAGCATGAGGTGCTTTTCACAAGTTCTAAGGCTTTGTAAGCTTCCATTGTAGATGTATACCAAACCAAACAACTCGACATTTCATTTCTTTTTTTTGTCTGCTTTCATGTACTTCGATCGAGTTGTAGAGTCTTTCACAGAGGTGGTGCAATGCCAGAGACCATTCCCAAACCTATAACTTCTAGCTGTTTGTGCCGAGCATAAAAATGGTTTCACTACATTTGAAAAGTGCAGGCGTGGTGGTGTGTCCAGTTCAACACAGCAAGGAAATAA
Source organism: Monopterus albus (assembly GCF_001952655.1). Classification (NCBI taxonomy): domain Eukaryota; kingdom Metazoa; phylum Chordata; class Actinopteri; order Synbranchiformes; family Synbranchidae; genus Monopterus; species Monopterus albus. The sequence goes on along the minus strand of NW_018127921.1, from coordinate 1,109,145 downwards.
AATGAAATGCAATTTTCTTATATAGTTCTTATAAATGTTTCAGAATTTCATAATAAATAATGTTAAGTAGACTAATATACTGTAGTGCTTTTCTATGCATTGAAGCCTACTCAGTGCGCTTTGTACCATAATCACTGGGATCAACTTGGTGTTCAGTGTCTTGCACAAGGACAGTTGAGGACTAGAAAAGCCGGTGATCAAACTGCCAACCCACTCAACCTCCTGAGATGTAACAACAACAAAGTACATGTCATGTTGCGTGTACTTTCCAATAAAATGCACTATATTTTAGTAACAAAAAATAAGTTAAAAGAAAAAGTCATGGAAAATGAATCAAGACTCAAAAGATTAGATTCAATACACTAATGATTGATATTCCACTGTAATCATGATACATGTGGACAAATCTCCAGTCACATTGCCTTCTCATCTCTCCTAAAGTCCTAAGGTGCATGGTTCTGTTGAGACTGTTCCCAACACCAGTACCAGCCTTACAAACTGATACTGTAGCTAGCTAACATGAAATGCATAACATGATTGTTTTTGTCCAATTGAGCCTGTTAATCCTCGAGGGATTGTGGGAGAATACAAGTGACCTGTTCTATTCTTGGCACTTGACTATGCGTCATTGCACAAGCAAAGGAGCTGAGAGAGAGAGAGAGAGAGAGAGAGCAAAGTGAACAAGTGTGTGTGTGTTTGTATCCTTTCATCCTAAGAGAGTCCACCATAAAGGCAATATCTCAAAGCTGTTGCTGCCACATACAAACAATGAGATCTGATTTGATGAAACGACAATGACACATAGATTGTAAAATTGTATTCAGAATACCACTGACTATTTTCATTTCTTTTTTTATGACTGAGGGACAAAATGGGTAGCGACACATATGAGAAAGGAAATAAAGACCATGATCAAATAATGGAATAGAACTGAAAGCTTGGGTCTGGTATGATTCATAATTATACACTAACTGCTACAAAATCACTGTGTTGGGCAAAGACACATGCACACACCAGAAAGTCATGCCTGCTGTGGTATTCTGTTGTCAGTGTCCTTGGCTCCTCCTGCAAAGCAGCAGTCTCATGGTAATAATCAGAAACGGCTCTCAACACGCTAACTGATCCCTCCAACTTGGCAGGCTGGTAATTAAATATCAGCTCTTGGCACACAAATATGTAAATGCTGCTTCCATGCCCATGCTTATGCCCACTTCACACTGTCCCGCCACCGCCCCCTACAACACTGATCAACAGACAAGGTCCTGCCAGGTCTTGCTGCTAGCGATTATTCTCAAAGATACTATTAACCTCCTTTCTCAAGGAGAGCCAGATCAGAGACTCCACACTTCGAGGCCCTCAGCCTAACTGCTTATGTTTGGTGCTTACAGCATAGGGGAGGAGAGGAAGATGAAAAAAAGGGTGCGAGTTGGGTGTGCAGTAGTGCAGAATGAGGGCTAAAGAATAGGGATGGGGCTCATAAATGGTGAGGGCTCATAATTCTGAACATGTCAGAGGCCAAATGGACATTTTTCAATTGGAAGCGATAAGGCATGTGGGCAATACATAGATATGGGCTCATTAAATTTCCCATAAAGCCTATCATTGTGTGGCAGAGCAGAGGGCTTTCTGTTAACATGCCACTTTATGGATGTGTGGTGAGTGAGCCTCGCTCACTACAGAAGGCGTGGTATATGACTGCAGCTTTATTATTAATGCCCCATCAAACATATTGCCCTATGATTCAACCCTTAGCTGTGTGTCTCTTTTTGAATAGAGATTCTTAATGTAACATCCAACTTTCATATTACAGCATCAAGTTTTCAGTATTTCCATTCATTCGTACACTCTCACTCTCTCTGGTTGTTATCAGAGCAGAGAGTAGCCTTGTAAATGTGGCTGTGCATAAACACCAACAGGCATTTTAGCCAATTTGTACTGTGATTGGAGCTGAAGAGCCCCCTGTCACTGGCAAGGAAGGATTTATCAATCACAGTCTCTGGCCTCCGCTTTTGCTCACTCAGACTGCCTGAGCTTTTCTAAACATGGAGAAAGATGTGATTAAAAAAACAGGAGAGTAAATGGGGATGTAAGATTATCTGGAAATTTTGAGGAGATAGCAGGAAGAAGGATGATGAAAGTAGGTGTGGGAAAATCAAATGGGGGCTGCAGCAGAAGAAGAACGATTGCAGAGGAAAGAATATGTTTTGAAAGAAGAATGAAACAGAAAAGAGCAGAAGTCAAGAATAGCTTCAGAGCAAAATCATTAAAATAAGCCATTTTTGAATTCTTTAAATACAGCACAGGTCTCCAGACGCTGTCATTTTGAGACATAAGCCAATTAAAATGGTCTAGATGCAGTCAACATATAATAATGAATACACAACCCTGCTACAGATGTAAAACATCACATCATTAATGCTGAACGCTACTGTGTCACTGTCAGCTACAAGTGAGAACCAATTAATTATCCCCACGTCTTTGTCTCTGTCTGCCTCATCTTGTACGTATGGAAACTTACTCAGATATGGAACAAGAACAATGCATAACCAATCCGTCATACACTGTGTACAACAAGGGTTGTCTAAGTAACATTTGGATAATCTGATAGTACTCAAAAAAGATTTCATACTCTGCTGATAAGAGACACAAAGAGCCTCTGTCTATCCCAGTCCCGACTACATAATCTGTTATTCTCAACACTTTTTCATTGACTTCTTCTGTCTGAGTCTATTCGAGATCTATACTGTAAATTTGCACACAGCTGATGCACAAGCAGGGGACATAATACATTTGGACCACAAAAAGAGCAAATGTATTCTGCAGCTTTGCCAGGCTAAACATGCAAAGGAAAATGTTCAGAGACATTAATGATTAGTTGCTAATTACTGATCAAACCAAACACACTGTCACTAATAAGGACTGCTCTAATGACGTCTGCTGAATACCATGCAATCAATAAGCCAGAGCTCAATATCTGATACATCTGAGAGCTTTAAGAGATGAACGTAAAGAATACGAAACACAAAAACAGCCCAAAATCTTCCTGTGGTACTGGTAAAAGAATTGGAATGCCCTTTTAGAGACTTACACTTTGACCAGCGATACAACGTATAAGGTTACAAACCACCTTATATAATGAATCAATGCATGGTCTCCGTATTTTTTCTCCTCTGCCTGCTGCTTTCTCTCTAACCAGTGTTGACATTTGGCTGCAAGTACATTGATTCAATGCTGGGAAGTGAAGCACATATACACAGCAAGTTGAAGTGTGAGGCAGAGAGTGCAAAATGGGAACAAACTGCAGTCAGTGGAGCTTTTTAAGATTGGGACTGTTCATTTAAAGCGCACTACAGTCTCATCAGTTATAAAAAAAGGGATTGTAACTGACAGTTCATCTACCTCTGGAATAGTTCATGCCTTTTCATCCACATCATCTTTGCCTTTGAGGAACAATTACAAAAGGTATTCTTGACTTTCTACCTAAAGCTTTTACAGCTTTAGAAAGTGAAAGTATTTCTTGGCCAGTAGATTAAGAAACAACACAAACAAAAAAGAGAAACTTTGTCTGAATAATATTTTATGCAATAGAGTTGCATTAAATTTTATCACCGACTGTTCTCAACAGCTTGTCTCTTTCACTTGGTTGACTGGGAGCATCTCTGGTACATGATTGCAGCAGAACTGACTCCAGATTGGTGAATATGCATAGGATTGAAGAATGTGCTGGAATCAGATGCAATACATTCAGCATGGTGGTGGAGCTCCCATTGTCATGCACAGTGGCAATCTTTGATGAGAATCCAGAGTGTCAGATATGTTAAAATAAATTCACAGCTGTGGGAGCTGTGGGAGTTTTGTAGTGCCACCTGAATGATTGATTAAAAGTAAAATAATAGAAATAGGAACCCCTGTACGAATGTGTAACAGGCTTTACTGCACCTCATAGTGGAATGAAAGCGGAGCTGGTGTGGAGAAAACGTACTGGTAACACACCGTCCGAACAGGTTCATTCAGTAGAAGCTGCTTTCTTTAATCCATTATCTAGAGTAAGAACATAAAGCAAATATATAAAAGTGATATTGTGGTAAAGCAATGGTTTTAATGTTACATTTTCAATTTAATAGTTGCCTAATATGCAGATAATAAATGCATAATGAAACTATACAGTCAAACTGTGACATCATCACCGCCCCATATCTGAGGCCCAGCATCGTTGGGCCGCAAATATTACCACTTTAACATGTATTATATCAAAAAAACTCCATGGCACCTGGGTATCACAACTTATTACTTTATAAGATAAAACGAGCAAAAAGTAAATCCACTGTCAGTTCACTCTGATAAAACACAGAGAGAGACAGCGAGAGAGAGCGCGCATAAATGAAAAGAGATCATTGGGAAATATGCAAATGGCCATATGAATACAAATCAGGCTTCTCCTCAGTAGGAGATGAATATATTTACCTCTCATCTATATGCTGATGAACAAAAACAAGGTGCTTTCTTGGCTCTGGCACAGTTGAGTGTATTACACTTTCATAAATCTTTCAAGGTCAGTTTGAAATAAACACAGACTTAATAGAGACAAGGACAGAAAGCAAACAGATTTAGATCTTGTCCACGGAAATACTCCTGTTTACATCTTCTTTTACTTTGAATCTTTTTTGCAGGTAAATTTGTATATTATTCTATGGCTTACAAAGTGGAGATGAATACAGTCAATGCATTTGTGCCACAGATTGCTAAAGAAAAATAAGAATAATTAAGGGTTAATTTATGCTAAGTAGAAAGAGGTAAACACTTGCTTCTGAGCAGGATATGAGACAGGAAGTACTTGCATAATAAACCCAAAGGTGTTATGATGAGCAGCTTGAATACTTACTAATTACTACATTGAGAAGTCATTAGTATGTGTCAGCTATGGCAGTTTTTTTTTTGGCACGTAAGTGCAAGTGCACTGCGTGTTTCATTGTGTGTGGTTACATTTTTATTTCAGAATACTGTTTTGACTCCTTTTGGAGCAATACCTCTTCTTTTAAACCTACCAAACAAGTTTGTTTCAGTTTCCAGTTTTGCCTCTCCAACTCCCTGCATTTGTTTTAAACTGTGTTTATTTTTATTTTATTTTTTTTATGCAACCACTCACCACTTTTTGCCAGGGTTTTAGAAAGTAATGGCAGTCAAAACCGGGTACAACTGTCCCCAGACTACCTTCAAGCATCAGCAGATTGTTCAGAGAGAAGAGCTGGAGGTTCACAGTCCTAAACTAGAGAGCTCCTCTGACCCCTGTGGCATGAACCTACTATATCTTTTTAATGAGACTCTCAGTATTGCAGGATTCCAGTGTGGTGGCTGGAGGGTATCCAGCTTGACATGTGCACAGTGATGGCTTTGGAAGGTGCACTGACACAAGCCACTGGGTATCAACAAAAGCACTTTGAACTAACATACCACAATGTACTTACACCGATCAGGCATAACATTATGACCACTGGCAGGTGAAGTGAAGAACACTGATTATCTCGTGGCACCTGTCAGTGTGTGGGGTATATTAGGCAGCAAGTGAACATTCAGTCCTTGAAGTTGATGTGTTGGAAGCAGGAAAAAAGTGTAAGGATCTGAGTGACTTTGACAAGGGCCAGACAGTTATGGTGAGCTGACTGGGTCAGAGCGTCTCCCACACTGCAGGTCTTGGTGGGTGTTCTTGGTCTTCAGAGGTTAGTACCTACCAACAGTGTCTAAGGAAGGACAAACGGTGAACTGGAGACAGGGTCATGGACGCCCACGGCTCACTGATGATGAGGTTGACCTACTGTAGATTAAACTTTTAACTTCCATTTGTACTTTTCTAAAGATTAAAACTTATTTGAATCTTTGTTAAAATGGTTGAAAATGAGAAATACTGTACATTGGTCTCTATGAAGAGAAAGAGTCAGGGGCTGTAGTGGTGATATCACACCTAGAGAGGTGAGGCTGTTGAATTCTCTCTAACTTGTCCTCACGACCAGTTTTCACTCCTTTTACACAAGTTTTTCAATGAATTGTAGACACATCTGTGCTCATCCTGACAGTAGAACTGTGGAAGCAAATTGATTCACAGAAAAAGCACAGTGAGCTGCAGAGTGACACTCTAAGGACTGAGAACAGTATATGACAATGGGCTAAAGGGTCTTTTAAAGTAAGACTATGTTGCTTTAAAAAATAACACATTCTTCCCATTACAAATTGAAAGTTGAATTCATAAGAGATGAATTGTGCAGCTGCTAAATCAATATAGCCAGGGGCTTTGGAAACTTAAGATAAAATGACTTTATAACTCTTCCTTACTTGTGGTATTACATTTTAGCATGTCACAGATAAGCATTTCAGCAAGCATGGTGTTTACCTCTTGTGATAAAACAACTGAACTGTGACATGATAAAAAAAAAAAGAGCACACACACAATATGCATTTTTCTTCACAGGTTTAATATGGGAAAATAAACAAGTGATAGTTTAGAAATGTGAGAATGGGACATATGGAATAATACAGAGGCAGTCAGTACAGGAAATGATTCCAGATGTATTCTTTTGACTGCCTGTAATTCACAGTAAGAACATGAACAATAAGCTGATCCCAGGGATCATAAAGCAAGGACCAGACTTGTTTTCCTTTATAAAAGTATATCTGGCCAGAACGGAAAGTGTTGTTGTCAAGTACGGTGGTAGAGAGGGGGTATACAAGTAGGAGCAGAGTACAGGCAATAGTCCTTTGTCCAAGGAACCTATATAACAAGTGTTAAGTTGCCAAAGACAGTGGCATATGCTAGTAATGTCCCACAGCAAGATATATTTTAGTGGATTGGAACAGGCTAAAAGAAAGGTAATCAAAATCCGGTACTGTCTTGTACTTATTTGTCCTGTCCACCTGTTAGTGCTACTTTAGCACAAATTTTCTCTGTAAGTCAAACTTAGTGTGTGTGAATGTAAACAATTATTTGATTACACCAGTAACTCTAGACTGTTCTGACACCCAGCTAGGCAAAATGCACAGATTCAATGAGCTACTAAAATTACCACTGGTAGAGAGCAGTGCACAAAACCATCAGGTGGCAGCTTACGATTCTGACCCTCACTGGAATAGTTAAAACTGTAAAACATCTCTTAGGTAGGTAGGTAGGGAGGACTTTATTGATCCCACAATGGGGACATTCCTCTTCATACATAATCTAGTATTAAGATCAAGTGTCTTGTGAAAAATAAGGTGTCAGATTAAGAAAACTGCAGTTGTTTCAATTTGTCAAATACATATTTAATCAACATTTAGAATGAGTAAATAGGTATCAGATCAGGCTTGGTATTTGCAGATACCAGACAATAAAGGACCTGGATCAGGGCCAAAAAAGCCTGATTGGGACATCTCTACTATATGGTGTACCGAATATCTGAATCCTGCCATTTGCACTTTGTTAGTGCAGAGTAAGTTGTAGATCATTACTGGTTAACAGACCTAATTACAAACATCAACAAGTTTCAGAAAATGTATGGTTGATGTTAGTGACATTTCTGCAGAGCAAGCTTGTTGTCTTTTTGTGCAAGGAGACCTCTGACGGGTGGATATCCAACTAATTAGTAAGCTAATCACTGCGAGTCACGCATCAGTATCCACAAACCTGAGGGCTTGTTGTTTATCACCTTCTGAAATTGAATAAGAAGGGGTAGAAATCACCTTCTGAAACGCAATCCTTTATTTCTGAGTGTCAGATTTTAAAAGGTGGGCTTAAATGGAACTGGAACCACTGACAAAATGATAAAAATAACTTTTCAGCTTCGCTTTTTCAAGAATATGCAACAAGGGTCTCTCTGTAAGAGCAGACTCAGTGTTTGTTTGTTGTAATTTCTGAGAAGTTTTTAGGAGAGGCTACGCCAGGCAGCTGGGAAAGTGGAAACATGTTACGCTTCAGAAAAGATGGCTATTGTTTGGGTTGGCCATATGCCTCAGCATCTGCGAGATGAATGCTTCTGTGTAATGCAAAAAAAATCTCAATGGCCATTTCTCACTTTTTTGTAAATATTAAAAAAAAGGCTTTAAAAGGGCAAATTATTTGCTCATTTAGATATTCTTCCTTTTACATATATTATATCTGTAGATTTTAATTTTTAGATTTTCAACAGCTTTATGCCATGATGGTGGTAAAAGCTACATTTAGTAGTCTTGAAAATTTAATGTTGTTTTGATATGAATATTACACCGGAGGGGTCAGATGTGTCATAACTTGTGTACTCTACATTCTGTCCTGCTGGGCTCCTCTTTGGCTTATCAGTAAGCCACCATTTGCATTTATAGTATGTTTAGACATTTTGCGATCCAAGTGAGGAGTTGTGGTGTTTTTTTAATCTGTTCAGTGAGGTTATAATTGAGCTGTTTTGGTGCTGGGCAGGAAGCTGAGTGTAGATCTTGAGAATAGCTGCCTGCTACACCTGAAAACAAGGCCATGAGAGCACTGATAACATTGAACATTAGGGTGAATCTCACTATAAAGCTCCACAGAGTTCAAGGTATTTTTTCTTTTCAAAATACATAGTCTTGATCCATTGTTAATATAAAAATATTGATTACAGACACGTGGAGAAATTCAAATGAATACAAAACTTAGAAAAATACTATGAAAATGGCCTGGAATGGTAGTTTACACTAACTTAGTGTCTTAGTGATAGAAGAATTTCATGAATCTGAAAAGTAATGTCACTGCTCAAAAAACTAAACAAAAAATTTATGCTAATTAAAGGAAAAAAAACATGGAAATACAACAAAAAGTGAAATTTTTTTTATAAGTGGGGTTAAATAAAATTGGTCACAGATGGCTTACATTTGTGATAACTTTTTTACATGGTCTGGAGCCAGCGCCTACACATCGGAGCCAGATTCAAAGCCACTGCAGTTAAACATAAAATCATGCCTCCAAACATGAGTTCATTATAAATCACTGATTAGCAGGGGCAAGAGATGCTAAAGTGATTTTCAGTGCCCAGGGACTGCAGATGAAAACTAGCTATTAGCTAACTCTGCTGTAAGACTTTTCATTGTATGAGATTAATGTTTCTTTTACACATAAATAAACTTTTGAGGGGAAAAATGAAAGCCTCTTCAAAAACCCTGTTCAGACGAGATGAAACAAGACCTCATCCCTGGGCATAGTTTCTATTATCTAGAAGTGACAAAGAGAAAATCACATTAATGGGATTTATATTAATACATCTATAAAATAATTACACTATAAAGGAGATTAAGCATTAATTACAAGCCAAGTTAAATAATTTAAAGTCAAAAGGAGATTTATTGGATTATAGTGCACATTCTACAAGGTAGTCATACACTGTAAGAGGAAAAATCATTTCTATTTCCTCTCATATTTAATTTACTCTGTTTTAAATTATTTTGTAAGATTGCCACACCAGATTTCATTATTCCATGTGCTCAGTTCAAGGAGGAAAGAAATAAAAGACTTGATCACTCCCAGTTGTATTGTGTCTTTAAGACACGTTATCCTGTAGATACAACATGTGTCTGTGTGAGGTTTTCTGAAATTCACTGAAATAAATGATGAATGTAACATCAGAAATCCGACTAAACTTTACACCTGCTACAACATGGTAAGTTGCTCTCATTGTCATCTTATTTCAGTACTTAGAGATAATTACAGTATGCGTTGCTACCACACTGGTCAGAAAGAAAAACACTGTAAGAGCATGTACTTCTAAGATTAGAAACAATACAGCTACATTAAACACACGTTACATATTGTACACCAGGGGTCGGCAAGTTGGCGTGCGTGGCCTCGGGACATTTTTTCCTACGTCATCAGATGGCGGGCCATCAATATATTTTATCAATATATTTTGCAATTTAAGGGTAATATATATATACATAAAAATATAAGCATTGTGCTGACTTGTAAAACTAAATGAATAAACTAATAAGATAATTACATAAATAAAGAAATATTATTCCCGCCACCTCATCTGCAATGTTGTTGTCGCTATTTGCGTAGTTACAATTGGCTCCACATTTAAGCTAGCAAGCAAATCCTTCCACCTACACCTGTGAGGCAACTTTCTCGTCAATGAATGCCATAAAGACGCAGGAGAGAAACCGAGTGACGCATAAAAACTTGCAGAATGCCCTGCGCATTAAAATGACATCTCTAACACCAGACATACAGAAAATGGTGAAAGAAGGGAAATACCAATTTTCCCACTGTCTTTCAAATGTTGTAGTTATCGATCCGTTTTTTTAGTGCTCATATTGGCCGTTCTGTGTTTCTGTCTTTTAGGATCACGTTGAATCCCGCTTCAAAAGTCCTCCAGATGAAGCACTGGTCACTGTTCATAAAAACAAATGCATAATAATAATTAAGTTGTTATAATAAAGTGTCTGAATATGTCCTTTATTTAATTTATATGCTCAGCTTCATGGATGTGAGTGCAGCAGTGACACTACACACCGCAAGCTGCAGCACAGTGCGGGAGAGGAGGGGAGGGGTTACAGAGCGACTCACAGTGAACCTTTGAAAGTGTCAAATTGACCTCAAATTAATAGTCATAAAATAACATAAAAAAGGATTGGACCCTATTCGTGTGACTCTGACTCATGCTATATAAATATAACGTTTCAAAATTCATCCGGTGGGCCAAAAATATTTCAGGGCGGGCCAGAATTGGGCCGCGGGCCGGACGTTGCCGACCCCTGCTGTACACGCTAACCTTAACTTAAAAGTACACAATTGCTTGGAAACATACTCCAGTGAGGATAATACAAGGTGATATACAGCATGTGCAGCATTAGCAGAGCTGTGGTGCGGCTAGGAGGCAATGAAAGCTTGGTGGCTAACTTCTTCTTCACTTCACTTAGTACTTCTTAATGAAATGCTAGTACTACCACACAGAACCAACTATTTTTTGTCACATTTTCATACACACACATTAGCTGACACACCAACAAAACAATGTAACTGCAGTCCTCAGCCAAACTGTTCAATATTGCTATCTTGCATCATGAACTGCTCTCTGCTCGCTTGCTCTCTGTCGCTCATTAACTTCACTGTCGCTAGCACCCATCAGACATCTGGCATCATTGTGTCAGAATGTGACTGGGGGCGTCAATCTCCTGAACACCCAATAAGAACATAGAGCAGTCTTGTTGTTTTGTTTAGGGGCTTGTCCTACAATTAACTTTCTCCCAAAAAAGTAAAAAAGCAAACAAAGTCATTCACTATCTCCTGAAACAAATGGCTACACTGTCCAATATACGTCAGGTCTGTCCAGTGTTTTACCCGGTGCTTTTTACCATACTGACTCTGAGAGACGAGACAGTCCAAGTAACTTCAAAACAGTGCTGATTTATTCAAAGGATCACAGGTAAAATTAACATTACACGCTCAGGTATCTTCCACCTCCAAACTGCTCACAGGCAGATGTAAGATGAAAGACCCTGAACCCACCAGGCCTATACATTATATCCCCTCGGTTGGGCTAGCCCCATACTACACAGAAACGTCAACCGAGACGTCTCTGTTACCAGCTTTGCAGCTGGTCATAGCAGTAGTCAAAACATGAAGTAAATCAATGTGTGTGTGTCTGTTGATTAAGTGGTGTGTAACTAAAAACATTCTCACAGACTTCTAGTAACATGTCATGACTTAAACTTAAAGATAAGAACATATTATGGCTAAGGCTACAGTTATACATGTCATAATAATAATATTAAACACCCTGTCTGCTGACAGTCATCAACTCTTCTCTCTAGTTATCCTTGACCAGATGTACCCTGTAGAAACTCATAAGCATGACTAAACATTTAACAGTCTAACTAGACATCCTATCTCCACTAAACATTTCTAATACATAAAGTATCTATCCAATATCTATCTGACTAAAAATACCTAACACCAGCTCTCAAAACCTTTGGATGCAGCCTGAGCCTTTCACAATTACCTGTGCATGCAACACACAACCCTGCACACACAGACAAACACAATGAGTACCTCTTTCTCTCTAGTGCACAAGTTCTCTTTTCCTTGGTATCTCCTCTCTCCAAAAAGCCTCTCTAATACATATTAATGTCAGCTCCCATGTGGAAGGGCAGGGCTTACTCGCAGCCAAATGATCCTCACACAGAATAATGAAGGTGCTGGGATCCAGGTGAGAGGATGGAGGATGGTTTAATGTAACTCAGTGCCTGATTAGGCAGGTTTCATCTATAATTTAACACCCAGGGAAGGACACTGGAGATGTAAATAAGATGTGAAGAATTAGCCCTATAACCTAGGAAAGATGACAAAATGAAAAAAGCAAATGAAAGCAAAACCAAAAGAGATTTAGTGGACAAACAGCTCTGCAGCCAAATCTTGGGTGTGTGCTAGATCTGATTAAGTTACAAATATATCATGCATATACCTGCTGAGAGCATTATAACCTTTGCTGTGAGTAAACCATAGGGTTTCTCATTATTCACCGATTCAGTAATAACACCCTCACACACTGGTCATCTGTAGAGCAGAACTGATCACTACAAAGCCAACGAAAAACAACTGTCCACCACAGGACATCCCAGAACTCAAGCAATTCAGAGACTGTGGGTTTGTCTTGTCTACAAGTGTCCCCTGCTGACACCTATAAAGAAGACAAATGGCTCTGACAGGCAATTTGATAGACGCAGTAGTTGACATTCAATCAATCTGCTGCACATGGAGCAGCTGTACATGGGCCAAACAATCAGACTACAACAGAAAACATGGTGATTGGCCCAGCTGACCTTGGAACTGAACATTATGAAACTTGCTATGATCCCACACATCAATATCTAGACTATATGTAACACTTTAGTGAAGGGATCTTTAATTATTTGACTCATTTACTATATGGTTTTTAATTTGATACAATTTAATAAAAGGCAGGAAGAACAAAATAGATTTTATGGTGAGAAAAATGCCTACAGGGCCAAGTGCATCTGGCAGACAGTTACAATTCCAAGAAAAAAAGACAAGTATACACAATAAATCCCACAAGACTTGTCAGTGAATCATCTACAAAGTAATGATAAGATGTAATGATAAGACAAAGCAAAGCTTGGGATATGCTAAGTGGGTCGAGGTGTGAGTGTAAAACAGTCCTTTGCTAAAATGTGAATTGGCTGTCTGGTCACAAAGAGATGCAGACATCTAGTCTCTACACAGAAGTTACAACATTCAAAGTAAGCAGATTCTGCTTCATTACAGCTGTAAGATATATAAGCAAGGGAAACAAATGCATTAAAATAACCAAAGCTCAGTAGTTCTGGACAATCATCAATACAGCTGTAATATGCATAAACAAGTAAGATAAAGTTATGAAAGGTAACTAAAGCTCATAAAGTAACTAGAGTCTATAAGACTCAAATCTTACACACACATAACATATTAGTTTAAACTTGTATAAATTGTGAATGATGCGTTCATTTGCACACATATCTGTTTGTGAAGATGTTTATATGTTTGCACCTAAAAGTCTGTATTTGCATAAAATATTTACCAGAAAATGTATCAATGTACTGTATATTCATAACACTCATAAGTGTGTATGCATGCATAACACATCTGTATCCTTGTGCATGTATGTCTTTGCCCTTTCATCAATACCAGTACAATGTATTTGCACATCAGTCAAACTGACGACCATAGATACAGCAAGACCAAGGGCCAAGCAGGGGCCCGATTGATCAGAGCCCCAGGAGGGCCACTAATGGAGCTGTCATTATGCCACGTTCTTGTTGACCAACAGCTGTCTTTGCTGTGAAGTCTTTCCAGTTCTTGTACCACGCTAATTCTGAGAGACGAGGCAGAGAAAGGTAACTAAAAGAAACTACAGGTATGAGAAGTAACTAAAGCTGATAAAGTAACTAGAGTCTATAAGACTCAAATCTTACAATTCCCCCTTTTGACATGATTTTATCATGTCAATCCAAAAAA
>NW_018127921.1:1093482-1094538 GCF_001952655.1 Monopterus albus | reverse complement strand
GGCTACATGCAAGCAGATTTTCATTGTAACTGCATCAGGCAGCATTCTTCAATTCACAAACGACTGGAAGAAATAAGCAGAACGAATAACACAAAAATGGAAAGATACAAATAAAGCAATCCTCATCAAAATGGAAAAATAAAATGCAAAACCATACATGAATTCAAAACAATAAAAATTGGAAAAGAACAAATAAGGCAACAAACAAAAAATGGAAAATTAATCAACAGTAAGGTCATCCTAATTATCAGAGCATGAATCGTTCATATTTCTCTTTTTTCAATGCAAAATGGAAAAAATTAAAAACAAATACAGAAATGGGAAATTAATAATCGACTGTAAGTTCATCCTATTTAACCAGAGTATTAATCATTCATCAAATGTCCTGAAATAATAATCTAATCTACATCTTCATTTACTGTGAACCACTGGGAAAGAAAAGGTTCGAACTCTTGTCTCTATTTAATTTTTAGCTTTGAACTCATCTCTCCAATTTCATCTATGTATACTCTGTTATTAGCCGTTCCTCTGGGGCCTGCCTTCTCTTCTCTTCCTGCAGTGTAGGTGGAATGCAGACAACAGCTTTCCCCTAGCTCCTTGTCTTCTCTCAAGGAGGCATACGAAGGGGCATCAGCAGGTGCACCAGGGGCCATGCCACAGTGAGGGGAGTCTTGGTCTCAGCTTGCTGTCTCCGCAAGTCCACCATGTGTCTGCCCTTGAGACGGTTTGGTTCACAAGCCAGGTGGCAGAACAGTGATGTTGAAGGTTTCCTTGCGCCAGGCCGGCGGCAGGTAGTGGGTGTTCTTGCTGGTAACAGAGCGTGCATAACAGGTATAATCGGCTGATAATGGAGGAACGTCTCCTTTGTCTCTCCGGTGGAAACAGTAAAGAAAGATTAACATTGTTCAATGGTTAGAGAAAAAGACTTAACATGCCCTTATGGTATACACGGTAATCCTGTAGTCTGCCAATCCTTTCAGCTGACTGGGGGGCTGTTCCTAATTGTAGTCTCACAGTAGAACAAATACAAACAATATAATTGCTAATGATGCTTTG
>NW_018127921.1:1082689-1084083 GCF_001952655.1 Monopterus albus | reverse complement strand
GCCAAGTGGTCATCTCAGGTGATGAGACCCCTGTGTGTGTAAGACAGCCCCTGGTGGGGCAGAACTTGGGATATGCTATGTGTGTCCAGGTGTGGGCTAGTGGGGCTTTGTTAAAATGTAAATAGGCCGTCTGGTTGTCTGGGGGATGCAGACATTCAGAAGTTGCAGCGAGCAAGCAGATTCTACCTTATTACAATTGTAAGACAGATAAGTAAGGAGAATAAATGTATTAGAAGAATAAATGTATTAAAATAACCAAAGCTCAGTAGTTCTGCACAATAATCAATACAGCTGTAATATGTATAATCAAGTAAGATAAAGTTATGAAAGGTAACTAAAGGGAACTAAAGGTATGAGAAGTAACTAAAGCTTATAAAGTAACTAGAGTCTACAAGACCCAAATCTTACAGCTTGAAAAAAATGAGCACTGAGGAGAGGTGTGAACAAGACTAGCATCTACTCAAAGAAAACATCCTCCCAGTAAAGTAATATCTAATAGGCCATGAGTGCATGCAAAATACATAACAAAGTGAGTCAGACCATGTTGAATGGGAGGAAGCAAGCAAAATTGGTATCCTGCTGATACACTCCAAACGTCAAGTCTGGTAAGAAGAAGTCAAAGATGCTTTGACAGAGCAATATAATTCGAACCCACTTTCGTGACTCAGCTGGATATATCTGCTCTTTTTCCTTCCAAGCGAGTGGGAGTATCTGCCACTGTCATTTTTAGAGGAGAGGAAAGAGGAAATGAGCCGTGGAAAAGACGGATTTGGAAGATGGAATGGTGTTTGTGTGTGTCTCTGTGTGAGTGTGAGACAGAGAGATAACTTGTGCAGATGAGCATTGAAGACTATGACTCTGAAAGAAACTGGCTCTGTGAATGGGCGGGTAGTGTGTGTGTGTGTGTGTGTGTGGGTTTGTCTTTATATACTTGTGCGAACCAATCCCTGACAGAACACCTTTCTTGTGTGGACCTTTTGTGTGATCCACACAAGGAAAATGCTAGGATAGGCTCCTTTCATCCTAAAGAATGATCTAAGTTTCAGAAGATGTCCACATACAGAGAGTAAAGTCAGAAAAATGTGTGCCAGCTTGTGCTCTAAAAGTATCCTGCTCTGATTAAATACTGCTTAAGCTGAATTCATGCAATTGTTAGGTATTTTTAGTCAGATAGAAATTGGATAGATACTTTATGTATTAGAAATGTTTAGTGGAGATAGGATGTCTAGTTAGACTGTTAAATGCTTAGTCATGCTTATGAGTTTCTACAGGGTACATCTGGTCAAGGATAACTAGAGAGAAGAGTTGATGACTGTCAGCAGACAGGATGTTTAATATTATTATTATGACGTGTATAACTGTAGCCTTAGCCATAATATGTTCTTATGTTTAAG
>NW_018127921.1:1072618-1073068 GCF_001952655.1 Monopterus albus | reverse complement strand
AAAAAAAAATAGACACTCAGCTTATGAGAGTTAATAAGATAGCTGACTTGGCCGCAAAGGCAGTGGCCGGCCATCACCTAGCTCCAGGAGCAATAAGAATAAGAAAAAAAAATTTTTGAAGGCATACGGGGTTGGAGTGTGGGCTCATCCCGAGCAGTACTGCAGGAATAGGTTGGAGTGTGGGCTCACCGTCCAGCAGTACTGCTGAACTATGCCGTACGAAGGATCCATGGGATCAGAGCGTTGGATGCTCCGTCATGACGTGTACTGGTGACCTTCGGGGTCAGAGCTCAAGGAGCCCAGTGAAGCGAGTACTCGGAGCCCAAGGGGCTTGGTACCAGTACCAAGGGCCTTACAGGTCCTGCTCTAGGAGCAAAACACATGGTTCCGAAATCCGCTAACAGCGGTCATGTACATGTAAAAGAGTTAAGCCTGCAGGCAATAGATCGG
>NW_018127921.1:1044994-1066395 GCF_001952655.1 Monopterus albus | reverse complement strand
GGTGATAAAATGTATAGGCCTGGTGGGTTCAGGGTCTTTCATCTTACATCTGCCTGCGTGCAGTATGGAGGTGCAAGATACCTGAGCGTGTAATGTTAAATTTACCTGTGATCCTTTGAATAAATCAGCACTGTTTTGAAGTTATTGGACTGCCTCGTCTCTCAGAGTTAGCAATGGTAAGAAGTACGGGGTACAACAACACTATGCCAACCACTTGGTTATGGCGTTCCATGTATGCCCTGCCTGCTAGCATCTTGCACCCCGCTGTTATGTGCTGGATTGTCTCAGGGGCATCTTTGCACAGCCTGCACCTGGGGTCCTGTCTGGTATGAGAAGCATTTGTAAGAAAGATTGCGAGGGGGCTGGTGTGTCTGTAAGTGTCTGTGTATGTGTGCATGTATTTGTCTTTGTGTAATGGTTAGAAATGTATATGTGTTTGTGTCTGTGTGCTTGTGTTTCTATTTTGCTGTGCATCTGATGGTGGTTAGTTGGTTAGTATGCTGAACAACATTTTACACGGCTGTGTTCTGAATCATCTGCAAGTTACAAATCACCTCCTGAACACATTTAACCTTCATGGTCCAGCTTCTGGATGAATTCATGTGTTAATCAACACAGGAATGTGAGTTACTGACTTGAACTGACACCACATGCTTGTTTTGTAGGGGGGAGATTTTGTATATACAGTATATATATATACATATATACAGTATATATACACAAACACACACACACACACACACACACACACACACACACACACACATACATATATACGTATATAAAGAAATAATAAATGACCAAAAAGAGTTGCAAAAGAAGAGGCCACAACTAAATATAGACAAATAAAATGAGATGCAAAATGACCAGAAAGACAAAAAACAAGAAAATATAAATGTAAAACATCACAGAGAAACAAAATGACTAAAAAGAGACGGCCCAGTGTCTCATAATCTGTCCACAAGGCTTCAATTTGTCTTAAGGGGGCGTTTGCTCAAAATAAGTTGAGAAGCACTGATCTATGTGTCATTGTGTTTAAAGAAAGTCTGTGAGCTAGTGTAGTCATCCATGAAGGTCTGTCATCGCTGACATCAGACTTGGGTGTCAGGGTGTCATCCGTCTCTTGTCTTGTCATGTCAACCATGATACTGTCAGTGCGTCAATCGATGATCTCTAGACTGTATGTGAGTGCCATGGCAACAGGGAGCGATGACACAGGCAGTACTATATCTCACTGTTGAGTGCCCCGGAACTTCGGTGGGTTTTTCAATGTCTAACAAATATGAAAGATAAATGACGTAAAGCTGTGTGCACATGTAAATGCACACAAAGGATTTCTGTGTCAGGTGGACAAGAACAAGGTGGAATCAGGGTGAGAAACTGAGTGGGCATGTATTGAAATATGACTGACAGTAAATGTGAGGAAATCATGAAACATTCAGGTGGATTCAGTGGAAGAAAAGGTTTGGGTTCCAGGAACAGACATAGGTCAAACTTTGAAGTATTTATCAGACCTGACACCTTTTATAGATATCCACGACATCCTCTTCACCTCAATCAAAACAACCCTGAGCTATTGTCTTGTTTTCTTGCTGTCTGACTTTTTGCTGCTTCCTCTATTTTGCAGTAATCTCAAGGCCACAAAAAAGACAGGAGGTATTGCTGAAAGCCCCTCAACATAGCAGCATCTCTGCTTTTATATGGCAAGAGTTAGGGAGAAGAGAAATGTGGAATTCCAAAAGGAGTAGGAAGGGATAAAAGGAAAAAGAATAAGAGGGAAGAAGAACAAGGATAAAAGGGGTGAGGAAATAAAACCTGAGAAAATCTGATAAAAGCAGCTGGTGTCAGCTGGTGCTCTCCTCCTACTGGGATTAGGAGAACGGATCCACGGCCTCCCACCTGATTGCCATCAACTGGTCAACAGGGAATCCCTATTACAGTTGCTGCCTTGCTGGCTGTGGAGATGGACTTGACACAACAGGACCATGGGAGGTCACTGGCTGCACTCTCCTTCAATAACCGCTACCCATCTCCCTAAAGCTCATGTCCATCAATCAGCTCTGTCAGCCAAGTTTCTCTTCTTTCCTGTTTGTTTGTTTTGACCTTTCCATCTTGGCTTTTCTTGTATTTCCCACATGCTTTCTCCATCTAATATTTCAAACACATGTACCTTCTTTCAGTGGCTTCTTGCTCACAAGCTTCATTTAATCTCTTCTTGCAGCACAGTTTCACACCCTTATTCAATATCTTCCACTTCCGCTCTCAGTCCTTCTCTTTTCATTCCTTCATGGGCCCATATATGGTACGATCAGAAACGGCAGCCCACACAACAGTGACCTGGTCATTCATGTCTTATTTCCCACTATTCAAATAAAAAATGAAAAAAGCGTCATATGTTCCAACTAAACTCTGTGAATACCTTAAGCACATACAGACACACACACACACACACACACACACACACAAAGTGGGCAAAGCTTCCTGCTACACACTCCAGTCAAGGTCTTCTCTTTCTAACATCACTGCAGAAGTCAGGGTTAAAATTCCACTCAGCTGTGGCCTCATCATGGCTCTTGTTTAGAGGAGTATTTGTACTAGAAAAACTGTGTATGATGTGGCAAGATAAGCAGCATCACAAGCTTTGTTTTGGTTTTCTAGGTTGGATGTCACACAGGGTCACCTCTGGCACATCCTCTCTGCTTTAGAATAGCATACTACAGTCTAGTGCTGAAAGGTTTAGGGATTAATGAAGGTCATATTTACAGAATCAATTAAAGTCTGGGGTAGGGTAGGGTAGGGTGACATTGTGCATATTAGCATCAACAAATCCCATGAAAAGACCAAAACCAACAAAGCATCTGTCTCTTAATAAAGAGGTCAGTGGCATGAAGGAATAAGTTATATCAGGCTTTGGGGTAAATAGAAAATACTTGTTAATAGGGTCAACTAATGGTTGGTTTTAGTCTTTTCAACTTAATAAATGTGAGATTTGCTGTCTTTCTCCCTGTTACACTACATAGTCTAGTTGTGAACCTGCTGGACAGACAAGCAATGTGTGAGCTATTTGGTCTCAGGGAAATAATGGTGGGCACCGTTCACTATGTTCCACCATTTCACAGACAACACAATTAATTTATTGATCTTATAAAATAATAATAAATACAGTGCTTTGGGGATGACATAGACCAACCTGGAAGTTAGCATCATCAGAAGTAAAAAGCTACTGTTAGGCTATAAAGGAACTACACCACGGTGCTATGATGATGTTAAATATCCCTGACAGCCTCTGTAGCTTCAATTAAAAATCACACGTGGGGTATTTACTATTTTATTTCACTGAACAAAATGTGAAAATGTATTAGCCTTGTGTGAACCACAGACCTTATTTCAGGCATCTAACCAAAATCCCACTCAAAAAAAGCTACTGACCTCATGGCGAGGGAACCATAAGTGCAAAATGCTAACTCATGTCCAGAATTTAGGACTAGGACTACTGCAGCACTTGAATAATCGATAATGAAAATGATCACTGGTTGCACCTCTTTTATTTTTCCCCATGACTATAAAAGTATCCAAATCATGCTCATTCAATGAAGAGAAACAAATAATCCCCAATTTATTTATTTTTTTCTGCAGCTTAATACATCCCACTGTGCCTGGCATAAAACCATCACTAGGAAATGCAAGACTGAATTCTGGGGCAGAGAAGGGGAAGAGGGAGAGAGGCAGCACAACTGAGAGAGACAGAGACAGCAAGCAGTAGACAGTGGTGAGGGGTGGGGCATTGTGAAAGTAGAAAATCTGTGCATGTAAGCGTCCTAGGTCGGGGATATTCGATTTCTTTTCATATGCCCCCACTCCTGCACATTACCTGATGCAACTGATATGTGAGGACAGACAGACTGAGAAAAGAAACATTCAATCTGACAATATAAAGCCTGTACTGCTGATATTCAGTATTTCTTCAATCCCTTTAAAGCAGTTTCTTCTTTTACAGTTTCCAAGGGCTTTTCCTCACTCATACCTACTTTTACCACCCCACCCCTCTTCCTCCCTCTGTGCTCCTCAACCTAGGATTATACAGCACTGCATTAGATGTAATGAATCAGTAGATACAGTAAATATAAGACTGGAAGTGTGCTTGGCAACCTGACAGACCTCCTGCAACATCCCCACACTGCTTGCTCTGCTCAATCTCGACCAATGTTCTGCCAAGAAACAGAAATGAGATCTTACGCAACCTGCAACCCTTCACACACACACACACACACACACACACACACACACACAGTTTTATCCCCTATCATGGCATGATGTCTTCAATATGGCTCCTTGTCTTAGTGGCACACAACTGCACACACATATACAGTGCTGTTTCAGCTTCTTGACATACACCAGGCTTTGTAGAGACATTTTCAAATAGTAAAGAATTCTAACATCCAGAACTTTGAAGATTAGGTTAATTAGAAAATGGAAGGCCATGCCTTTTAAAAAGCCATTTTATATACAGTAAAGAAACGAACTTACAGAATCATTACACTGCAAGAGAGTAAAGACTAAGCAAAGTCAGATATTTGGGTACAGCAATTAGATCTGACACTGACCCCTGTGATTTACTGCACAACTTCTGAAAATGGAGATTTATCACTGCTGAGATATTTTGAGCAACTTTACATAATTCATCTGCTCTAAAACACTGTTTACTGTTACAAGAAATATTACCAGGATGTATCTAGTGAATACAACATCTATTGGTTTGTAAAATATAACCACCCCCATTCAAAACACATCCAACAAGACTCCTGATTCAAAAGCTCCATTATACTGTGATGAACAGAGGGAGTAAAGCTGTCTTCTCTGCTAACACTGTGTAGGAGACTACTGCTCCAGTCATTCAGAGTACACTGTACAACACGCCAAAATATATGACTGATAAATACAACAGAACAAATCATATCAGGAATCACAAATGTGGAGTTTGTGTGTATGTAAAGCTGTGCACATGTGCGACCATGTATGCATCTGATTTCCACATTAGAGGAATCCGCGCCAGATCTCATCATCATTTTGAATGAGTGTGTCGTGCTTTCATTAGATGCCTAATGCCCACCCCAAACTCCCATCTCCACGATGCAAAGCACACGTGTGTCCATGCACAGAAAAGCGCACACATGGTATGTGCGCACATGTTTAAAAGTCAGCTTTGAAACAAGCTGAAAAACTGCAATATGATGAAAACAACAGCTAAGAATGGGATTACAAAGTATAGCATAGTAATCTGAATTGGAAAAGTAAGTCAAAATGTCCTTTTAGAAATATGATATTTTGCATTTGTTTTCTGCAATTAAAAACAAATAGATTGTGCATCAGATTTCATGCACTAAAGACAAACTGGCATGATTGCAAAGCCTGTAAATGTTTGCATATAAATCTCTTGCTTCCCAATTCAACCTCAGTTGAATCTAAACCTGGATATTTGCAGAAATTCTGTAGTCTTAATGAGGAGGAAGCACAGCACGGCAGATGTAAAGTACCAACAATGTTTAGCTGTAGTTAAAAAATAAAAAGCCACTGAAGTGATATCATGGCACTGAATAATTTAGATTAACCAACAAAAGCATGATTCATCATGTGACTCACACCCCTATCAATCAATCAATGTTAACAACTTGAGTCACTTGACAACCACAATCAGCGCACAGCGTTAATATCGAGCCTTTCCCATAAACAGGGTCGGCAGCCACAGAACCAAAAAGAGGCCAGTCACACAGAGAATCGCAGGCCTGTGTAATTAAAACTGATAATTCACTTTCTCCTTTTCTGCCACTGTTCCATTCAAACAACCCTTCACACACTCCCAGGGGAGCTTCTAAATCTCTTCTGGGTCACAGTAATTGGACTGGGATTTTTTTCCCTTTCTCCTCCACTTCTTCTCTTTGCACCTCTCTGTAATCTCA
The DNA here is from genome assembly GCF_001952655.1 of Monopterus albus. NCBI lineage: Eukaryota > Metazoa > Chordata > Actinopteri > Synbranchiformes > Synbranchidae > Monopterus > Monopterus albus. The sequence goes on along the minus strand of NW_018127921.1, from coordinate 1,060,438 downwards.
TCAGCTAAATGCGGAGGAGAGCATTCTTCCCGAAGTAATTGTCTTCGACTGCCATGTGAAGTTGTTTCTGCCCTTTTCCAGGTGCTGGTATTGTTCTTTGGGCTACATACTTTGAGGAGAAAGAGCGTTTCATAGTTGAGTGTATGGATGCCAAACAATGACAGTATCATGCTATTTATCACCATAGCTATGATGGAACCATTTACAGGTCTGAAACCAAATGCTTTAGTAAATGAATTAGCAATAGGAATTGGATTTCTATGTGTGTTTGCTAAAATAATTATAGCTCTTCAGTTTTTTCACTCGAACAGTGGATTTAATCAGCATCAAACAAGGAGCCGCCCTTTGTGTGAATTCTTTGACTGAAAGTAATTACATCCTGCTGGTAATGGAATGGACTTCAATTACACATATTCAAAATCATTTTCACTCCCAGGGCAAAGTTCTGCATGAATCCATCATGATTATTATGTACATACATTATCATTATTCCTAGCATAGTTAGCGCCACTGCCAACGTCAACACACCCATCATGCAAATTCTGACTGTTATCATCATCACTGATCAGTATGTCCATCATAATCACCATCATTGTTTCCCCGTCACTATTGCTGCTGCTGTCAAATGTAGAACTCCCATCAGTTTAAACCTGTGAAGTGAATCACAGTCAGGAGATTGCTCTGGGACATTGTAAAGATCATGGCTACCTAAACATGTCTTAGCTTCTGCACAGTCACACTACAGCTGCACATTCCTATATCTGTGGGTGTCACCCACAGAAACATAGATAATAGCAGTTCTGAATGGCTTCTCTGTCACTCTGCCATTCCCATCTCCCTGGCTGGGATTTAATGTGACACTTATAGCTATTGCATGGCTTAGCCTCGGAAAGCAGGGAACCATGCCTGAATGGAAATGAAGCTGTCATCTGTCAGCTACACCCATCAAACCACTGGAAGACTGACAAAGAGTGGGAGAAGGACTGAGAACCCACCAAGTATCATTCGGTGGAAGAGAAAGAACCCTGTAGATGCCTCTTATGCACCCCATTCACCAACCGTCATTACTGATGCCCTTATCTGAAGATAATAATGGTTTAGATGCCACATAATGTAAAGGTAGACAGACATGAGTCACTGGTTACTATCATGGAGTTCTATCACCCAGTGAGATTTTTCAGTGTCACTGCATGATGTAATAAACTGGTGGAAGGTGAAGAACCAGCACTTTACATGTAACTCAAACAAAAGAACTTCTCAAAACTAGAGTAAACCACTACAAAGTGATTTTGCAGCCCCCTGACAACACAATGAATTATTTGTTATTTCCTGATGTGTCCCTCAGATATATAGTGCAGTCTGTAATATTCTTCTTCTTTGGCTTTCTGCCAGCACACTGGATTTGAAATAAAACAATAACTACAAAGTTAAACAGCTGACTTCCAGCTATTATAAAGACAATGCAGCAGGATAATTATCCTAAATCTTGCCAAAGCCAGATTTATAGGGTTCATCAGTTTTTATTTTTCATTTTTTGGACTGGCCAAGCCATTCTCCTTACCTCAATCCAAAATCTAGACTGAATACAATAAAAGAAAATTGCTGGCCTAGCAGAGTATCATCGCTTCAACATGGCGCCCACCAAGGCGAACATGTTTGCATGTTACACTCATGACAAATAAACACTTTGAACGTGAAGGTATATCAATTTTATTAACCAGCTAATATGCAGGGGTCACAGACTTCAGCAAGAAAATATTAAATATGATGACTTCTGAGTCATCCAGGTGGCCTGGGGGTTAAGGTGCAGACCAAATAGCAATGATACTGGCTAGTGTCCGGCCAGAGACCGTTGCTGCATGTCATTCCCCATCACTCATTCACAATTCCTGTTATCCCTCTACTTTCATCTCTCCATTACAGACATAAAATGGCAAAGAAGTATTTAACTTTGTTAATTTTTTAAAATACTTCCCCTAAAACTTGGCCACCGCATACATAAAAGAGCTAGGATTGAAATGAAAACCGTCTGTCAGCACTGTAACCCCAAGGTGATTGTTTAATTGAAAATCTAATATGCTTATATATAGAACCAAAACATCACTTTCTAAAAAATATCAGGCTGTGCTGCATGAATATAATACCTTTACCAGCATAATGATCCTTATCCAAGCCTCTTGAAGGTGATAGAAGGGAGTGGGAGGCCGCTGAACCGAAATCAAATTAGCATCACAATAAATCAGCAGGAGAGACATAGCAGTCAGAGTAAATGTGATGGAAGAAGGACATGGATTTTGTGCCATGGAGGCGACTTTCTGTCAATCAGCTGCCTGAAGATGTGCTATATTTGAAGTGCAAAACAACACAGGGGCATATGCACACACAAACACTTGCACAATGCACAAGCGTGCACTAAGGTTGCATGTAATAAAGGCGTGTACACTCCTACACACACACACAGTTTCTTACATGTATTGATTCTTCAAAAATAAGAAATCATTGACTGTGGCCAAGTTGACTGGGTGCGTTTGACAGGGCAGTGACCGATATTGATGGCCCAAGCTACAGTAGAGCGACGGCAGAGCTCAACTAATACAGAGTAGGTGCCTTGAATTGCATTACTGCACAGTTCATGCACAAATATAGAGAAGACCACATACATTACACACACATATACAGTATATACCAGCTGGTAATTAGTCAGCCTGACAGAACATCCCATGGCAAGCTGAGGACAACTACAGCTGAATTATTCTAAGAAAGCTAATGCTGGAAAGATACACACACTCCCAGACTTACACAGTCACCAGGGAGGGTGTCCGCACAGTATGAGGACCTAATTAAGACAGAGAGATAATTGGGAAATAGAGACGGGTCAGTGTATGGGTGTGTGGTGATGTGTATTTCAAAGAGATGTTCAATTACTCTGAGCTAAAGAGCATGCGCACATGCTCCAACAGTTTCCTGTGGGGGAGCTCAGTTAGAAAATGAGAAAGGTACTTTAGTGGAAAGGAAAAGGACAGTAGGCCACAGACAAACACGTACACAGGCACACAAAGGCATACACTAAGGGGATACATGCCAAATTTAGCAAGAGAGAGGCAGGCTGAGAGGTAACACTGGGGGAAAAAAGCAGGATGGAGGGTGGAAGAGAAAAAGAGACACCACCAGATGAAAAATGAGGGTTCCTTGCAAACTAGCCTCAGACGACACTACACGCTCCCAACACAGCAGAGCCTTGGGGATACACAGAGAATTTTGGGCAATGTGGTCTGACATGCCACAGCTCAGTGGTCCCCTGAATGACTGCTTTGATTGGGCCGACAAGCTCACAGAGGGGATGGATCTTCATGGAGGATTCTAATTGGCTGCAGTGTTTTTAGAGGCAGCCTGTAAGAGCGCAGCCTATGTAGGTTTGTCCTCAGACTAAGGTCGATATGCTGCTGAAACAAAGCTATAAAGCATTTATCAACAGCAGGCAATAGCATGGTTTCATTCCAGTGCTAAAATTAAACAAGATCTTGTCTTCTGTAACTAAACAGACAAAGTGTACCTTTCATCTCACATCAAAATCTTTGTCAACAGGCTTAGGCATGTACACTGCAACACTCTAGGCACTTTTGGGAAAAAATGCATAGATCTCTCAAGTATTATCTCCAGGAAAACTTGAAAAGATGAAGACAACACTGAGTCCATCATTACATAAAGGCATCAACACATCCACACACCATAAAAAGGTATTGGGGATTAAGACTGAATGCACTGAAATACAATCTGTTGCAGTGGGGCTGTGTTAATGGGGGGTGAGCGGTTGCAGGAGGAGTGTCACATATGGTCACAATGTGACAAGTTGATGTGACTGGCCCTATTAAGTGATTGGTCAGCGTAGCATCTTGCCAGATGATGGCGCCTTGTGTCACAGAAAAATGTTAACTTGATTCAGCATTTTCATCGCACAGGGCTGTAGCATTTTCCCAGAGCCCTCTTACAGCACAATTGCCAGGTGCAGTGAACACAACAAGGCTTAGAAATTAATGGGGAGGCTTTTTCACACCTTTGAAATTCGGTCTGAACGTAGCTTTAGTGTGACAGAGTGAATTTGTGTAAATGTGAATGCTTTTATGCATGTTCATCTTTTTAGGAATAGCTGGCTGAGGATAAGCTGTGACCTAGGACCAGGCTGCTACCTCTAAGCCTGTAAATATACTTAATATAAAAAAATAATGTAAGCACACTTTTACCTTGGTCTCCTTTGCTGTGAATGCCCTTCTCCCCACTCAATTACATCTTGCAAGCATGTATTGTATACATGCTTCCAAGTACATTACAGTAACCTTGGCCTCATAGATTTCTGCAAAAGCCTTAAACCAGCACAACCATCAAGCACATAGAATGATATTAGTTTAATGCAAGGCATGATTAATTGAGAACCAGACGCAGCGGCCCCATTCTTAGATGCATTTACAGATCCAGAGACACAGCTCTTCAGTTCATCTGGCTCTCCTTTGGTTGCGAGGTCATATATTATGCATTAGTAACATATTAATCACCGTAAAGATGACTCAAATATAATTAGATTTTTTTCCCCAGTGCATGCCTGGTTTGGTGTTTCACTTCCTCAGTGTGGATTTGAGGTCATCTTTCTACCAATCCCCCAGCAGGATTGTGTGCCTGGGGAACTGTTAGGGGCCATCCCTCACTCCTTATATAGGGAATCTCTATCTCCATGTCTCTCTACTTCAAATATGAACGGTGCTTTTATGGATGAGCCAGCTAATGAAGGATCCATCTTCTGTGATTAACATTTTCACAGGCCTGGGAATCATCTGTGGGTTCAATTATCACTCTGGAGCCCACCTATTGTTCAGGTGGCATGTGCCTGCTAAGTGGAGGTTTATACCTTCAACATTGTGTATTAGAGCACATCAATTATGCAGGTGGCAGCAATTACATATTTATGTATTCTGATAAGTAGATTTTTAATACAGCAGATGTCAGCCTCATTTATAGCAGTTAATGAAAATGAATAGCAGCCATTTTACAGTGGGAATTTCACAGGTGTGCAGAAAGTACGTGGCTAAGAGCCAGTTTCACATGCATTGCTTTGGCTGAGTCATGAAAGAAAATTACGTCTCCTTTACTGATTATGAAAGTTTAAGTAACATGAAACTGTAATTTCATTCTAGGGATCATGATGAATTTGCATAATCATGCACAAAGTGCTGGCCTACAAAACAAATAATATACATACTATAGGCTACACTGACTGTATGTGCATGTGATTTTCATTCAGTGGGTGAGTGAGCTGATACCCTTGTGATACTTAAACATAAATATATTGCAGTACATCATTTTCACTTAACTTTGTCAGGTTATGAAAGCCATAAAACAAGCCAATCGGCTCCTCTATGGTGTCAGCCAATTCTGCAGCCCTAACTAGACAACCAGAATTGCGTGCTATAAAAGGAACAAACTGGGGCAAATCTTTGCATTGAAGGAGTCAGCAGCATAAACACTGACACTCCTAAAAAGTACAAGGACTCTGTACACAAATTCATGATGGCATTTCATCCAGTGACTGACATCCTGAAAACTGAGTCACCAGCTGTGAGTGGCATCCCTACAAATGCAGCCCAGGAGAACTGACAGCAATTCAACTGCAACTTGTTTTGATCTTTGGGGAAAATGGTATATTTACTGGCCACTCATTTGTACAACACAAAATATCATGTGAATAGCAGAATGATGGCACATTCATGCGGTAGCCACATTCCCAGAAATATCCATTTCAGTTACCCACCACAAGGTGTAAAAATAAGTGCACATAGGCAACATCAACACAGGCTGTAGCTGCCGTACACTGGAGCCCTGCTTTGAAACTCCCTGTCAAGCGTCATCATTGCAAACAGCGTTGTATAACACTTCCTATACCCCAGGGTATGTGAATTATTTGGTGCCCATTAGGAGGACTGTTGTGTTCTTTCAATAAGCATTGTTGTCACCAGCAACAATACAACCGAGATCCACTTTAAATGCAGGCTTCATGGCACGTCCAATAAGTTCAAAGATTCAAATAGACTAACAAAATGAAAATAACCTCAACAATAATCAAATAAAAACATAAGAGGCTTTCAGTTCCACTTAGCTCTTCGACACTGCTGTGACGACTCCATATCCATACTTGGTTGAGTTTGGGGGAGTAAGAAGGTAGGAAGTCTTTTTTCCTCAGACTACAAAATTCAGTAATTTAGAAAATGAAAACAATTCCCCTCAAATAAACAGACTGAGCCAGTATTAATAAAAGCTGTCAATTATTTCTCAAACTCTTGGCATATTTCTTTGGATTACACCATGTTGTTTTTGTCATCATTTTTCATAATTTTCTCATATAGTAGCAGCTTGCCATTTCTTGACAATTATATGCAGTACTCTGAATACTGCCTTATACTGTTTGTGAAAATTATTAGCTATGAAGTGGAAAACTGGACATGACTCCTCTGGGTGCAGGCCAACACTTCTGTCTTGGGCTTAAATTTACAGAGCTCGTGCATCACATCGACTTGGCAGAGGAGGGCCCCACACAGACAGAGAAAACTGTGAAAATGAGTGTGATGTGAGCAAGGCATGCAGGGGACATCTACCGATTTTTTGGCATCTTTCTCACTCTCCAGTGTCAGTGCTATGTTGTTGACTTGTTTTGATGGCTGACAAAGTTGAAGGAATATGTAAATGATCACTGATCGATACCTGCCAGCACCTGCAGACAAACCGGGCTCAGGCTTCAGTTGCAATGCATTCCTGTCTATCAGCCACGGACTTCTGCCCTAAATTGAAAATACAATACTCATTTATGGAGCTCCAGATATTGTGATTAATTAAAATTTCATCATGCTGTCAGTCTTTCACCTCTTTTCCCCACTGGTGATTCATGGGTTGGACAATCAGAGTCCATCTTTTATACTCTCTCTTATTTGCTCATCCTTCTCCCCGAGCTTTACTGGAGTAAAGATTCCAGAATGAAAAAGATGTCAAAAAAGTCACAAAAATGAAAGGCCAGGGTCAAAACAATTCATTCGTGGAAATATTTGTGCAAAGTAGTTTTAACATGTTGACAGAACTGAACATACAATATCCATTAGGTCTCAGGAGCAGCTCAGATAGGTTTCATCTGTGAGCTGGTGATTGACTGGCTTATAGCCTTGGGCATCAACTGAGCAGCACTGACAAAGACAAAGACATATTCAACAAAGGCATGAAATGTGAGAGAATACCAAAACTTGTACTGAGTTAACATGCCATGCCAGTAAACAATATTGTCTCAGTAAATGCATTGTTTGATAAGGATCTTAATACACCTGAATGAAAGATGTGGAACAAATGAACTATTTATAATTTATTTATAATATATGTTACACATAACCAATAAAAAAAAGCAAATGTTTTGAATAGGAAAATTAATCAAAATCTGCTAATGACTGGCTGAGACTAAAAACACAAAATGGCTTTCAAGTGTAGATTATTCATCAGTCCTGTCTCACTGATGTCCAGGCTCCATGATGAGGCTCCACTGCAGCGTGTTGCCTTGGACACAGTAGAGCTTGAAAACAATGGTGGGAAGGCAGTAATAAACAGACAGGCAATGTTTGATTTGTTCTCTGTTAATTGAAAACTGTGCCAAAGCTGTGTTTGTTTCTTGACTCACTGTGAGACTGAACTGTTTTTCACACAAACGCTTTGACAGGTAAGAAGCTTATCCTGTCATACAAACAATACCTTAAAACTGGTCATTGCTTTACAGCTCACTGTCTACAGCCATGTGTCAAATTACTGTTTAAAAGCATCACTTTGGACTTGATTCCAGTAACAACCCCGTGGAAGGCTGTCAACATGGGCTAAATCCACTTAAAAAAGATAGACAAAGTCAGTGCTACTGTACTGCTCGTAATTAAGTACAGCAAATTGCAACTGGTTATTATCTTCTAATTAGGTCTTAATCAGTATTCATTTCCTCCTCTCCTCTTGCATCATCATCACCAGCAGCAGCAGGATCACTTTCTTCTTTCTCTGTAATGTAACTGCCCCCCTTTGTGCCCTAAATCCTTCACAAAGTCTCGGCTGCACATTCTGTCAAAATACATCTCCTGCTTCATTCCCCACTTACCACAATTTTCTTTTAACTATTTCCTCCACTTCTCCCATAGTGTCTTGTCACACAATCTTCCCTGGGAGCAATAAGTTGGAGTTTCTCCACTGGGGCAACAAGCAGGAAATTGATGGATGAGTGGGCTGGTGCTTGCCATTTCCTAAATCACATCCTGAGGATCTTAAAAGCAAGGGAGATGAAACCAGGATAGGGCTATGCTGGTACTGTATCAATCTGACTGATGGCCAAAACAACTACCCATAATTACCTGCTTGTTAACAGCATAGAGAACAGAACAGACCAAGGGAGAAGTCCCCTCCACTCGAACAGGACCTGCTGTCTTTATATTTTCTTCCTTTTGCAGTGGATATAGCTGTGGGAAGCCTTAAAATGTTTCCTTCATTGTGCCTTGTTCAGCAAAATAGGCACAAGTCATGAAAAACTGGCTTAGGGGCAACCTCGTTACAGTCAGTATAATGGAGTGCCAGCAGCTCTAAGTCCACAGGTAGACACTGGTGTATTGATTAATGCCAGGGCACACCCGCCCAGGTTAGAGGCCTGACAGCTTTACTGATAAATTAAACACATGGCACATGAAAAGCATAAATCTCTCACTCTGTGCTTTTTCATCCTTGAGCATTCATCACAGTGAATCTGAAGTGGTAGTTTAAAGTACTGTCAGCTTGGAAGCTGCTGAGTCTGTGCTTGTTTTATTGGGGTCTACTAAAATCGGTTTGGGATTAGAATTTGGCAGATCTTTATGGTCGTAAAAAACAATCCTTACAAAATTCAGAGTCACTGGACTGAAACCTCTTGTTAAATTCAGAGCCAGTGTTTAGTTCACTTTGACGGGTTGGTTCAAAGGTTACTCGGTGGGTCTAGAATTGAAGCAAAAGAACATCCTCAAAGTCAAAGTTTAAACTGTAAAACCTGGTCAGGCCTGCCACTGCAAGAGTGGCAGAACTGACTATGTAGGTCACAGACATGGCTTTAACATCCCCCCATCAGTATTTGATCAAAGTTAACAAAGCTGATCAAATAACAGGCCAACTCAAGCAGGAGGGAAACAAATCTTAAACCAGGGGCCAATCCATCAGCGATTGGAACAGGGTGAGAACAGGAGCATCAAAGGAAATTAAATCAAAGGGAACAACACAAGGACTTTGATAGAGAGATAATATCCACACATCCTCCCCCCACACACACATTCTTCTCTCCTACCAGACAGATGGATGCACTTTTGATGAGAAGTCCAAGGAAACTTTTAATGAACAAGAAGCTAGCTGAAGAGCTTTCTGAATTATCTCATGGTTGATAAGCACCCCACAGTGCAAATGGCACTATGAAGAGCTTTAGTCAGATAAACAGCATCTTTTAGGAGGAGAACAGAGGAGGGAGCTGACACTCGAAGAGAGATTAGTGAAGCCTTTTTTCAGGCTTGTCAGGCCCATTCGAGAAGAATCAAAACTGTGAAAGAGACCCCTAGAAAGAGTAGGAGGAGTGACCAGAAAAATGTCTCATTTCAAAGATTGTTTTCACTTTCATCTTCAGGACATGGTTAATGGCGGAAAAAGAAATAATGTGCTCAATGAAATGGAAGGAACACTTATTTGAAACTGAGTTCAAAGTACATTTTTTGTCTAATTTTTGTCCCTAGTATAACATGAGAGAAGAGGTATAAGCACTAAGTCTGTATTAGACAGTTCTACTAACTATACTTTACCCTGTCCATAGTTTAACTGCCACATAACCCCGACCCTTCATTAATCTTAAGTATACCAGATTGCAATGTACAGATATTGTCAAAAGTGAGAATTTCAAAAACATCGGCATAGGACTTGAAACATTTTGGCACTGCATCTAATTTACAATCTTGCAGAATCATCCAATATCAGCATTTTTTTCTGCCAAGAGAGCTTGATTGTTCATGGGTGAAAGACACTGTTTGCCCTGATAAACAATGAGTAATGCAGTCGTTATGTTATTTATTACATCAAGTTGAGAAGTGTTTATTCAGGACTCTGTTCTAATGTAAGAATGGTAAACGAACAATGAAAATCTGAGAGTCGTAGAGCTGAGTGAACACCCCATGTGATCTGCATTTATCTCTGAGCATCAGAACTCGTGTCACAATCTTTCTTTGATATTCTCAGATCAATTAATGGCTCCCATGGGAAGGATGGCAACTGCATCAAGGTTAGATTTCAAAGAAAGAGGTGATTGATTAGTAAGCGCCCAGCCTCAAAAAAATTAAAAATAAAAGCAAGATAGATTCCCTGGTGTTGCAACCAGCTGGGACTTTACACATTTCTGCTCATTCACAGGCTTGGCATATATACTGTATGCAGTATGTGTAACACGCACAAAAGGTGAAGGAAGGCAGAAAGAAAATGCCTGTTTTGTCCATACCTGTTTTAATTGGTGCTTGCTAAATACATACATACATATGTGCACGCATACATATATACATACCCCTAAATAAACACACACTGGTTCCTGTGCCCACACACACATGCACATACACCTGCAGTGCACTCTCCCAGTATTACAAATTTTAATACCACATTTGGCAAAGGACTTGTAAAGTCGCTTATTATCCTTCAATGGTTATTATTTGGCACTTTAGATGACAGCATTACTGTCGAGAAGATAACCTGGCACCTAAGTCATGCAAAAAAAAAAAAACCTCTAATACATCCAATGATTTTCTCATAAAAGGACCATTACTGTACATCTTGCATGCTTAAAAGTTATACTACTGACAGCCATATTACAATTAATGCAAGTGGTGTCGTAATTTTTTTAATGAGTTTTTGCCACCTTCCAGGGCCTCATTTCTTTCTGTTCATTTCAGTACACTATCAAAATCAACCCACACAGACTTGAAACTTGCTCAACATAGCTAGTGCATCACAATGAAACACATTCACTAGGTGAAGTGAAGGTCTGTTGACAAAGTCTTGCCATTCAGTTGCCACACAGCACTCCATTCAAGGCTTGTCCTGCTGCTCAACATGGAATACAAATATTTACCAGACATGATTGTCATAAAAACTTTGAGTAACAACAGCACGCAGAGAGTGCGTATACCTCCGCCAAGGCATAATATTCACTAACGAGTCCAGGAGAAGAGAGAAGAGCTCCATAACAACACAAAATGTGTCCTAAAATCCTTGAGCCAGATCGGATCAGGATAATCTATTAGGTTATGATAGGCAGTTATACTGTGTATCTTACCTGAACATTTCAGGGTTCTATCTTCATTATAGGCCAAGTTATGGCAGAAAATAGGCATTAAATGGGGAAAGTTCAAACAAAAAAAATAATCTGATAACTTTTGATGGAGATAAGATTTTTTTTTTATTTTGTCCAATTTATTTTTTTTACCTTGACCTTTGACCTTTTTCAGCCAAAATCTAATCACTTGGTCCCCACCAACATCTGTACCAAGTATGATCCATCCAGCTGTTTTTCTGTAATGCTACTAACCAACACACACATGTGTACAAACACACACGGAGAGAGAACCAAAAACACATCCTCTTTGATGGAGGTAATAATACTGACAGCTGTACTGAATGGACAATCAAAGTTATTTTGTTGAAATCAGAGTTGAGGACAGTTTTAGCTACACAATGGGCTGTGGAATATTATCACACAATTTCTCTTTGTGACACTTAATTGTCATGACTCTGCATGTACATTTATTGTTAGAAACTCTAAATGATTCAATTACAGTACATACCAGGGATGCAACAAAATTTGTAATTTCGCAATACTGCGATAGAAAACCTGCCCAGGGGGTACTGAAATACACTGATGTTCCACTGTGAGTATGACTTGTTTTGTTTACGAGATCCAGCTGCTGCAATAATATATTATTTTATTTCATTTCATAAAAGGACTGCTACTGACTGCTGCATTCTCTTCTTTTGTTTGTTTGACTATTCATATCAGGTTTTTGAACATGCTTAGGCCATGGCTGGCCACTTTTATTTTAACAGAGAAGAAAAGTAGAAGCACTTTAAGTTAAAGCAAAACTCATACAAAAAAACACTGATTTATTATTTAGTAAAAAGCATTTTTCATCTTTTTTCTTCATTTCTTAATATCATGACAAATATATTGTGGACTTACTGCAAGTTTTTGGTATTGTTACAACACTAGTTTAAACAGTAGTTTTTTGAAAGAAATATTATTATTGCATGTCTTTTCTATACTGTAAATGTTTGCATAATGTGGTGGAGCAAACAGAGAGATTACCAAGACATTTTGAAACAAGATGTACTTGGGACCTCGCAAAAGCGAATGCATCCTTTGTCAAACAGCCAAGGGTCTGCCAAATACCTTTAGGCTTTTGTGAATATGGTTGATGTTTGATTTTATCCAGTCTAACTCCAGTACTGGTCAGCATTAGTTAAAAACAAGTAAATAAACTTGCAGCCATATCATTTTTCACACCCAGCAGTCACACTTCATAGGTTTCATGTTTTGCATTTCCCTTACCAAGTGCACAGTAAAGCTTATGAAGCTGTACATCCCACTAATTAGAATATTTTGGTGAGAGTACTGTATGTCCAGTCAGAACTGCTTGCAAGTGGAACATACTGTAACTACATGGTAAATGATTCAGAACTACATGGTAGAAATTTGCATCTCCACCGTGAAAATTATTTCCAGCTTCAAAGATTCTTTGAAAAAGCGAAATCATTTGTAAGGCAAAACACTGAATCTGAAGGTACTCTAGGTATATCACCTGGACATTTCATTTAACAAGTTTAGAGAATTCTTTTATTTTTACTAAAGATAAAATATGGCTGCTGCTTTGGGAAATGACTGGCACTAACAGCAGGTGTAAGTGGATGGTAGTTACTTGTATAAAATATGCAAAATCACTGGCATGGTCCTTTAAATATGCTCATGGGAGGCCATTAATGAGTGTTAGTGATCATTATAAAAGCAATAAAAATAAATTCTTTGCAACACAGTGAGTGAATTATGGAACAGATGTTTGAAGGTGAGGAAGTGCTGTAACATTTTTCAGGCTGTGTCAGTGCGAGGGAGTCAATCTAAATTTTCTGCAGCCTGTGCCTTTAAATCAGATCTGCCATCATTTACTGCATTGCAGATGAGAAGTCAAGTCATTTGAGTCACCGATTGTACACTTCACTGACCCCAGCTGTATTAATGAGATCTACCTGTTTGCCTCCCTATGGGAGCTGGAATGGCTGAGTTTGATCCCGGCAAGCCCAGTAAAATTGTCTCAGTGTGTTTCTGTGTGTTTCTTGGGTCCAAAGTACTAAGTGAGGGGTGAGCCTGCAGAGACCAGCCTTCAGCATTCTTTAAAATCTTTGCTGACCTGGGAGAGTGACTGTTTTAATGACCTCTCATATGCAGGGGGCTGTACTGTGTGGATAAAGTGGCAAATGGAATACACACTTAATTGCGCTGAGCTCTACACATTAGATCAGGTGAGACGATATGAACTGAAGCAGGGAAGAAGCATTTTCAAATCAGAGGTTCAAACGCAGATAGTTAAATGTATTAACACAAGGTTTCTAAATGATATGAAGTATCATTTTAGCTCAGGATCTCAGAAAGTTTAAAGATGTATGAATGCTTGGCAAAGGCAAAATGATGTAAATGACTGAGAAAATTACACCCTCTGTGATTTCTTCTTGTTTTCATTTCCCTAAGGAAGCTACTTCATACTCCACCTCAGCAAGCAGTAAATATAAACTGTCAGCCCGGATTTACAATTTTACCAAACAAACTTCTATCTCCATGTAAAGCCCGTTAGACACAATCAATGTCAACAAGCTGACACCGGCAGATGAATCTGTTAGAAAAATCCCTTAGCCTGGAGAACAGGCCAGCATTCCTAAGCAGCTATCCGTCATTATGATCTGAACACATACCAGAAACAAATGACATACAAACATAATATAATTTGCTGGAGCTTGTCATGCCTGAAATATAATTTTTCAGGATGACGTAAAGAAAGAATAGAGCAAAGAATGCACTTCTTTGGCTCATTTCCAATTTTTTTTTTTTAAAAGTGGTTTGTTTTGTTGCTATATTTCATCAACAGTGACGGCATGTGATCGCTGAATCAAAATGACAGAGATGTTACCTAAAATCATGCAATAGTGTATCAATTTTATCAATGCTTTACCAGAATACATGGTCATAATGGAATCAATCAGGGAACCAGAATAATCTCAGATAAAGAAATGTTTCAAAACATGAACACAAACACCTTTTGTCTATATACATACTGAAATGTGCAAATCAAATCATTTTAAACATGTCCTTGCATTTTAGACAGATAAACATGAAGAGCTGTTTTAGTTTTTGATAATCATTTTCTCTTAAACTACAAAAATGCAAATCTGGTGCAATAAGGCCAGCTTCACCAGGCCAAACAGTGTCAAAGACATCCAGGAGTCCTTCAGATCTGTGTTAATACTGCCTCTGTGGATTAAGTGGGTCAAGGAGAGCTGGGTACAGCAGGATGGTATGAGAACTATGGGAGTGCAGAGACACCTGACAGGGTCTGAGTGAGGGCAGCTTTTGATTAAAACCTTTCTACTAACGTGCTTATTTGGAATTACCACCAGCATACTACTGTTTTCAAACACCAAGGTTATGAGTATTGGCAGCCCAGTTAAGATTCAGTTCTGCGTCAACATCAGGGTGCAGTGGCAGATGAACTGCAACATACTCTTTTGGTAGTTTCTATTAAGAATAAAGCTAAGCAAGGCTCAGCGGAATGGGATTGTTAGCAAAATTGCGAGGTACATATTTCACCTGGATGACAAGTTGTGTCATGGGTATATGTATATGTGTTTATGTAGGAAGTCTTGCATGAATTATCAGGAAACTGGGTCATTGCTGATGGAAAAAATAGAAATCATGTCAAATAGTTGTTAGTGAAGGAGTCCTAATATGAGCTTCCCTTTCAGCATACTTGCATCATGTTATAAACATTATCAACAGGAGTAAAGGTGCAGCCATGAAATAGTCAAAAGTGAGGAAACACCACAATCCTTTTCGGTTTTGAGAACTTAATCTTAATAATTTTTTTTTGCATAACACCATTTTCCAGATTAATCTTTTCATCATTGTCTTTAACTGAGAGGCTTCTAAATACACAAAATGTAAACATTTTCAGTGTTTACTCTGTTTAATAATAGTTAAAAACATGTATGTATATATATATATATATATATATATATTTACATTCTGTATTTATCTTTCTATGTACTGTTTTCACTGTTAGTAGCAGAGTCTGCCTTTCC
>NW_018127921.1:1037423-1044975 GCF_001952655.1 Monopterus albus | reverse complement strand
CAGACTTCATCCATCTCTGTACCGCCAGTCTTTATTAAGCACAGTCAGGCCACACTCTCCTTAGCGATTCAGTGGGTCTGTGGCTGCAGGACTGGGGGCTGACTCTGACTCCCATGTGCTAGCAGATACCTGAACTCTACTGGAGAGAAATGCAGGCTAGTCTGGGCTCGGCAATGCAGGCTAATGGACCACCCCATGGGGCCGCAAGAAGTTGCCCAAGCATGGCAGACAGGAGAGAGTGAAAGCGAGAAAGAGAGAGACCGAGCAGGGAGGAAGGTTACCTATAAGGGAGATGACAGAGGACTGAAGAGAAACCGGAAGAGACAATGGGGAGAGGAGGTACTGCAGAGTGAGGAGGCCCACATGTAAGACATGACACGGTCAGTTACCCATCTCACTATAGTAACACTAGAAAGTGGAGAGTAAAAGATGGGAAGGTTACGAAGCAGCAACACCAGTTGAACAGTATGGCTTTTTCTAAATCACAAGAAACTAAATAAATGAATGGAAGAAATGGGGTGTTGTGGTGGTTCAAGGTTGCGCATGTACCACGTAAATATGTGAGGTTTCAAATACGACTAGGGACCTTTCTCTCCTCCTATGTTTATTTGGGACCGATCCACACCGCATTTCCATTTTCTTCAATAATCTCACCATAAAAATCACAGTTTCTGCTATTACTTACCTTCAGTCACAGTAGAGTGCCAATTTTTAGCACCACATCAATCCCTGTTGCATAATCTTGCCTTAGTCACAGATTTAAAATGGGCGAGAAAAGAATAAAAAAAAAAAGAGCGTATGTATGACAGTGGCATTCAGCAGCACATAACCCCAACCCTGAAGCTATAATCCAACTAGCACCAAGTGCATCTCTGTGACTGCTCAACTTAAAAACTTTATAATAACTCTAAACTGGCAGCTGGACTAAGCAAACTTGCACATTGGCTACTTTAGAGTCACTGAAGCACTGCTAGTGGTAAGTTTAGGTTCACAACCCAGAAAATGTGTAATGGGACATCAGTGTGACATAATGTGGCATGGTCATGTCACTCTGCCTTTGACTGTTCTGTACCAAAGCCACGACCAACAAGTAAACAACCTGTAAGTAATAACCTTAGGTGACAAATATAAACATGAATAACTGCACACCCAGGAAGTATCAGGACATGACTTAAGCACCCAAATGGCTATGCTCTTCACAATCCCATCACTCCAGAAGCTTTGTGTCCAGGCCAGACAATTGGCAATAGGTATGTGGCATGTTAGATGGTATTGCGTTTGCAATCGGGCCTGATCAGGCAACGCTGGAGATGACGGCTACGCTGAGGTGTGGCCTGAAGCTGAGAGTGTGATAGCTTTGCCAACAAGGGCTCAGATAAGAGACATGGCAGAATGCATTAAGGGGATTTTTAGATTGTGCTCAGAAAATCCAGACAAAAAGTGTTCTCATCTGTTACTGCCTTGAGAGAGGCCACAGCTTACTCCTGAATAAGCAGCTGTGGATTATCTTGAATAGTGTTTTTTGTTTGTTTGTTTTTGCAGGTGTTGAAGCATGACAAAACTGCCACACAAACAGTAAAAACAACCAAAGCTTGATTAGTCTTAACATTAGTGTGACAGTACATAATCTAAATGATCTTATTTATGGAATCCTAATTATGGAAGCTTAGTGTGTGGTCATCTTTTAAAACAATCTAACTATATATATGAAACTAAAAACCCTACATTTAAAAACAATGAAGTCAGGCATTTTTTGTTTGTTTTCTTGTTTTAGTACATGTTTAAATATTATTGGTGCAGGTGTGGATCCTGTACTCTTCCAAGGCAGCACAAAATACCATGCCAACCATTGACAAGCTAGAAACACTGCAGTACACTAACTGCACCACCCTGCGAGACATTTCCACACATACAGTAGCTCTGATTTTCAGTGGAGAGTAAAAAAATAAATCAATCTGTGGACATTTTCCAGAATTCTCCCTTGGACATTACTCACATTGGGCACCAGCACAAATTTGCACAGGTAGAAAAAAAAACAAAGCTAAATATGGATTAACATATCAATGTGTCTACAAAGCGAGGATGCCAAGTGTATGCATTCGAGCTCCAAGGTGCTGCTTTCTTCACAAGTTTGGAAGCTACAGAAGCAGAGCTCCAATTCCCCAAACCTGCCAGTCCACCTGATAAACTTTGCTTTAGAACAATGCTAACAAAGAGTGGAGGCACAGAAGCCCTTAGTATTTCATCAAAACCAAATTATGTCACAGGGGAAAATGCTACAGTGAGAAATTCCATTGCCCTAGTTATATTCTCGTTCCTGTGGACAAACACACAAAAGTGTATCCTCTGGGCATACCATGTGTTCAAGGTTTGTACTGTATGCCTAAAGTAGAACTATCATCTTTAAAACTGATAACTGATTATCTGCCACCATATTGTAAGCGTACTGACTGGTGCATGTCTTCCACTTAAAACTGAAAGTGTGGCAACTATTACATGCAAAAATAAATCACAAGCTGGTTTTATGCCCCTTAAAGCTCCATGCGGTAACATGTAATACAGATACTTCTACTAATACTTGCGCCTGATTCTCTGCTGTATATGCCAAGCATCACTTATGGCATGCAGAGCATTTTATTACAGAGAATTAGAGGCAAGTATAGATAAAATGGGAAGACATAGAAGAACAAGCTAACATTTTGATTAAGGTGCAAACAAATTTTACTTTTCAGAATGTTTCCTCTGTATTTCCCACTGGACATTTGTTGTTAGATAGGACAGGTATCTGTCCCAACTTCAGCTGTCAGGCATCGATTCTCCCTAGATTACACATCTGCAGTTCACCGGAAAACAAGTGTTATAAATTATGGAGCAGCTAACAGATGAAGAATACATCTCCAGGGCAGATTTACAATGTACCTAATGGCAGAACCCAGTGAACAGTTTAAACTGATGTAAAGGTCAATGGCATCCAAATCATGGGGCTGGGATACTATTGACCTTGTGTAAATGTCACCTTGAATAAAATTATTCAAAATGTGGATGTTTGACTGCTGTGTGCAAACTAAAGGAAATAGATAATTTTGTTAAAGTCACATTACCAGGTCATCCAGCTCCTAAAACTATTGTATATCATGCCATTTGAACACGATTCAGAGCTAACTGAAGTGTTTATACCCATTTTCTCTGGACAAACAATTTACATCCTATTAAGCCCCAGAATAAGCTGCTGAGTATGGTTGCAGACATGGGAAATGGAAAGTGGGCCCCTGCAAACGTACCAACTCTGCACTCTGGGAACCCTCTGTGCCTCAAATAGGCAATTATTTTCTGTCATATTTACTGACCTCCCCATCGCTGATCATTCTGGTTTAATGTGAATCATCCTTACCTGCATTTCCATTCATTCCCAGATGCCCTCTTAAATTGAACAAAACAAGTAGGACAAGTTCAAGCCAAATAATCATTTCATCTAAATTGTGCTGAATTCCTGTTGGAAATCATTTTTGTACCGTATCCAATGAAGAAAAATCAGGGCACAAATTTGATTCTGAATCATTTTCTCCACATGCATAAAGAACTGCTTCAGGTTTATTCCAGTCAACACAAGTCCACACACGAATCATGTTTTGTTAGCGATGTGAGCAGAGGGCTGAAATAAACTCGAAAGTCAAAGCTATATATCACTGCAAAATGTTCATTCACATGGGACAAACTCTGTGGTTTATCTGCAGTGAGATTTGCCAGATCCTGGATTGGAGTGGGTGTTTATGTGTGTGTGAATGTGCATCTGGGTGTACTTTGAGACTGTTTATGTATGGATGCAATTATTTATGGGTTGGAGTTGGTTTTACCTGCCAGTCAGAAAATGAAGCTGTTCATTGGCTGTTGTGAGAAAGGGACACTTCCTCCTTACCCATAATCCTTTGGCAAAGACTCACAATGTTGTGCAGGGTGTCTCTCTTAAAATTCCATACCCGTGGGCTGCCTATTTCCCTTAACCTGTGGCCACTAGTCTGAGCCTGAGAGGATGAGAAAGCCCATCTCTTTCATGCGGTCTAAATCTGACACTCTGTTTGCCTTGCAGGGTGAGTAGGGGACTTTTTTCACTCTTCCAGGAGAGAGATGGGTGAGTGCCACACTCACAGCATATAAGAGGATCACACAGCAATGCTGAGGAGTTGGCCATTTCATGGCAACTCTCTACCGTGACAGATGGGCAGTGTGCTATTGCCACAGCCTAGAGTTAAAAAACCCCAAGCTGCTTACTGAGTAAGTGAGAACAAGGAGAGTCATGGTGGGTGGAGCTAGTGCAGACTTCAAAGAAGAAGAGAGACATAAAGAAGGAATAAGATGTGTGAAGTAAGACATAAATACTGTAGTTTGTCAAATGGGAGACAAGAGTTTACCTTTGAAAATACTTACAGTATTTAAGCAAGATGAAGAGAATGCAACAAACCATGACAAAAACAGTTGTAACGGAAGATAAAAAGCAAGAAAAGAATGAAATAGAGTGAAAACTACTGAAGCATGTGAGCAAAAGAGACTGAGTTAAGAGAAAATGACACCAAGAAACAACAAGAGAACAGGCTATTCTTTCAGCTCTTTTACTGCAATGACTTGTATGGAAGCCCGTTTCCGCCAGTGCAAAAATTTTTTTTTGATCTACAAAGTCATAATTATGAGATAAAAAGTCAAAATTTTGACTTACCTAAGTCATAATCATGAGATAAAAAGTCAAAATTTCGACTTAGTAAGTCATAATTATGAGATAAAAAGTCAAAATTTTGACTTACCTAAGTCATAATCATGAGATAAAAAGTCAAAATTTCGACTTAGTAAGTCATAATTATGAGATAAAAAGTCAAAATTTTGACTTACCTAAGTCATAATCATGAGATAAAAAGTCAAAATTTCGACTTAGTAAGTCATAATTATGAGATAAAAAGTCAAAATTTTGACTTACCTAAGTCATAATCATGAGATAAAAAGTCAAAATTTCGACTTAGTAAGTCATAATTATGAGATAAAAAGTCAAAATTTTGACTTACCTAAGTCATAATCATGAGATAAAAAGTCAAAATTTCGACTTAGTAAGTCATAATTATGAGATAAAAAGTCAAAATTTTGACTTACCTAAGTCATAATCATGAGATAAAAAGTCAAAATTTCGACTTAGTAAGTCATAATTATGAGATAAAAAGTCAAAATTTTGACTTACCTAAGTCATAATCATGAGATAAAAAGTCAAAATTTCGACTTAGTAAGTCATAATTATGAGATAAAAAGTCAAAATTTTGACTTACCTAAGTCATAATCATGAGATAAAAAGTCAAAATTTCGACTTAGTAAGTCATAATTATGAGATAAAAAGTTGAAATTTTGACTTACTAAGTCACAATTATGAGATAAAAAGTCAAGTGTGCATGCGCACTAGCTACCAGGACACCCACCATTACATACCTGGCCTTAACATTAGCTCCTCAACAAGGTAGAACAGATAATTTTTATAACTATTAAACAACTGCAATCTTTAAACAATGGTTATGTAGCAACACGAACTACCATGTTGCTGTTAGTCTTGCTTTGACCCTAACTGTGGGTTTTATTGTAGTATCAGCGTTTCTGCCACCATGGTTCCCTTTCACTGTGAATAGAATCGATTTTGAGTACTTGACTGCTACGTGCAATAGTGCCTCACTCACTGCAAGACTGCTAACCTTACACGAACTCTCCAAGGAACTCCAAGCAGGTACGTGTGGCCATAACTTCAGTATTATACTAATGATTGACTTTGATGGTGATTTTGCTTGTAGCTTATTGTTCATTTCCAATATTAAGTTTGTGGAAAACGCCAGCCAGTTCCCCATCTGCTCTTCAGGTTAGCTAGCTGGAGCTCATACTAAAGTCTATGGGCTGTACAAAACGGCGCCTTCTTACCTACAGTGCTAATGTTGCTAGTACTAGATAAGTAACCTACGTTTTACAGGCTCAGATTGTGTTTTTTAGACAATGTTAGTAGTGGCACTCGCTTGCTGATGTTTTGCTAAGTAAATAGGTTGTCTGTTTCTATCTGCTCTTGATATGAACGTCATATGTTATTGTCAAGCCCTGGAAATTCAGAAATGTTGCTTATATTATGTTACATTATGCTATTTACAATTAATAATACATGTAAATAATTTTGTCATAATATGAAATTGGCTGTCAAGATTCCCGAATGCTTGAATTTAATATTTTGTAATACTGATAAATGTGTAATTTTTAATGCCACATTTTAGATTTAATTTCATTTAACAATTTTTTTTTTTTTTTTTTTGCAGAGTTTGGGTGAACTGTGACAGGATGGATGAGCTAACTGACTACTTAAGGTCACGGCATATCCAGCGAATGGAACAAGATAAGGTAGTTTGTATAGAAAAGGTTTTTCATTTTGATAAATCACATAGACATCATACACTCAATGTTTTGAAGAGACTGCTATATCTGGTGTGCTGCCTGCAGATTGTTCATTTTTATAAGACATCAACAGTCAATTAATGTACTTTAACTTAAAAATGCATTATTTCTTTATTGTAGATCTATTCCAGTGTTATGCGTCTCATGACAGATGACCAGCTAAGCCATTATCTACCGTCCTATGGTGATCGACTGGCTGTGTTTGGATACTGCAGGCGGAAAGACAAAGATCCCAGCACTCGCAAATCAAAACTCTTTGAGCGACTGAGAGGCAAGGTCTTCAGACAGAAAGGGGACCGAGAGCATGTGCCTGAGAGAGAGCATCAAACCTCATTAAGGAATGCTCAGAAGAACCAGCGAAAAATTGAGTTAGGGTGGATGCACTTCCGAGAAGGGGAATTTGTGCAGGTACGAACCAAAAAAGGTGGGGGAACCAGAAAAGAGAGTGTGCCAAAGGGTAGTAAAAAACAGCAGTGGCTGGGCAGCTTTGTTTTCCTGGTGGAAAAAATGCAGAGGGAAACGTTACTGATTTTGATATTGATTTAACAGACTTTCAACAGCATACCTTAGAAAATAGTATCACCGTTGGTGAACTGTATGAAAAGACTAAGTTACCAGTATTGCGTTTCTATTTAACAACCAAGAAGAGAGCTCTTGCTAGTGACACTGATCAGGAGTTGAACAGTGTCACAGCTGCACAAGAAAGTGAAAAGACACATGACACACCTGACCATTCTCATACTTCTAGCACTCCTAAAACTGATGCTGTAGAAATAAATGCTTCAGATGTCATTTATGTTGGAAGCAACGCAGTATTTCCAAATGAAAGCAGTGAGAGTGTTTCTCTTCTTTGCACTACAACTGACTCCAGTGTTGCATCTGGTTTGCCAGAATATCAAGATGTCATTAATTTGGATGCTTTAACTTTTCACATAGACACTTTTCACACAGAGAGCATCTCTGGGATGGAATACCCCAGTCTTGAAGACACCTTTCCTCTTTCTCGGGAATTGTCTGCTGAGTCACCTTTGCCTCATTCCATGGATATGCTGCAGGAACCAATCGCCCAGAAAGAAAGAGTGAAGAAAGTTGT
>NW_018127921.1:1034690-1036624 GCF_001952655.1 Monopterus albus | reverse complement strand
GCTGATTACAGCATCCATGTAGTAGCCTGCAATGATCTTTGGGTCATTGTTTGTTTTGTAAGCTTCAAGCCAGATCATCTTTCTTGAAAACCCATCAATGCATCCACTTATTGCAATTCCAAATGGCTTAAGCTTATCATAGCCATCAATGTGCCAGACATAGTTTGGACCACAGCTGTGGTAAACACGCCTTCGCAGTCTATTTCTCGACCTCAGATCAACACCTTCACCATCCAATAAACAGAGCAGAATTCGAACAGTTTCTCTGTCAGTTACAATTCCATGCAGCCAACATTTTTGGTGCATCCATCTATAACCATGAGACTGACCAGATGTTTCCAGTTGCTGTTCAATGAAAGCTGCCACATCAGCCACACTGGTTTTGTTCTTTCGACGCCAGAGCTGCTTCTTGCTTAAAATCCTCTCAAGGGTGCGCTTGCTTAGTACAATCCCGTGAGAATCAGAGAGTAAATGAAGTATTTCCTCTGTGGTAAAGCCACGCTTAAAGTAATCATCAATGTAGTCACAATCCATCTCCTTGGAAAATTCACTGAAATGTTGCCTTGAGAAATGCTTGAAGTTAAATGTTAAAAATCTCATAATTATGACTTAGGTAAGTCGAAATTTCGACTTTTTATCTCATAGTTATGACTTAGGTAAGTCAAAATTTTGACTTTTAATCTCATAATTATGACTTTGTAGATCAAAAAAAAAATTTTTTTGTACTGGCGGAAACGGGCTTCCATAGGATTTGCAGTCACATTACAACGGAAACAATATTTTATGGTGCATCAACAATACCACAGTATCCCAAAAGAAATGTTCCAATGCTGAAGACGTATTCAGATCATTTAACATAAATACCAATATACTAATGTGAAAATAAGTTATTATGAGTAGACATTCTGGCTTCAAGATCAAGTAGTATCAAGAAATATCATCAGCAGAATGTGATTAAATTGTCAAAAGCAAAAGTACTCATTATGCAGAAAAACAGCCCCTATTTGTACTGCAGTATTAATATATCATTAAATTGTTACTGATGTTTAATACACTGTGTGGAGTAAGAATTATATTTCTATCTATTATAATGGAGTATGAATAAATCTAAAACTTGTGCTATGATACAAACCAAATTAAATGTAATTCAAGTCAGTTACTTTCCACCACTGAAAATTGTGCATTTGCTCAAAGACAGGTAAGACTTTCATTGACTCTTTTATTTTGGTCCTCTGCTGAGAAAAAAGTTCCTTGACTCAGGCTAACTTTAAAAGTAGCTAAAAAGGGCCAACAGTCAGTGAGTTATGTACAGTGGGTACGGAAAGTATTCAGACCCCCTTAGATTTTTCACTGTTTGTTATATTGCAGCCATATGCTAAAATCATTTAAGTTCATTTTTTTCCTCATTAATGTACACACAGCACCCCATATTGACAGAAAAACACAGAATTTTTGACATTTTTGCAGATTTATTAAAAAAGAAAAACTGAAATATCACATGGTCATAAGTATTCAGACCCTTTGCTCAGTATTTAGTAGAAGCACCCTTTTGAGCTAATACAGCCATGAGTCTTTTTGGGAATGATGCAACAAGTTGTTCGCCCCTGCATTTGGGGATCCTCTGCCATTCCTCCTTGCAGATCCCCTCCAGTTCTGTCAGGTTGGATGGTAAACGTTGGTGGACAGCCATTTTCAGGTCTCTCCAGAGATGCTCAATTGGGTTTAAGTCAGGGCTCTGGCTGGGCCATTCAAGAACAGTCACAGAGTTGTTGTAAAGCCACTCCTTCGTTATTTTAGCTGTGTGCTTAGAGTCATTGTCTTGTTGGAAGGTGAACCTTCGGCCCAGTATGAGGTTCTGAGCACTCTGGAGAAGGTTTTCGTCCAGGATATCCCCGTACTTGGCCGCATTCATCCTTTCCTCGATTGCAACCAGT
>NW_018127921.1:999614-1033853 GCF_001952655.1 Monopterus albus | reverse complement strand
AATTTAAGGGGGTCTGAATACTTTCCGTACCCACTGTATTTGCTCTTCATAATTGACAATTATCAATATGGTAAAGAAGTGACAACTATCAAAACTCACATAAAGTATATAAAAAGTATGATTGAGTAAATTTCTCTCTCTTATCCCCAAATGGAAATGCTGGTTGTTTATTTGTAAAAGAAAATAACTGGCAAGCAAGAGGAATTTGATTACCTAAAGGTCAATGGGGGAATGATACCAATCAAGTCTTCAGGTATCAGTGCTATTATGTTATTATAGGTGCTAATGGAATATTTTTCTACCAGCAGCGATGTGTATTCAGAACCACTGTAATTGTTCTTGTATAACTGTAGCTTTACTATGTAACTGTGGAGATGGTTCAGGGACATCTGACCTCTTTATGACTCTAAATTAAGCACTTTGGTTATTGTGAAGCCATAAAAAATATAATATGATAAAAAAAAAAGACTAGCAAGAAAGGATGACCATAAAAAAGTCACTGCCTGTTCTTTGGACTAAGTGTATTTAATTGCTGCACCAATAGGACCAAACAGGCAGTATTGCAACGGTCGACAACCAATGTTGCAAAGAGCAGCACCAGCAAAACCAACTAACAGCATTCTTAATATACTGCATACTACACTCACACTTCAAGTCACCTCTTCTACATAACTGAAACAAAAGTTGTATTTCAACTATCCTCATGAGGTGGCAACTTATACTGCTGATTAAAGCCCTAGCCTTTGATTTTGTTGTCTAAGGGCAGCTGGGATAGGTGGAGGGAGTTGTAAGACTGTGAAATAGGGAGTCATGTCAAGAGTGTTGACATGAATTGGTCATCTGTATTTGTGTGTGTATGAATTCAACATGGGGTTTCACAGTTGCTGACACCTCTGAGCAAAAGCTCCATACACGATTACTCTGTAAAGCTGAGGTGTGATCCTAGCAACCCTCTGCATGCCTCTGGAGCACGGACCGAATCAATACATCTGAAGCAGAAATCAAACCCTAGCAAACTGTTCCACCTCAGTGTGCATCCACTCCTAATACAGGGGAGCACGAGTCAGACAATCTCCCAGAGGACCAGTGAAGACTTTTGGTCAGCTCCACAGGCACACACTTGCATACACAGATAAAAGAGCTTTCCTATTCACACTGTTTCCATGTATACTTCCCCATCTCCAGGGAGCTGGCTTTGTTCAGCCTCTACTTCTCCTTATTTAAAACTACTTCCTTCCAGATTTACTCTGCAAAAAAATAAACACTTGCTATCTCCGCAAATATTGGAGCCAGGAAAGAGTCTTGCTATTGTATGCAAGGTGCAGCAAATCAAAAAATGTAACCAAACATGTACTTTTGAAGCTAAATCTCCTGTCCATTTGTTTTCTCATGATTAGGGATTAGACATAAAAAAGGCTGTTGGTACAAAGATTATGAACCACACAACCTCTGTATGCTCCCTTTACTTTGCAAATCATGCCCACATTATGTGGCCATCGTCTTATATACAAACTGTTTGAATGCTGCAACTGTATCTCATACATATTCATGGTGCATGGGGAACATGGCACCTGTCTGTGTGTGTGCAGGCTACTTATGTTAAATCTCTGCATTAATTTCAAGCATATGCAGAGAGGGCAGCGCTGTTATGCACAGGCAGATGATATGCTTTCTCAGAGAGTGAAACATGAAGAGAAGTGAGCTGCACTCAACCTACAACATTCTTATGTCTGATTTGGAATTACTGTAGGTATAAATGTTTTAATTTGTCAACAGTAGGTACACATGTCTTTTCATATATTGAAACAACAACTCTAAAGAAGTTTTAGAGAATAGATAAAGCAGTCAGGCCCAGGTCAGGCCTGGCATGGTCTGATCACACCAGCAAAGGGATGTGGAGCTTGTCACAGCCATGACAGAACCATAATGTGTCAGGATGAGGGCAACAGGCCGCCTCTGTCTTCCAGTTCTGCTGCCAGAGCCCTGACACGGTGCTGCAGACATCCCTTTGGGGATGTCTTACTTCATGGATCACAGTTTTGCCTCTTATTACACCAAAGTGTGCAGCTTGAACGTAAACAGTTTTAGGGAGCTAGCTGTTAAACTGGAGCTCATATTGATACACTGCAAGTGAGGAATGAGGAAAAAAAGTCCACAAATAAATGAAAATGAAATAAATACACCATGGTTGCCAGGCATATCCTTCTAGTTTGGAATATATTGTACGATTATATAACAGTGGAAATTATTTAAACACATGGAAACTGGTGAAAATCACGATATTATGAAAGAACAAAAATGAACATGAGGGCTTGTGGGGAACTAAGAAAAAGGCAGAGGAGATCTTCAACAACATGCACACACAGAGAGATGCTCACAAACACAAAGCAACACACATGCACACAATGACTGACATGCAGTAAATTCACACAGAAATCCACACCATACAACAAGCCAATGGCAACATGACTGACCAAATTAAAAAGCTAAGCTCAGCAAACTGGACATTGCAAATTGTGTGGACAAAAAAGGAGGAAGCACGCCACACCCTATATCCATCCTCCTCACTTCACTCCTCTCCTCTTGCTTTTGAAAGGCATCTTTGCAAACTTCAGGGCTGTGTAATTATCCCTCTATTCCAAAGCAGACATTGCTGAGGCCACCCGACACTCTTACAGGGATCCTATTAGGACAGGTAATTAAAAGTGGCGCAAAGAAAAACTGGCTGAGGCATACATAATGAAAGGAATCTCAAATATGGGCAACCCTGTCTGTCTTTAGGGTGCTTTCTTTGAGTGTATTATTCAGGAGCCTCTTGTTGGCTGAGGCTCGAAAGAAACATATGCTGAGAGAGGCTGGCCAAGTGGCAGCCATTTTGTAGGTGACCTACTTCTGTTTTAAGGAATAAAGGAATGGGAGGATGTGAGCAGGGCTTAAGGGTGCCTTGCCAAAGAAAGTCATTTGACCTTGCTGTGCCTTCAGTATGGGTGCCATAAAATTTAGAGGCCTTGATATCCCCAGGTGATAGCAATGCTTTTAAATTATGCTGATGCTGATTTATTCAATTCAAGTCAGCTACAGTAACCAAGGCATTTATCATAAGCACCTAATTTGCATTCTACACAGTGAACGGGCCAGGTTTGCTTCCCTGTCACATCAAACGCTTATAACCCTAATTGTATTATGGTATTCAGATGAACATTTTCATCATGTGCAGTAACAGTTTCTGAAAGCTCTACCACAGCCATCATCAATTCACTGAACATTCAAGTGAAAAAAAGCCAGGCTTCAAATCAAGAGCTTGGCACAGCATGACTATGGATGATTCAGAGATGAAGTGGAATAGAGACAATGGAAGGTAATGCAGTGACATGACTGTAAATGGAAACAATTAATATCACGTATCATTATGGGGAAAGGGGTCATTGGAAAAAGCACGCCAATGGACATTCTAACTCAGATTGCCACTGAGATAAGCGTCAATCCATAGATAGGTGCAGCTATAGAGGGCATAAAAGAAACTAAGGAACAAACGCCCTGCACTGGAGCCTGGATTGGATTTTTATTTGGAGTAGAGAGAACTTCTCTGAATCACCTTTAATATGAACAAATGACTCTCATTATCTTCTTCTCTACTGAATGCCACTTACTGAAGTAGGCCTTTAAGAAAGGAAATCTGATTCAAGAGGCCTATCTTGCTCCACTTTGCCTTTTTTTCCAATTCCTCCCTCACTGTCTGTTATACACAAGAGAGCACAGCCTGGAGAATACAGGGATGCACACTTCAATTTAGAAAGCATGAATAAACAATGGGGTTTCTATGTGCTACAGAAATTTCCCCTGGTGATGTTCACTCACACACTCAGTAGCCAATACACCTGCACACTTGTGGAACTCACTCCCACCCTGTGGGTCACACAGGCACATACACCCATACAGATATTTGATTTAATAAACATTGACAGGATGTGAGATATATGTGCACAGATCCAACTTTCCCTCACAGAGATACTCTGACACATAATAAAGTAAAATAAAAATATTGTTGGCTGGATTTCATTCACACATACTTACAAACAGACATATACAGAATCAGTCTCAGAGACTTTGGCAGTCACCTAGTTTTATGAGTGATGATAGAGAGTGGAGAATTACTTGCTCACAGCACAGTATATTGTCACAGTGAAAACTGCTGTGAACACAAATCTGGATAATGGTCATACACACAAACACAGAGAGGCAGAGAGAAAACAGTCTGAGAGTGCACCACTGTGGAGATCTTTGTTACAATCTGTCTGAAGCAGACTTTTCTTAAGAGAGCACTGAGAATGAAACAAACTGTTCCTGCAGTAAAGCTTCCCTTAGTGCACAAATTTGGATAAGAGACTCAGCATGAGTTAGTCCCTATTTGGTGCACGTGTATGTGCATGAGTGTGCTAACAGTGCACTGTACTTCTTTGCATGTTGCGTTCTTGAGAGAAAGATTGTGCATGTGTGTTTGTATGCATGTGCCCCGTCTGACCTGGTCCCTTTAATTCTGTGAGCTAAAATAATGAGAATTTTATCTGCAGCTCCTCTGAGGCGTGGGGCTCTGACTGAATGGGAGCAGAGTGTAACGGGTGAAACAAGCGATAGCGGGCTGGCTAGGTTACACTCAGGCAGACTAACCCACCACCGGCATACTCTGTGGGGAAACATAGCTAGTGTGTTTGCGGTAGGTAAGGGAGTGTGCTGGGTGACAAAATTGGAGCCCTTCGGATTCTGAAGGATGGCTGTGATAATAATAATAATAATACTCACTGTGTGTCTGAACACAGGATATGGTGCAACACAGCACAATGCAGCTTTTAGAAATGTAAACTTTGTGAATGTTTAGGATTTATCAAGCAGTAACCTAGCAAATAAGGACTTCTAAGATTGTGTGTATGTGTATTTTACAGAAAGAGGCAATCTTCCTTTATACCTGTTTCTAGCAGGTTCCGTGATTAATTATTTCCTCGAGAATGCTTTCCTTAATAGCATACCTGATAAGCCTGATGGCAGATTCAGTTTTGCAGCCAGCAGATAGAGAGCTGGAAGGTAAAAATTAATGAGATTAATCAAATTAATTAAAATGTACTACTACTTCTAAACGTCGAAAGTTGACACAGCTAGACCAGAAACAGTCCATATTGCTTTATTTCTCCAGAGAAATATTTTTATGGTTATATTCAACAATTTTATGTTGAAGAAGCAGTAATCCTAAAATCACGTCTTGCTAAATTAGCCACCATCACATTTAGCTATGACCCAAAAAGGGCATTTTACTTGCTCATCTAACTGTGGAAATGAGCGGAAATGTTCTAGCTAATAAGTCAGTGTCTGCTAGCTATGATGTAAATTATATGATTATGTTAAGTAGGAATTGCAAAAGACTGACCTGTCAGTAAAAGCAGAAACACAACTTTAACTTGGAAATTCAATGCTGATTTATTACCATTGCTGTAAATATACAGGCACATTATGTAGCACATTACTAAAATTAGGAATGCATTTAAAAATCATTTTTGAAGTGCACATTTTGTAGCATATGAAATGTTTTAGAGCATCAACTGCGAGTCATTTTAAATCTTTTTACAATATATAACTATTGTCAAGTGACATCATACCCATTATAAATCCACTGATAATGATAATTACTTTTATTGGCCAAGAATGTTACACACACAAGAGTATAGAATTGAGGCAGCCATCCGTGGTGCCAACTCTCTCACACACACACACACACGCCCACCCACCAATGGCAGCTTTGTCCCTGCAAGGCGCTGCTCTGGTTATCAAGATGTACTTGGGGTTCAGTAACTCATCCAATGACACTATGACACATGGACTGGGTGGAATGGGAATCGAGCTGCTGACCTTCTAGTTGGGGCAGAACCACTCTCTTGAGTGACAGTCACCCCCTCAGTCATTATAGAATGACTAACTTTATTTCCTGTTTCCCCTCTTTGCTCCCCTTGTCTTTCTATGGTGACAATGCCAAGGAAAACATTTTGAAATTACTCCTTTGAGCTTCATGGCTCACTATCAAACAGGACCCATCTGCATCGAGCTTCTTTCATGGTGGTACAGAAAATTAGTCTGTCATAATGAGGCCAAAAAAGAAAGAAAGAAAAAGAAAGGAAGGCGGTACAAAAGCTCCTCAGCCAGCATGTCTGGATATGAACCTAATGCATCTCTGCTTTTGTCTTGTCGGTTTTTGCTCTGCAAGATGCGCACTCAATCCTTTAAAGTCTATTATTAACACAAACACATCTCACATTCATTAATATAATTGTAAGAATATTGACAAGTTATGCTAATGGGGAAAAAAGCAACCTGACACTTTTGACTGACAGAGCAATTGTTTAGCAGTTTAATGGGAGTACCGGCCACCTTGGAGAGGAAAAATGGACCATTATTATACAGATTACAAACTAAAGATAATGTTTATTGAAGTATGAATATCAGCGGATGAAAATTAAGAAGACTTATTCATAGCCGATGTCAACTGTGATCACTCTCCCGATATAAGCTAGGTTTCCCTGTGATAAGCATAAATGCATATCATATACAGTATGTATGCATTAAATACAAGCTAGTGTTCCTTCCATTTTGTCAATAATAATAAACGCTTGTCACTAAGCGTGTACATAATGTGAGTACAAAGATTTCACATTAAACGAAATGAGCTTTGAAGACACATTAAATGAGCCTTCAACACATTAAATGACTGGCAGTCAACACGCTCCTGGTGTGTCCAGTGGGAGGAATATTGGCCTTACAATGAGTACGGAAGAACAAATTCTGTAGTCACTGTCAATAATACACAATTAAATGTGCCAAACAATGGGAGAACATTCATATGGAACCAACGACTGTCAATAATACAATGTTTACCCATTATTTGGGGGTGTCAGGTCATGCCATCATAAATCTTCAGAGTCCCACAATAAGCAACTGATTTTCCAGACTTATCCTACCCTTAACACAAAGCATCCCAAACCCTGTCCTTACCCAAGCAAAGAGCAGGTATGTGGCTTGACACAGCATCTGTATTGTATTTGCTGAGGTGAAGCAGTGGCTGGTCCAGCTGGCCTGTAATGGCAGTCACCTCTGAAAGCCGGGTCCGCTCAGTTGTCCAACCCCTGACACTGTTCTAAGAAAAGACAATTAATAATTCCAGGGATTCTGTAACTATACTATCACCAACACCAATACAAGTTTTGTGTGGGTGTAGGAGTGAAGGCAAGTCTACAGTCAAAGTCAAAGTCAAAGTGTTTATTTGTCATATGCACAGTATGGAAACATGTTTCCCTGTACAATGAAATTCTTACTTGAGTGGGGAGGGGGGAATTATAAAAGCAATCTCATAAAAAAGCAATCAAATACAGAAAAAATAAAACTGGGCAAAATGGGAAATTGTTTGCGTAAGAGAACTCCATCAGAGCTAACTGGGGATGTAAAGTATATGAATTATAAAAACAAAAAGAATGTCAAATACTTAGCAGAATGGGGAAAAAATATGGTTTTATGGGTCAACTAACACAACCAGAATGCGCTAAATTAGTCAGACAAATAGAAAATGAGTATCAAAACAATAAAAAGAAACAGGAAGAGAAAGGGATAAATGAAGCCAGACAGTGGCTGTCAGAAGCCAACAAAAGGAAGAAAGGTAATGTATGCTGCATGGGAGCAGCATGTGCAGCAGTCAGCAGTGCAATGACTATACACATGTATAATTGCAATGTGCAATTATGCATGTGCAAACTGAGAATATAAACAGTACATGACTTATTTCCTGGTAATAACCTCCTCAGCTGTTTAGGAGTCTGATGGCAGAGGGAAAGAAAGAGTTTTTCAGTCTAGTGGTCCTACATTTCACACTTCTGAACCTCTGGCCAGAGGGTGAGGTTGTTAACAGTCCGTGCTGGGGGTGGGTGGGGTCTTTGAGGATAGAGGCAGCTTTCCTACGCACCCTGTGGTGGTAAATGCTCTGCAGAGAGGGCAGTGGAGTCCTGGTGATCTTCTCCACAGTCTTTACCACTCTCTGCAGGCCCTTGTGGTCCATAGCAGTAGTGCTGCCATACCAGACAGTGATGCAGCTGGTCAAGATGCTCTCAATGATGCAGCTGTAGAAGTTGCAAAGGATCCTAGGCGACATGCCAAACCTCCTCAGCCTCCTCAGGAAGTACAGCTGCCGTTGGGCCTTCTTGACCAGCTGTGTGGTGTTATGTGTCCAGCTGAGGTCCTCACTGATGTGGATGCCCAGGTATTTGAAGCTGCTCACCCTCTCATGTTACTGTAAACATGATCCAATGTGTTCTTGTCACGGGTGGGAATGTCCACATGTTGGTAGTATTTTGGGGAATACAGTCTGTAGATTGCTGGTTAAAGTCACCTGCGGCGATAAATACAGCATCAGGGTGTGCCATCTCTAGCGCTGATGACATCATGGAGTTTGCCGAGAGCCACCGTGGAATTAGCTCTTGGAGCTATGTATATTCCAGCCAAAACTACACAGCTAATTCTCTTGGTAGATAATAGGGATGGCATGTCAGCAATAAAAACTCCACTGGCGAGTACATCTCCACACCAGGAATTGTTGATAAACACACACACACCACCCCCTTTGGCCTTACTGGTGGCTGCAGTCCAGTCTCCTCGGTGTACAGAGCACAAAAATGGTATTTAATAAACTTAATATATATATATATCTTGATGTGCACAACACCCAATGAACATGTCATCTTTTTATTTTTGCATGTCCTGCACAGTGCGTCCCAGGGTATAACAAGCACAATGCACGAGCATTGTACACACACCTAGACCGGAACACGTCACAACACGGTCAAAACGCCCATTAACTAGCAATGATGATTTAACTGCTGAATCTCAAATGTGCCACCAAATCCACACAATAATTGCACATAGAGTAGGCCAACTAAATAACACATGAAAGCAGCTCATGAGCCATGATAAATAGCGCATCTCCTCAGATGGCCTCATCAATCACGTTACATTATTGACAGCAAGTAAAGTCACTGAGACCTCACTGTGTGCTGTGGTCACTCACTGTTCACCAGAATTGCAAATCCTTGTTGGACACATCCTAATGTGCTTTCACCTGAAGTTTAGACTTGCCTTTACCTCTGCCTCCTATTTCAGGAAAACAGAGCCCTACATCTTTGTCAAACCTAACAACACACTGAGGTCACTAAAAACAGGTAGTATACACAGTCAAAGGCAATGAGGAAAAGCTGGTTAGAAAAAAGAGGCCATCAGTGTCAGACTGGCAAAAACATTTCTGAACAAAGAAAAGAGGCTTCATCACCACTTAACAACTTGGATTGATGCCCTGTCATCTTTTCTCGGGTGGTTTCACACCAATTCACACCTTGATTCATGTGACTCTGATGACTCTCAAATGAAGTGCCAGGAGACCTCAATAACTCAAATGTGACCTCAACAAACTGTCTGGGACTCCCCACCAGTAGAACTGATTAAGCCTCTTGGGATGAAAGATAATACATCTTCAAAAGCAGCAGAAAGCTCGGTTGCTTTTCATTCTGTATTTATGGGTATACTATGCCAAAAATGACCAAGATCTCCTTAAATAATTTTTGATTACATTTTTTGCTTGTCCCCCCCCTCACATTTTATTAAGACAAATTTGTTGACATGCCACTACTGGCACTCAAGGTTTGGTCTGTGTCTGGGACTGACACGATCAAAAGCACTGCAACAGACCAACAAATACAGTATAATCAGCTCCCACCCCAAGCACTTACTCTTGCTTTTTTAATGAGCTCTGTTGTGACTTTGTGACTGTTTTTACATCTCCAACTTACAATCAACACTGTTTTCTTAAAAGCATGACCACAGTTATCCACAATCACAGAGCTCTACTAACTTTAACAAAGTAGCCATTTCAACCCAGACCACAATGATTTCCAAGACCTAACCAAATAATTTTAGTGCTTAAAGACGACCAAAGCTTAACCATAGCACTGTCTCATAAAATAAACAGTATCATTATGTCTGTTGTTTTAGCATAAACAAATGCTATATTTTGTCACTTAATTTAAAGGGTTGCTGAAGCACATTGATTGCTGCATTTAAGAATGGTGTCGTTTAAACTAAAATACTCACTCTTAACTTTAACCCATTTCTAGGTTCATCCTTTATTCAACTCTACAATTGCCTTCGTTCTTCATATTTGTTGGTGTCTTTATCGCACTTGACAACTTATTAATCTCATTACAGCAAGACAGATCAAGAACCACAAAGATGGGGAGAAGAGCAGTGTCCTTAGTGCAGCACTGGGCTATAAAAACTAACAGAAGCTCTCATCTCTCTCTAAACCATGGGGTACATAAAAAAGGCTATTTCCCACAAGGGGAAAAATTCTGCATTCTGTTTTTCCTCTTTCATTCCACTGCTTCTTATTGTTTTTTCTTTAAGTACAAAGGCTGGCTAATCAAACTTCAGTAGTGGGATGGTGGTGAGATTTTTATTGAGGTTTTTTTTTTTTTTCAAACAAAGTAATGCCTTTTTAAAACTTTCTCATTCCTGTGAGCCCACTAGATAATAATGTAAAAGTTGTGTTGATTGCCTTTCCATGCTTTGGCTGTGAGTGCCTAAACAGTTCTTTTTGGGGGAACAGCGACATTGTACAAGGTGATATGCAAGATAAAACCTTAACCTGAAATCTAACCCTTTCTTAAACAAATTCCTAATTGTGTCTTTGGTGATATCTAAAGTGCACCCAAAGGGAAAATAGTCATCGAAATGTGTTCTTAATAATGCATAAATAGAGTCAGGAAGCCCAAATACAGTATTCAAAATTCTACCACACAGGCAGTGAAAGTCTCCTTTGTACATTCCTCCTAGTCAGGCTCAGTCTAGAGAGAGCAAAGCTTAGACACAGCTGATCCTTTGAGTAGCATTTCGTTTTCAGCCACAGTCACATATGGTTTTATCACTTCTTCTCTAGCACTGATTATACTACTGCACAATATCATTACAGTATTTCACCCCAAAGTTTCACAACAATACAGTTTGACTAAATCATGTACAATCATCATCTTTTACTGATTTCACACAAAAGTCTGCAAAGCAGTAGCCATGATATCTACAAATTACAATTGTGGTCCAAATGCAAATTTCTAAATATGTATCCACAAATGCAAATGTATCACAAGTGCAAATCACAGTTTGTAAAATATGAATCACACATACTGCTACGATTAAGCTTAATGATCTTTCTTATGCAAAATATTTTCTGTGACTACACATCGGTAATGTGTTAACACAATGTTTAATTGTGATAAATTATAATAAAAAAGACAATGGAGGCCCACATTTAATCTCTGCTCCATTGTTCTGAAAAGACGGTTATTTTTCATATGAGAATCTGTATAATGTGCACTGCTGTGTAATAAATAATATTCCGGCAGTAGTATTGTTCAGGCCTTCTGAAATCAAAGTAATCGAAACATCCAAGCTTCATCTCTGAGTGCGAGCCATAAATTGCAGGTCCTTTATTGTCTCACAGAGCCTGTTAGACACATAAAAACTGCAGGGTTCATAGGAATGTAAAAATTAATTGGTTTTAGTTTGGTTTTTCATCATAAAAAGAGACTAAAAATGTGTGTATTGCACTATTGCACTGTATGCACAATATGCAAGTGTAATTCCATCCATACAGTATATGTGTGGCTGGACTCCCCAGCAGTATTTGGACAATGTTACCACCCAGATGCCAGACTTTCTCAGAAATGGATCGATGCAAATGGCTCGCTGTTGCAATCACAGATGCCACAAGCAAGGACAGACAGGCGGCCAACATATCTCTCTCTCTTTCTCCCTCTCTCTCTCTCTCTCTCTCTCACACACACACACACACACACACACACACACACACTCACTCTGTGGCACAAAATGATCTGCCACTCTGAACAAGAATCTTCGCTACAGGGCGGCCGCTGGCATCCATTTATCAGCACCAGGCTCATCCAGAATATTGTCTCTCCTTCTGGCAGGAAGCAAATCAAACAAACAAGAGGACAAACAGAGCGCCAAAAAAAGGTGGTGATTTAGGGGGGATGGGGGGAGTTGGGGGCAAAGGGATAAACATTTCTTTTGCCAACCTCTTCGAATCAGGTGAACAAACCAAACAAAAGGGAAAGGCTCTAACACAAATGCTGAAGAATCATGACTGATTATCTGCCTGCTTTCCATTTCCGTCTTGCTGCTGCTGCCTGTCATCATTCCTTCTTCTTAAGCCCTATTATCTAAGCTATCTCCTTGACAACCTCTCTGATCTTTCCAGCTTTCTAGCTCTCAACTGCACAAAACAAGTGTGTGTGTGTATATAGAGCTGTGACAAGAGACATACAGAATATCTTATACATTTCTGGTCACTTTTGATTTTGAAGACAATCCAAAAGCATGCATTTTTATGTGATTTTTTTTTCTTTCTTCATATGGGTCTCACTGATCCTTGCCTCCCTTCATTACAAAGATGTCTCACCCAGCTGCGTCAGTGCTGGTGGTCTTACAGCTTGCTGTGCCCATTACCTTAAGCATGCCTGGCAGGGGTGAGCTAGATTAGGGGAGGAATGAATAAGCCTTCTTGAGTGTGAGCACCGAGTCACCAAATTATAAATCGTCTGCTAACTCCACAGCCACCACTTCAGCCCCCTTATGTCAAAAGTCTCAAATCCAACAATATTTTCACTGTTCCTCCCTACAATCTTTCTCCTTCTCCACTTTTTTCCCTTTCTCCTCCCCTACTGTTTCTGCCTGCTATTCTCCCCGTTCCTCACTACTTCACTGTCTGTCTCCTTCCTTATCTTTGCTCCACTCCGCTAGATATACACTTTTCCATCACTTATTCTTTCTGTCTGTCTCTGGCACCCTCTTCAGCTGTCTTTATCTCACCGCTATCTTCCTCTTGTTCTCTCTTGCAGCCATGCACTTTAACTCGCTGTCTACGTTTTCCCTCGTTTTTCTCTCCTACATTCTGGTCCTCCTGCTGCTTCAAGTGGAGCATGTAAGGTTACGAAAAAGAAATTCTGGGTGGTAAAATCAGTTGTACTTTCAGTGTGAGCCAG
Source organism: Monopterus albus (assembly GCF_001952655.1). NCBI lineage: Eukaryota > Metazoa > Chordata > Actinopteri > Synbranchiformes > Synbranchidae > Monopterus > Monopterus albus. Next base: position 1,020,717 of record NW_018127921.1, on the reverse strand, counting down.
AGCACTAGGGATAGAGGAAAGTCTCAAAGTTGAGAAAATGTGTAGCACTATTTGCACCTCTTGATTATTTAGCACCCAGTAAAATGGCTGAACATGGGTGCGGTGGTTGGTTGTTTGTTGGTTTGGATGGGCAATTCATTCACTGTGTTTATTCCTCACTGCCTATTACAATTGAAAAACGCATGATGAGCCCAATATGGTTTAGGACTAAATACCTAGGTTCTAAATGTCTGTGTTTGATGAGATTAGATTAAACTCTAATGATCCCTGTGGGGGAAATTGGGTCCTTACTGCAGAAAAGAATAGATACAGCATGGAAATAAATAAGCACAAAGCTAATAGAGGGCATAAAATATGTGGCTACCAACTGCAACCAGTGGAACATAATGTTAAAATTATACTTTAATAAAGAGCTCAAGATAAATGATCAAATAAATGCAGATAAAACAATAACATCACTGCCCGACTGACAAAACTGCCTATGTGCATTATTTTTGGCTTTGAAATCAATTACCTATAAATAAATTCACATATATATTTTTTAAATACATTTTTCTTCATCAAACATTTTGGAAATTTGCTTATATGATCCACGAATCATTTCACTGGCATTAGAAGAATGCAGCAGAGGTCTATATATAAAATTGTGTCCTAACAGGACTAGGGTATTGTTAGGAGGTGTCTACTTTTTCCTACAAGTATCAAATGTCTGAGCATTTTGAAACAAGACAGCAATGTGAACATGTCCAGCAGTCTGGAGTTAACTGGTTCAAATCTGGCTGCCAAGCAGCAGCAATGAGAATCTGCAGAGCAATTTGTAGTCTGAGTCAGGGCATTAGTTCCATTTTTAAATCGAATACTTGCTGCAGTTCATCTCTACAACCAGAGAACCCCAGAGTTTTGTAATGAGGTGATAATGGAAAAGGAACCGGGTGAATCTCCCTCTATTTCAACCAGCCCCTATACAGTATGACCACACACACACACCAATGAAACAGATGGATGTGCACACATATACACACACGTTCAAATTTTAATTTGCCGAAGTTATAAAGTGCTTTTCCTTTTCACCAACGCTAGCATGCTAGACTTATTGCACAATTCCTGAACAAAGAAAGTGATAAAGTAGGAGACGGAGAAAAGGGAGGTCAGAGATGGATGGATGAGGTGGTCTTGGAGGGAGATATAAATGGAAAGGCAAAGTGTGGGAGAAAGAAAGACCCATCATCCAGCACAGTTACTGCACACAGAATGAGTCTGCATGTGTTATTTGTGCCTCTGCAAACCTGTGCGTATGCACACATGCAGGATGAATGAGTGATGAAAAAGCTCAGCCTTTTCCATCTGCGTGTGTCATCAATATCATCACGGTGGACACAGCTAATTGCAACATGTCACAAATAACAAATTCTTAGGTAACACCACACATAAAACAGTCTGACAACTTCATAACCAGAGTGAATGGCCACTGTCATTGCCTTGGGAGCAATGGAGTTGTCACTGGGTTTAGTGATAAGGTGCTATGGTTTTATTCACCTTTCAACCACCCTTCCTTAATTAGACAAATCACCGCTTGCTGGCTTTAACAAGGACACTAGTAACAAATTTAGGTAGAGATGACTGGACTTAAAAGGTGAGCAATATGGATAAAATCTTCTGATGCTGTATATTGCAAGAGCTTTATAAAGTATATTGTTACAAATTTCAGTTGTAAAGAGAAACAGTTTCTATACAAAAAAAAAAGCACAACGAAATATACTGTATTTTAGGGCACTTGGGTGAATTAAAGGTATTGCTAGTGATTCATTTCATAAGCACTTTTGTTATATTTCCTGAAATCTTCTTTTCATCCCGATGGGATCGAATACATTAAAACTGATAACATGAAGGAACAAAATCTGCAGCAGCAGCCGGGGCTGAAAAGAGGCTGACCAGTAATTTTACTTAGTCTGAGCAAAACCATTGGATGCCTGTCAAAATACCTTCCGATATGCATGCACTCTGCCTTTGCATTCATTGCACACGCCAAGACTCTCCTACAAAGCATTGTAGGCAGACGTGTTATCGCTCTGTTTTTATAGCTAAAGCTAGTGAGCTATGGCAGAGAAGGTAGCCACAGCAGCTTTCAGTTGCAAACAAAGGCTGTATTTGAGAAAATTACAACTAAAAAGAAGTTGGATGCTGCAAGAAGTAAAACCAGAATTAACATCGGTGTGGCTTTTGAGCAACTGAGAGAATAAAAGGGGCTGAAAAGTGGCGCCTTGGTGGCCGCGTTTCTGCTCAACAGGTAGTTAACGCCTTGTTTATTTTGTTTTTTGACTGCGCAACATTTCCATGATATATAAATTCCAACTGATTTCCTGGAAAGGAACTGACTAAAGAATATTCCAAGAACTTCCTATTCTCCCTATAATTTGGCTAAATTATGATAGTTATTTCCAGTTATTTAAGATCAGTGTCTAATATGTAAATTGCAAGGTGATGAACCTGGCATGTCAACGTGGGGAGAGGAGGTCCCGTACTGAGAAGATTTCCTCAATGACCAGTGTGTTTGCATAGTTTCCACATTAAGGGAGCGGCTCAGGGGCAAAACATTATTTGCTGTGTGTTTGTAGCAACCGATAAATCACATCAGAAGACATGAATTTGCAAGTGAGAGTTATAAATGTCAAGCGCAATTGATGCTAAATACATTAGGACTGTGAGGCTACGTCCTCTAATCTGTTCAATCAATAGCAAGCCTGACATCATATTTGGGGCCTTATTACTCCACTAAACATTACATTCTACATATTACATTATATTCAGAATATTACAATAACAAATTTAAAGCACACCAGAAAATAAATAATGCATTAATGATAAACATGTTCTTACCTTCAGTTATTAAAAACAGCACATAATGTAGTCTCGGGGCAGGAGTCCTCATTCATGTTATTCTGTGCTTTGCTTCACTCCTATGCACTTGTGAAATCCATGACCTCATCATCAGACTGGCTTGTACTGTTTATTTTCATTAACAGTTGTAGCCTTTATAACTGGGTCCAGCTTGACCTGTTAGTTTTTGATTTCTGACTAGCTTTGTTCTGCTGTGAATTGAAATACTTTAGCAAGTGTGCCTGTATTTTTTTTTTTTTTTTTTTTGCATTTGCCAGTCAAAATTTGAGAGGTGCCAGATCCGGCTTTTTCCAACACAAATTAACCCCTCCCCACATATTCTAGTTTCTGATTCTTTTCAAAACAACATTCCAAAACCCAAAATCACCTTATAGGTTGCCATGTCACCAAACCCTACTGGGCTTCACAATGCGCATGAATACTGTATAGAGGTATACAATTTTATCTTTGTGATAGGAAAACAGATACAGGAAAGGAGTGCTATCCTTCCCTACTCTCCACAATCTGTCTGTGATGACATCTCTATTGCAGATGACAATTAGATAAAGGTAGCTTAGTCACGATCACGCATTCCCTCCACAGAGATCTGCTGGATCTCACAGAATGGAGCAAAGCTAAACTGTCCCAATCATGCTTATGTGGACTTAATGAGAGTCTTTAAATTTGTCTGCCCATCATTCTGCCTTAAGACCCTGAATCCCCAGCCTGAAAAACTCTACCTGAGCCTATCAGAGGGTAACTACTTCAAAAGTTGATGCGGAGGAGCCTGCAGTGGCTCACTGGTATGAGCATTGGGGTTCAGTGGCATTAAGCCCCAGTAAGTTTATTAAGCAGCATGAAAGCGGACAGACCAACAGTGATAAACTGCCTTGATCAATGCAGATGACTGTTCTGCACTGTTTCATGATAGATAGACTACATGAATCAAATCTGAATTGAATTAATGTATTGCATCAAGTGTGTACATGTAAGTGCATGTGTGGGTAAAAGACAGAAAGAAGAACAGGGAAACTAAATTTAAGTGAAGCACTCAAGTGAGTGTACATACAGTATGTGAACAGAAGGAGTGATTGAAGGGTTGATTGAAGTATGAATCTCAAAGGTATTTGTGTGAAGCTCCAGGAATAAAAAGAAAAGAAAATGTGAAATTTCAGATCAGTATAAATGACAGGCTCTCGGACATAATAAAGAACATATGTTCGATTGATCAAAGTGTACCGTATTCCTATTGTTCCAGGCTTCAGTTTCTCTTATGATCGCCATCAATTTGTGTTTTGGTCTGAAATGTTGGTCGGGCACTTGTCTCAGGTCTGATAAGCACAGTTAGACAAACAGCCAGGAAACACAATAGAGATAGAAAACCACAGACACAACCTGACACCTCTTCATCATCCTGATGACCATGACAAGCTCTGTGATGATGTGTGGGGAATAACTTCAGTCGTTTTAGTAGAAAGAGGGAGACAGAGAGAGATAGGGAAGAAAGAAAAACACAGGCGTCTCTCTGTCTCCAGCCTGCCTGCCTATGTCCCAAGGCACTATCATCTCCCTAAATAAGAACGCCTTAGAAAATGAAGGAGAGTGCTGGGGGAGCAGGGATACTGTTAGGAGAAAAGAAACACATCTGAAAGAGTCTATTGCTTCAAAAACAAAAGCTGTTCCACTAAATTGAAATGTGTACACAAAATACCACAGAGGGAAAATATGTGCTTGTGGGTAAAGACTCACGTAGCCAAGAAAGAAAGTAAAGACGGCCTATTCATCTTTAATATACTGGACTTGTGCTAGAAAATCTCAAAGACAGATGCTAAAATATTATTTGAATTTCTTTGGATGCCGGTTGCTCTGGCAGGCAGGCTGGCTGGCACTTGTTGCTGGACAATCAGAGTCCCAGTCCTGATCATTAGGTTGTTTCATTCCACTCTGTCAGCTGGCTCCATTGTCAGTCTGTTACGTTTTTCATGTGTGTGTGTTGTACTGTTGTTTTTTTTTTGTTTTTTTTTGCCACAACACTTTATTTTTATTTGTCTGTTAGCTTTCTTGCTCCAGTAAAATGTGCTTAAGCAAAGAGGAATGGGATGTAGAGACACGTGTAACCATCTGAGTTGTCTAGAACTCAGTTGTAAGCAAATTGATAATGGATTAGCATTTGTGGATATGTGTGAAATTATGTGTGTTGACATGGCGACTATCTTTACTTGCTTGAAAGAATAAATCAATCAATCAATCAGTAAGGACAAAGACAATTTGACAGTGTGTGAAAAAGCAAACCTCTTCAGAAAGAATGATAGTTCACAGTGAACGTGAAATATGACACACTGAGCATCAGCTGCACACTTTTAATCCAAATAAATTTGTTTTCTCCAAAAGAAAAGCATGAACTGAATGTCACAAATTGATACTTAAAATGAGAACAACTTCTCAAAACAGGTCTGGGAAATGTTAACACACACTGTACTCAACAATAGTTTCTGCAGGTAGTCACATAATTAAAGTAAGAAAATCTGTGGGTGTGACTGGCAGAATTCTTTCCCCTGAGGTTTCAGTGTTGTATTAGATGTTGAAGAATGGGACTTATTGTGCAGTGAAATGATTATTGCATATTGTCATATTGTTAAATCAATAAACAAGGGGAAGTTATTAAGGCGCAGCCTGGGTGAAGCCTTGGTTATGTTTGCTGGTTGACAAACAACAAACCGAGAACCTGACAGCAGGGAGAACACTGCAAACAAAAACATCTGCTATTATTCAATTCCCGGTTGTGGCATATCTTGACCTGATGAAAGAGAAATGAATAAATCATGCTCCATTAAATGTCATTACGCCTGTTAACAAAATCTAATTCTACTAAAGTTCAGTGCTGGTTTACAAATTGAATGTAATTGCCCAGAATGCAAATGGCCTTCGCTGTTTGTGTGGATGTGAGAGAAGAGTGCGAGAGAGCAAGAGAAAGAAAAACAAAATGTGTGAGTGGAGGAAAACCTTTAAGCGGCAGCATAACGGGTGACACTTGGTCTTCACAGTTTTCATTCAGGAATCAGAGGGACTGCAGCGCCAGGGAATTGCTGCTTGTCCAAGCTTTAAAAACTGGTTTAATTTCAGGGAGAAAAATGATGAGAGATGGGGAAAAATGTAATTACCCAGTGAGAGCTGTGTGGGAGTTTTACTGTTTGATAATTATCCCTTAAAGGCATGCTAAACTTCTCCTTGGCTATCTGTATAAAACTCCACAGAGACACAGAAGTGGGAGAGAGGTCACTCAGCTTCAGGAGGAAACCGGAGGGAGTGAAAGAGATAAGATTAATGTGAAGAAGAGAAAGGATCAGATAAACACAAACATGTTAGGCAGAGAAAAAAAAAGATGGAGAAAAGTGCAAGAGGAAATAAAACAATACATTTTGGAGGACAACTTACTACTTTCCTTAATCACAAAACTGTATTGACTTGTTATTGTGTCCCATAAAAGTAAATATTGGATTTTTTGGGACGAGGCATCGAAATATGTAAAATTTTGGAAATGGATGCTTGAAACATTTGATAGGCCACTTTTTATTTCCCCAGCTCTTTTTACCATGCCATCTGTCTCTTTTATAGTTTTACAAGCACGCGCGCACACACACACAAGCCCTGTGTTTTCATTCCTTGTGGGGACTTTACATTGACTTACATTCATTTCCTGTAGATTTATCCTAACCTTAACCGAACACCTAAGCCTGACCAGCCTCAAATTCAGTGAATTCCCTGTGGGGACAAGCAGATTCCCCACAATGTGAGTGTGTTAGCATGTTTAGGGTCCCCATAATGTAAGTAATACAAAGGCACACACAGGCGCTCTAGCTTTGTTTTACACCCCCAAACACGAATGCATACATGAATGGTAAGCTCTATCTGTGCACACATTCTCACTTGCCCATAAAATTCTCCAGTATGAACTGCTGGACCTCCTGACACTGCTCAGAATAAAAATACATTTGACAAGAGGATAAATATTCAAAATCCAAATGAAAACAAATATGAAAGGAAAAGTCAAAGGGGCAAGTCTGTTTACATCAGACTCTCCATGGCTTTTAGGATGAACTGCCCGCTCTGAAACTTAAACTGGAAACGTTCCAAAACCTGTGAAAAATACAATCTGGATTTTTTTTTAAAAACTCCAGCATGTTTTGAACATTTGACTGTTTTACAGAGAATTACATGCAAACATGACTGGCACAGGGTCTCTCTTCATGGGCTTAAAGGAATGTCACATCAGCCTGAAGCAACTAGTTTCAAGTCACAACAAAGCTTTTCAGGGAACCTTAAACTGTTTCCACTTTTTCCCCCAATTCAGTAAGCTCCAAAAATAAGCAACTGCTTAGACTTTTTTTACTGCTAGCATCTTTAGATCATAGAGTTGGTAATACCCATTTATACCAGGGGTGTAGTTCAAGTCCCATTTAAATCCATGTTGCCTCCCTCGAGTCATCAGCTGTATTAATCTTGGTAATACAGTCATTATAATTAAAGGAGGATTGCCCAGTGCAGAAATAGAAGTGGAGGTGGGTGAGAAAGACTCCCTGAACTACACAAATGCACATACAGAAAAAAAGACACATGCATCACCTAATGCGGAGTGATAGTATGCACAATTTCAGCTCCAGTGGTCACCCACAGTCCTCAAAAAATAAGACCACATGTTATCCACTTGTGAATGTCTGTGAATGTGTGCGTTATTGTCCGTGTCAGTCTGTGTGAGTTTCTCCATTTGCTTGCAGGATGCTGCTCTGGCCTGAGAGCCAATTAGCACGCCTCAAGTTTGATGCCCGCCTTGTCAGGACCAACATGCACATACATATTAGCTGTGGTCTTGCGAGGGCTTCAGCTACCTCATTATACCAATAACATATAGCTAACGTCCAGGGGGCAGACCTCAGAGCCACCTACCCACTCCCCTGTCAGTACTTCTCTGTCTTCCTCCTCTCTCTCTCTCTTTACTTCTCAGAGTAAGAGAGTAACACCCCTAAGGGATGACCTTCCAGTGAAAGCCGATCTATCTTAATGACAGAAGCGAGGAAGCCACCATTTAGAAAACAAATACTTCATTCAGGTCACCTGGGAACAACCATTTACAACATAAGAGACTTGGCAATTCAAAGAAGCAGTTAGTGCTTATTTATATTCTCCAACACAGCACTGGATCTATCCTGTTATAGATACCTTAGAAAGAAAAAAAAATACAGATGAGCCCAATCAAGTTGTGCTGTTGCATGTTTCCTGCCCCATAATGGCAGGAAACAGCAAAATCAGCGACATACTGCAAGAGTGTAGCAAGTGCAGAGGAGCACTTGTGAAAAATAAAATCTGTTGGGGAAGTGATGCAACAATGACAGACTTTAATGATAAAAGGAAGAAACATACTGTAAAACGACAAGAACATGCGTGGAAGCTGGCAGGAGGAACAGGAGGGCAACTGATAAAAACAGAAAAGAAACCAGAGATGAGATGAAGAGGAAGGATTGAAACCTTTCCAAATACATGGAAACTACTTAAAATACCACAACAAAATGTGTTGTTTCACAGGGATTAAAGGTAAGGTTTGCAGAATTACAACTGGCACCCCATGCCAGTAACTGCAGTATAGGTTATACAGTATCATAATATAATGAGTAATGCTGTCATTACATGTCTACCATTACATCTACAATACTGATTCAAAGACTGAATACTGGACTGAAGTATTTAAAAGGGCGGTCACACTTGTTTCTAGCAGGGACTGATTATAAGCAGCCACAGTCACTGACAAAAAAAAAAGTTTGAAGAAGCTTTTCTGGCAAATGTGAAATAATATCCAAAAGGCTTGAGAACACGAGCACAGAATTGCAGGCTGTTAAGTCGAACACAATTTGTTTGAGGGCAGTAGTAAAGAACCAGTAGTGATCCACAATTAAAGAAAGACAAAGGCTCAAAGAGCACAAGCAGCACTCAAATCCAACCAACAAGTCAGTTTTGTACAGCATAAGACATTTGAACATATCCCTCAGGGAAGCTGCTTCCCTCTGACCTGAACTAAGTAATTCACCTTTCCAAGAGGTTGCAAGGGCTCATTCTCATCCTGAAGATTTTACACTCAAGCAGTAAATCACTCCAGTGCAGAGTGGAGGCGACAATCTGACAAAGCCAGAAGGACATCATCATCAGCAAACAACAGACACCAACTTAAAATCATTTGACAGGACACTGTCCAGACCTCTGCAGCAATTTGATATCCCAATTCATAAGTATCGCAAACATACAACACTCTTGTTGGACTCCAGTGCTCACATTGGACGTGCTTGACTTAGTGCCAGATGCAACTCCTGCTCAGTGCACAGCGCACCTCCTCAGGCAATACATAAGGCCCTAAACTCATGTAGAGCAATTTCCCTTAATACCTCATGTATAGGTAAAACAATAAAAGTTTGCTGAAAAAAAAGACTTTTCCACTAATTTGCCAATAAAAACATGATTTGAAAACTAAATTGAATGGAAAATTATTTTGTAAAACGATTCTGAAGGGATAACCAATGAAATATATGCTAAATTATGGCCTTTGAAAAAGAAAAAGGGAAGGAAGCTGAGACAGAGGAAGAAAGAAAGTCCTAGAGTAAGAAGGGGAAGGTCAACGAATTGCAGGCAGATGTTAGAAGATGTCCCAGAAGTATTCTGTTTGCTGCAGTGTGTGATGCTCTGACACCAGGCAGAGAGGGAGAGAGACAGACAGCACAACAACAAACACACACTCATTTGGAGGCAAAGCTCAGCTATCAATGAAGTGCATGCATTTACTGTATGTTAATTTGGTTTGCATATGTAAATACATTTTCATACATGATTATACACTGATCACCCATAACATTATGGCCACTGATAGGTGACATGAATAACACTGATTATCTCGTGGCACCTGTCAGTGTGTGGGGTATATTAGGCAGCAAATGAACATTCAGTCCTTGAAGTTGATGTGTTGGAAGCAGGAAAAAAGTGTAAGGATCTGAGTGACTTTGACAAGGGCCAGACAGTTATGGTGAGCTGACTGGGTCAGAGCATCTCCCACACTGCAGGTCTTGGTGGGTGTTCTTGGTCTTCAGAGGTTAGTACCTACCAACAATGTCTAAGGAAGGACAAATGGTGAACTGGAGACAGGGTCATGGACGCCCACGGCTCACTGATGATGAGGTTGACCTACTGTAGATTAAACTTTTAACTTCCATTTGTACTTTTCTAAAGATTAAAACTTATTTGAATCTTTGTTAAAATGGTTGAAAATGAGAAATACTGTACATTGGTCTCTATGAAGAGAAAGAGTCAGGGGCTGTAGTGGTGATATCACACCTAGAGAGGTGAGGCTGTTGAATTCTCTCTAACTTGTCCTCACGACCACAGTTTTCACTCCTTTTACATAAGTTTTTCACTGACTTGTAGACACATCTGTGCTCATCCTGACAGTAGAACTGTGGAAGCAAATGGATTCACAGAAGAAGCACAGTGAGCTGCAGAGTGACACGAGTGCCAACCAACTTATATATACACACACACACACACACACATTTATACAAAACGCAAACACAAATACAAAAAGCAAATACTGTATGTGTCATTTTCCTGTCTTGGCTAAGCCAAAAACATTTGTTGCTGTATGCTTTCACTCTGCTGCTTACAATACAGAACGGGTTTGTCACTGCCTTCAGACTGCCACAACCACCTACACACACACACACACACACACACACACACACACACCTGCTTATGTCAGTCCACCCAAGGACACTCAACACATCAGTTCTGATTAAGCCTGCACTCAGCCTACAGAATAGAGTTCTTGCGGGAGAGGTGTGAAGGAGAAGAAACGACTTGTGTCCAGTAATAAATCGCTGCAGGCAGACGGGCTCTTCAGGATCGCAAAGGCGGGGGTCCCCCGCCACAGGCGCAGGTGTAGACATCGTTAACATCCAATAAGAAGAGAGCGGAACCCTGCGGGTGGGGCAAACTGATATTGATGGAAGCTTGTCTGCAGCTGCTTGGGTTCACTGAGCAAATATTAAAATAAATATAGCCTTTTGTATAGCATGTACTTTTCATTAAAATTACCAACTGCCTCAATGGTGCATACGAGTGTCCATTAACAGCAGTCACTACAGGTTGACAACTGCTGCCTGTTTAGCGTTTTATGTATGGTTGTTGACTCTTTTACTACTGTCCCTGTCCTCTCTCTAATGAACTAGCCTGTTTATGCAAGACATGGTCCAATGCATTCTTTTCCTGCCAAGTCAGCAAAGTCAGTTATGTTTGTTGTTTATTTGGAAGTTGGACGATTATGTGACCATTTGCCAAGCTAGAGACATGATCAGCTGCAAATTAAACCTAGGAGGATTCATATTGTTTTGGCACACACTATTTTTCCTTCTCATTGTGCTGGTTTTGCCAGGAAATTGAGTAGTCGTGTGAAAAACTAGATCATCAGAGACAAAGCAGCAAAGGATGAACATGGCTGGATATGTACTAAATGATTTGGTGACCGGCCACCTATCCATCCAGGAATTAGATTTTCTAAGCATCTCACCTTGACAGTTAGATGAAGAACAGAGCTTTACAAACACAGTCCCTTCCTTGTGTTTAAATACTTCTCATGACACTTGTTCCAGTGCAACACCAAGCCTGTGCTGCTGCCCAGTCAATCAAGGCCCAACCCCATGATTGTAGGCACCTACAGACCAGTGACAAGGGTGCATTGTAGGTTAAAGCTTCCAATTCTGCAGTTTCCTGGAATTCTTTCAAGTAGTGGACAAATATGAAAGATTCCACTCAGGGGTTCATGTCCAGAGACAGAACCCTGCCAGACAAATGGTGTCAGAGCCAGATCTGGGCATGGTTCTGATGACCAGAAATGGATCTATTCTCATTTCCCTGCTGTGTTTCAGAGTGGGCCACACCAGTTGTCTATCAGTGCCTCAACAGGAGCCTCCTGTGGTGTTCAGGACTCTCTCCCATGAACTGCTTCAGTCCATTGAAGGGATTTCCCATAATCAGCTGTGTTTGAAGATAGCATTTTTGGGGCCGTGGACATACATTCAGTGGGTGAGTGATTCAGGTGCCCTGTTAGTCTTCTGCTCAGTCTGTCTCCTCATTTTAGGAATTAAAACCCTATACAAAGACTGTGCTATTTGTTCCTCTCCCAGCAGTGAGTGGTGCCATGCTGGGCCCCTAGTGAGTTTGCTAGCAACTTGTTTACTACAAGGTTCTAATGCATTTCATTAGCCACTCATGATCACATGGCGGCCTCACTTCACTGTGCACATTGATGCTACATGGCTGAGGTTGCTGCTTCGCTTCTCATCATTCCTTTTCACTGTTGTGGGACACACTAGGGTGACACTCCAACATTAATGAGCATGCATTAACTGTCATATCTTAGTTGCAAATGTTGGTGTAAAGTCACTGTGAGAACACAGTGCCTGGAGGAGTGCCCTTAGCATGTCAAGCATTGTGGATAATGATGATTAGTTTGTGGGGACAATTAGTTTAAGAACATACTTTAAAATGATTAAACTTTTTTTTTTAATTAGGTAGCATTAATTTAGCCAGTCTGAATAAAATGGTTCCTGTGTTGCACATAATCAACACGCAAAAATACTGTATTATCTATGCAAAAACCTTCAGAACAAAAGCCTAAAAGGCATGTATGCAAATAAAAAATGTATATGTACACACGTGCACTGATTATTTTTGAAGAGCTAATCTGGAATGGCATTTTTCATTAAATAGATTATTAAAAATGACTAATGACATAAGACATGAGGAACTGTCACTGGCTTGATTTATCTGTAATTAACCCATATTTGGTAGCATTCCTCTGGCATGCAGCCATTGCGCACAAGTATGTTGAAGTCTGTGGCAGTCTGTTAGCTGTATCCCACAGTCTGCTGTCAATTCAACTGCTAATAGAGATATTTCAGTAGTAGATGCTGCACTTTCACACAACAGTAATGTTTACATCTACATATCTGTAATAACATCTGATTGCACCATAAATCCTGATCAATTTGTCTCATTCAACTTAAATAATAAACAGCAGTATATAGTTGTTTCTGGGGGCCTGATAAATCACTGGCTGAAATTTCATGAGCATCTGCAGTTTGATGCTGAAATCAGAGGTGGACAAAGTAAATACACTGAGGGTTTGTTTCTATTGGACATTTGACCCTTGGGCTGTCATCAGAGAGACCCCTTCTCCTAAAATTTATTCTGGTCAACCTGTACCTCCTACTGCAAAGCCAAGTAATTCAAAACTAAGGGGCCACAGAAGCTGCTCTTTGCATTCCTTAATTCTCATTTTCCTTTCCCCTTGCTATTTCCCTCTCATTTGTTTCTCCCTCCTGCTTGGCCAGGTGTGGACTAAGTGGTTGCTGTCAATTGAAACAGATTGTTACACACACATAGAACCACAGGATACCATTCCCCAGGCAAAGACCAGCAGAGAGGAACATGCAGTCCCATCTTCACAACTCGGCCTTAATGCAAATGATGCATGAGCTTAACATTACTAACACGGCCCTCTAAAAGACAAGAGTCAAACTGCTTTGTTTTCTAACCCTTCTTATACTGCTAGGTCAAGCTGCAGAGCTGGCTCCTGGCCCAAGTCTCAGGGATGAAGCTAAGCCTGGGCACTTCCCCAGCCAGGCCACCTGCCAGCAGTTCCCAAAATCCCTGGCAATGAATGGAGAGCTTTCTCCCTCCTATTCTAGGCGTCCCATCTTTTTCTTGGAATTAAAGGTTATCTGCAGCCATCCTGTCTGGCGAGAGTTGTAAAGAGCGGCCAGTCTGCCACAGGTGTGAGCGTTGCTGATAAGTGTAGGAAAGCTAGAAGAGGAGGCAATGGGTAAGGGGCTGGGCAGAGGGTGGCAATGAGATATGGAGGTCCACCGTGGCCTGAGACTGACCTTCATTCACAATATTGTACACAATATTGTGCTCCAGGATGGAAAAAAAACAAGGACTGTTCCACGTGGCTAAACCATATAGCTGTAATATTCTTTAAGAAATCCTGATTTTTCTCCAAAAGCAAGACAGAAAAAGAGAGAGAGACAGACACAGACATAGGAAAGGTGGTACTGGTGTTAGCTGAAGAAGAGGCTGTACATGTGGCATAGAATAAAGTATTCATGCAGCATTTAGAGAAAGGCAAACATGAATTTGACCTTAATTTTTTTTTATCAGGCCTATACTAATGTGAGGAATTAGAATCAAGGATATCATCTGTTCCTCCCACTTTACAAAGTGAAAATTCAGCCAGGGCTGGGACACAGCAGCCAATCCCAGGGCTCACCAGCTCACTTTCAGTATGTGTAGCTCCTCCATTAATAACTAATAGGTGGAACATTAAGGGGAAATGGTGAGTATGTCTTGAGGGCTTACATTAGCCTGGCATATAGAACCTCTTTATCTGTGTGTAGGACAAGAGAGGGAGCAGCACAGAAAGCATTGTCCTCTCTTTGACTTTCTTTCTCTATTAACTTCCCTGGGAGAATAATTTAAGTGCTACTAAAGGTGCACAGAAACAGCACAGATGTAGGAAGCCTGCTGAGTCTAAGCACATGTGCAGCCATTCAGCAATGAAGGAGCGTACCCTTACAGGACTCACTGTTTGCCTATACATGAGATGGTATGTGCTGGCAAGACCATATACAAAAATAGCATGTGGCTGATTAAGTCCATGTGCATGCAAATTCAAGTCATCTACAGTCATGACAGCTATATTGAGTGTTACTGTGGTGTACTCACTCTGGTAGGAGCTGCAAGGTAATATGAAAGCTACCTTTTTACTCATTATCCATATAATGAAAATGTCCCATAACACATTATCAAATTAGGAATAACATCACTGATATGAGTTCAAATCCATATTTTGCTCACTGATAAAACATAACTTTATGGCAAATGGTGGTAATAGGAATTAAAAGTATCCACTATCTACATCATTATCCTGTAAAGGGTTGTGGCGGGGCAAGACCCAATCCCAGCTGATAGTGGGTGAGAAGCAGGGTACACACTGGGCAAGTTGCTAGTCCATCACAGGGACAAAGAGACAGACAACCATTCACACTCACACTAAACTGCATGTCTTTTGAGTACCCACACTGGCATGGAGAGAACACAAAACTCCACACAAAAAGGCCCCAGTCTACCTGAGGCTTAAACCCAGATCCTAGTTGCATTTCAAAGCCCAAATCGAATACAGTGAATAGTGAGCATTAAAAATGGTACTGGAATCTATTTTTAAAAAATGAATACAATAAACAATCATTTTATGTGTACTGTAATTATGTTTAATTTACATACATATACAGTAGATAAGCAATAATGTGAAGGTGCTGAAGCACCAGTGGTGAGACTGCTAAAAGCTTTCTTAAATTAACACTTCTCTTAAACTGAGTGGAGGATTTATGCAGCATTAGGAAAGCTGATACTGTTTTTTGGTGGTGAATATGCATTATCATCATAATAACTAATGATGATTCATGGATTGTTTTCAGTGATCAGCGATGCACACATATTATATAGTGACTGGGGAGAGGAGTCACCAATGTGCACTCAACTAGAGGGCACCCATTTTTGAAAAACAACACTTATGGTGAGCTAAACATGCATGTATACACAAACATGCACAGAGAAAAAGAGAGAACCACTCTTCTATATCTCTGGTTAATTTCAGACTCTGGCTACACAAACATCATTAATCAAGCTGACGAAGATTAGTCACTGGCAAGCTCCCCTACCTGTTTATTATAATTAAATCGATGTAAGTGTCATTACAGGCGCAGACCTGAACCATGGCAGAGATTTGATCAACACAAAAGATGGACTGAAAAACAAAGAAAACAAAGAGAAAGTCAAACGTAAGTGATGGAGGTAACTTTAGGGCTAGGCAGGGGCTGCAAACTGGATACAAGTATAGGCTTGCTTGTTTCGGCTCAGACACAGATATGAGAGACGCCTGCTGCTCTATACTTTAAAGATAACATCTGCTACATCCACAAGAAGGATCCATGTGGAAAGGTTCTATTCAGTGCAGTTCAGATTGTATAACCCCCTTATTCACAGTCTCACAGTACAGCAGAAAACACCTCACAAAAGAAAGGCAACATGATAGAAAAGCAAGATAGAGGCCCCAAAGCAAAAAAAAAATCCCTTCCAAAAAGGCAGACCAGACACATTTAAGCAAACATTCACAGGTGTGACAACTGAATCTTTAGTTTGTGTGTTTATGTCTCTGAATCTTATTTCTCGCATTGTGACTGTCAGGGAAAAAAATTGTACAGCACATTGGCTTTACTCAAGAAACCACTGTGTTCTCAGTGTTATGTGGAGATGGAGCACCTCTTCAACATATACTGTATGTCTTTACATATCGAAGGGTAAAAGGGGTGATAAGAGTGGCTGGGGGAGTGGGCAGGCATTAAGTAAGGCAGATTTCTGATATGTGCCAGATACTGAAAACACAAAGGAGATATAGCCACAAAAACCTTTTTTGCAAATAATGTGACGTGGTAATGGCTCATAAAGGCAAAGTAAATTGGGAGGCTCAGGTTCATGACCATAGTGGATTGGGAGGTAGAGGGCCAGGGGAAAGAGCAGCACAATGACAACGCGCTGGGACCCATATCTGGGCTGCACATATGGATACCAGGCCTGCCATAAAGTCTTTTTGTCAAGGAGTAAACTCTTTCATGCCATAAAACGTATTTTCCATCAGGGATTTTGATAGCGTGTCCTGAATGTTTTATGCGCAGGAAAATGTGGCAGACATTTTTCAAAATTTGCTCATGCTACTCTAAAGAAGAGTGTCTACAACATCCATACAGATGTAATAATTTGGCTGTTTTAATGCAGAGTTGACCACCTTTAGTAAACGAGCCTGCAGACACAAAACCATGTCAGTTTTACTCTGTTGATCTGAATCTTTGTCCCTTTTACTATTTCAACAAGAATTAGGAAGAACACCAGGCATGCAGCAGATTTGGACTGCAGATAACATGGCTGGAATGATTGGCATCTAAATAGAGGAGAGTGAGAGGTGAACCACAGGCATGGTGAATAAAACATGAGGAGTCCAATAGAGCTGCACCGGCCAAAATGAGACTGCCATGTCTTTGTACTGCATCAACCCTTGGCCTTGTCGTCAAATTGGCTGACATCACGCACTCCACACATGCCTAACTGCAGCATGAAAGTGTAGTGAGGCTTGGGATTAGATGGGCTCCGGTTTACGCTGCCTAAAGGTGGCAAGTGTAGCACTTTATTTCTGAAAATGAAGACAACATTTCCCTTCAGCTCCGGTTGCTGTATAAAGAGGATGCAGCTGCTTGTCGTCTCTCTGTGGAGCTGGTGTACGGTATCTGCAACTGCTTTGATGATGACAGATAAAAGCCAAAATCTACTTTTACCAGCTGTTTTGATTTGCAAACTATAAATGATTTATATTTTGCTCTGTTAAGCAATTCAGTTGAATTATGGAAAACAAATTCAGTGCAACAAAAAGCAGCCAGGTTTCTCAATAATGTTCTTTTTCTCATGTTCACACCATGGCTGTTCCGAATGGGCTCCAGATATTTGGTGGTAATAATTGAATATTCGAATATTCACCGTGTGGGGGGTGGGGGTGAGGCTAATGGGCTGAGATTGTGCTGCAGCTAAAAGTACCTCTTTGCCCATCTGGCAGTACTTTGGGCTAAAAAACAAAACAAAAATCTAATGAAAGTTATGTAATATTTAATGTAACAGATGAACAGGCGACAGAGCTTCATAACCATTTGCGTGTATACATAGTTTTAACTGTGAAGATGTCTCACTCTGTTGAAATTGTTGGAACTACAGAGAAACACTAATCTTGAATATTCAAATACAAAATGATTACCTACCCAGCGAATGAATATCTGAATAGTCACCTATTCAGGTCCAACTCTAGCTGACACACTAATTCTTAAATGAATATAGTAATGATTTATGGTGATGTTAAAATGCTACATGTAAACACCTCTCAAATGATAGATTAAAACATCATTACCAAATGAGGAATAGATGCAAAGCTACGTACCTGCCCACTGCTGCTCAGTCTCATTTGAGGGAGGCAACCTCCTGCTTGGCTGAACAACCAATAAAACAAGGTACTGGAGAGAAGCATACAGTTATCTAATTCTCCCATTGCCAACAGAGAAAAACAGCAGGGAATATGAGGGCCCTAAGAAACGACAATCACTAAGTTTAGCAGAAAGCAATTAACATAATAGCCTGTATGGTTTATTTTACCGTCTCATTCAAAGTGTGTCAATTTTCACTGTGCAAGATCAGTTTAGATTTGGTCTGCAGAGATAAACAGAAATGGTTCTGAGGTAATAGACCTCCTGCAGACAGTCGGGAGGGCTCACAGGAGAACATGCTTACTGCGTTCAATTAAACACTGCCAAGTGGAGCTTCATGTGCAGATTCTAAGCTCTGGGCGTTGTGCAGGCCCTTGGCAGGCTGCTCAGCTGCATCCAGCCCATGATAAAGTGGCCAAGCTCTGCAATAAAATACCACAGAAGCAGGCTTGGCTAGAGCTACCAAATCTAACTCTAGGAGGTGGAAAGCATGCCCAGGGCTGTAAAAGCTATAGGCTTTCCTCATTGCCAGCATTTATACACATACCACAACTGCAGTATTGGTGTAATTAGAGGTTGTTTTGGAGGGGGAGGATGAGTGATGTGCATTGTGGGTGTTCAAAGAGGGATGTTTTAGGTCAGAGTAGGTCATGGGGTAAATGGCTTTGTATCTGAATCTCCTGCATAGCTGTATACTGACTGATTGCTGATGTCAGCTCATTAGAGGTACTGTACCACCTTTGCAAAGTCATCAGTCCATGTAGATGCAGCAGTGCTCACTGATTTTGCAGGGAGTGGAACAGAAGAGAGGGATATGATGATGTAGGGATGAAGTGATTTTGAACTTGCTTGACAGACAACACTCTACAATAGCTCTACCATCAAACACCACATGAGGGGATATCTTTTGGAAGAACGATGATTTATCCCTGCTGTTAATGTCGTCAGACTTGTAGAATCCATGCCAAGGAAAATTGAAGCTACTCTGGCAGCTCATGGTGGCCCTGAGGATTCAGTTTGTTGCATTATAATATCACATTCAGCAGTGTCGCTCCTAACACTACACTTTTTTCTTTATTTGGTTTTGCACAACATTGAAAAAACAAATAAATCTTAAGAGACATGAACTGACTTGGCTGTTTATGTAAGAGACCTTAGGTGTTCTGCATAAAACACAGTCTGGCTTACTTCTCTATTTTTATACTTGTTAATTGGACTGCCTTCCATGCATAGATATAGAGGTAACCTGTTAGTCCGGGTCAGGTTAAGACTATATTGGTTTTCAGAACAAGAGTTAAATAAGCACAAGTTCTGCTGCCAGGCTTGTAGTCAAGAAGGTGGGGGCTACTGAGGGGAAAATGATGACATGCTTTCTCAAGAGAAATAGAGAGAACAAGCAAGAGAGAATCTGAGAGAGCACAAAATAGGCAGCTCTCATTCTGTAATGGAACGTAGTGGTGGGTGGCTTACCACACATTGTACTAGTTGCCTGAAGTACCATGGCAACAGCAAGAGAGAAGGACTGAGAGCGACAGAGGTTCAAGGACTTCACTTGTTCCAGGCACATTTTTAATTAATCTGGGCACCATCATTTAGGGAAACAGATGCATTCTGGCATTCTAGAAACAACTGGGAGAAACCCAGACAGACACTTGCACTTGAATTTTTTGAAAACCTTTCTCCCATTTCATATTCTTGAAGTTACTGCAACAATTGGAAATACAGAAAGATTATAGAAGCAGACTGATAATGAGAGAGGGAGACAGGCAGTGAGAAGGAGAAGAGGGTGGAGGGGAAAGGAGGAGAACAAGTAATATGAATGAGAGATGAGATAAAGCAAAGTGAACACAGATAGTGATCGACAGTAGGGGAGATACAAGCTGTTTGAAGAAGGAGGTTGGTAAGAGATACAAGGAGAATGACCAGGGGAAAAGGGATTGGGGGATTTGTAGGGATATAAAAGCTTCAGTTTTCCCCTTTTAGAGACACACACATAAAAAAGGAGCAAAAATAATTATTTGGAGTATGCAAGAGTTTTCCTTTGCTTTGCCTGGAAGATTCTAGAGCTATGATCACAAAGTTTGCAACATATTTAAATGCATGTGTATTTTTGTGTGGCTGGGCATATTGGTTGTTGTGTGAGAATATAGCCAACAAAAAAAGCCTTTTTCTCCTGATGCTATGCCTAACATGATCAGCACTCATTAAGAGATCTCCAGAGCACAGGCACCTCACAGACAGAAACCCTCTCCAAAACACAACCCTGGAACCCAGTAAACATACAGGGCTTCCTGCCTGTAAGCCTCTTCTCCAGTGTAAACAAACTGGAATCTTCTTCAAGCACTGGCAAGGGTATTTATATAAAATGCAATCCAAAAATACATCACAGGGTGCTCCTTGAATGCTTAAAAGAATAGTTCAGGATTTTTTAAGTTAGTCTTAAAACAATATTGATATATCCCTGCGTAAGAGTCATCACTTCTGCTACTCTCGACACTGACCCTGAATGTTTCCACTCATAACGTGACTGTGCTGCAAAAAATGGACAAACTGCACAATTTTTGTTCTATGCAAAATCTCACTCCAAAGTTTGTTTGCATTTCAAATGCAGCTTCAGCCCAATAAGCTAATTTGAATCAGTATCTTTTAACCCTCATGGCATCCTTTAAAACCCATCCAAAAGTGTCCCTCTGGACAAAAAATGTACCTTTTGGAAAAACAGCTCTAACAATGTCATAAATTCATATTTTTTCCACTTTAAATTAGCCAATCTTTTAAAACTACTTCTGTCTGAAATATACATATCAAATATTAATTATATTTTGGGATTTTTTTTTTACCTTTTAAAGGTCAGTATGTTGTCATAACCCCTCTTTTTTCAATGGAAAAAAACAAAAAAATGAAATAATTTTCAAAAAATACATTTCAACCAGTATTTTATTATTATTATTATTATTATTAGGCCCTGGGATGGGCCACTGATTGGTAGTAACATTGAAATTGATGCATTTTTGTTTTTTTGTCGTGGCAGATTTTTAAAAATACATCCCAGT
>NW_018127921.1:993014-999525 GCF_001952655.1 Monopterus albus | reverse complement strand
TCTCTAACTGAAAATGGACATGCAGTTAGCTGTGTCACTTACTTCCCTGATTCTGTTGTAAAAAACCCCTTACTCATGCTTCAGACTTGAGTGATCAGTTCAAGCCCGTCAGACTTCACGTCTGTAAAATAGCATAAATTAACAGTATCTTATCTATAGTTTCCAGAATGACACTTATCTATGCAATCTATTCTTGCACAATTATCCAAGAAAATGAGAAATACTACAAGTTGACTCGAAGCTGAAATTTATAACTATAATTCATGCATAAGAGCCAGGTTAATACTGATAAATGGTGCTGTTAATGAAACACAGACAGTCATACTAAACTTTATCATTATAAAAGCAAAATAATACTAACAGTAAATAAAACAACTGTAACTCCTGAAATCCAATCCTAACAATAGTCACAGTCTAACACATTTCCTTCTTTTGTTTCCTTGGACAGCACCTTGGTTAAGCTGTTGCAGAGGGATACATTATAGTAGCAGCGTTCTACTACTTGCAACTGACTTTTTATTCAAGTAAATGTATAATCAATATTGCAGTGTCTTGGTTATCATTATTTGGCCATGTGAGACATAATAATATATAACCATTTGTTTCTATGGTTGAGTCAGTGTCACTGTTACACTGTCTATGAACTGCTGGTTGTCATCACTGTGGCCTTTTTAGGAACATTATCTAACACACAGGCATTTTTAGTTTGGTTGACTGATAAATAACAGCACGCCATGTATTTATTCGCACTTTACTCCCTGGTCAGCTGTTAACACTGCAGAGTTTCTCTCACAGCAGTACTTCTACTGTGGAAATGAGCTCCACATACATTTAACTCTCTCAGCTTTGCAAACAACATACATATGTATGTTGACTTTGATCACTATCACACACAACTTGGAGCTTTTAGGATCTCTCAGGTGAAATCTGAAGAACCATTTAGCCACTCACTTGTTTCTTTCAAAAACACACCAGATGAATGCAGACGAGAACCTTGTTATTCATGTGCAGCGCAGGTGAGAGAGAAAATGATTCTTATAGGCTCAAGTTACTTTAGAAGCTTTAGTTACTTTTCATAACTTTAGTTTCCTTTAGTTACTTTTCAGTTCTTCATTTTCTTTTGGTTACTTTTCATACCTTTATTTTCCTTGCTTATACATATTAAAACTGTATTGATGACTGCTGTATTCTACTGAGTGAAACTTTGGAACTGTATACTGCAAATTCTGTAGAGACAGGATGTCTATATCTTCAAGTAAACAGACAGCCTATTTTACATTTTAACAAAGTCCTGTTGGCCTGTTTTGCACCGTCACCTAGACCCGCTTAGCATATTCCAAGTTCTGCTTTGTCATGTGGTATCTTGCAGAGCCAGGGGGCCTACAACCTGAGATGACCACCTGGCTCGTTTAGCATACTCACTAGGTCCTGCTTTAGCATCACGCACTTAGGGGGTCTGCAGCGCAGACAACCCATTGTACAGTGTTCATTGATCAAGCTACCACCTGAAAATCACACACACACACACACACACACCTGGTTTAGATCACATTTCAGCAAACAGACGCAGGCAGGAGTTGACCTGCTCACACCAAATGGCCAACAGGATTACGACGTGTGAAATGTTGTACCTCTGTCCAGGGCAGGCCTAGCCCAAGAAGATAAATGTAATAAGAAAACGTAACTTGTGGTTCAGAGAACGGATTTCCTGCGTGAGCTCTGTCTCTCTGATCCCAGCGCTGTAAGACTTCATCTGTGCCCAGAGTTTGAGTAAACTTCCTGTTGATTTTAAACAGTCCTCTTCTGTCTACACTTTTCGCGCTTTCATTAAAAGAACTTGGGTAAAATCTAACAGTGACTCAGATGCTGCACAAGCACAAATACTGTATAATCCAAGCACAGGAGCAGGTTTGGTGTACCAAAATGACTAATGGCAAAAACACTCCAACTGTCAAATCTGCAATGTAAGAATTCATTTCCACGTCACCTCTGAGCGCAACTTGATAGTAAACACAGGCTAAAGACAACAAATCTACATGCGACTAAGGCTGCCCCCTAACAATCGAATAGTCGAGTCTTAGTCGAGAGCCATCACTCAACTGAGACTCTTCTAGATAAGCCTTTGTTTTTATTTTATTATATTTTAGTTTTTGTCAGGCAGCGTATATTACAATAGAAGGTAGCCACAGCCTGTGTTAGTTTGCTTTCTTTTTCTCATCAGTTTTGGTGTGCCATGCAGCAATTTGCTTAGTACTTCCTCCTGTGCTCAG
Organism: Monopterus albus; assembly: GCF_001952655.1. Taxonomy (NCBI): domain Eukaryota; kingdom Metazoa; phylum Chordata; class Actinopteri; order Synbranchiformes; family Synbranchidae; genus Monopterus; species Monopterus albus. The sequence goes on along the minus strand of NW_018127921.1, from coordinate 997,255 downwards.
GAGGAATACCTACTTCAGTGGTGACACTGTCTGATGCATGGATGTACATTAAAGATGGATCTATTTAGCAAATTGCAGGACCATAAACACCACTAGGACACACCACATAAAGGTGAGATTTGTACTTTAATAGAAGTGTTTTCAAATATAATGGTCTACTTTTAAAAGAGAAAAGTAACAGTTAAGATGATATGGCTGATTTTGCATAGCCTAATGTTATGTGTCTGGCTAAATGACTGTTTCTGTGACATGCATCCATCCAAACAAGACTAGGAAACTAACAAAAATGCGCAGGGAAAACATTTCAGTGAGGCATTATAAACAGGAGGAATCGTTTGCGGTGCAGGCTGGCACACATTAAACACACAGTAACAACATGCACTGTGGTTAACTGATCAGAGAAGCTCAGAGTTATTGGTAAACTAGGCTATAACATTGTCTCATAAGAAAAAATTGCCTCTAAGAGCACTGTTTCACCAGAAATACAAGTGTGCTGCCTGTCTCATTATTCCGACAAATCAATATGGCAGTGCAACATTATACCTTATCAATTTAAATAGGGTCCAATTTAAATATTACATGACAAGCAGCTGTTTTTTATGATTTTTAACTACTCAGAATTATGTTCCTGTCACTTTGGGCATTTAAAGGGCCCATGGCATGCTTTTTCTTGTTTTCTGACTTATCTACAATGTTACAAGAGTGCATTATCATATTAGACATGACCTAAAGCTAAAAAAATTAGGTGTACATATGTCCTCATATTTCTATGCAGAAGCAACTCTGTTTATACAGGTCTCGCAAAACTAAATGTGACAAAATTAAGTATTACATGATAGTTTAAGGACTTCCTTGAATGGCCATAACCTCTAGGTAGTTGCGCATTCATGTGAGCTTGCCTGACATCCACCTGACCAGGTCTAACCTACAAGCAGCCAGCCAGTGAACCCCCCCGCTGCAGTGAATGATCAGCTCATCAACGCTGGATTTCCCCAGAGCGCAATACCAATAATCTTATTTGTTGACATTCTATTTTCTCATCAAAAAATGTAACTGAAAATGAATAGTTCGTCATTTAAAAACATTAGTATTCCAGTATTCCTTTCAGCATACAGTATCATCCCCTGTTAAGAAAAACTCTACCATCATTTATCAGTCATGTTTTGTAGTTTCATAACTGTATGTATATATTACCACTATTTTGTTAATCAAATTTTTCTAATCCTGTTACATAGTATATAAACCATTACTGCCCAAACCATTCTACGGGTGGATAATCCTACATCCTAATCTTCCTGGGAATATTTGTGCACCTTAAAATCCCTAATTCACTTTGTGACATAGAGCTCTTCAGTCTGGCTGCTGAATCTTACTGACGGTGGAAGATGGAGTTGGTTTTTAGCACAGGAAGGGAAGTATTTAGATCCCCGGAGATATGCTTAGGCATGAGAGCTACCTGAGGCTGTCTCTTTGTTGCTTGTAATGGATTATTTCATATAAACATAAAACTGGGCTCTTGCTGATGGATAGCAGCCATTGTTATAGTAAAGTCATTATATAACCTTTCTGGGTCCCCTATTAATCTCAGTCAAGTCAATGGCACCATTGTGCAAAATTCCCTATTAAACCATACCACCTTGACCACAATAAAATTGTCAATGAAGCACATTCCAGACTCTTCCCAGAAAGACAAACAGAATATTTTCCTAACAGATTACATGGATTAATAGGTGTATTTTAAAAGCTGTAGAATGTAAGGGACAGAAAAGATGCCCGTGCATCTCATTTGTAATTATATGAAGGTTTTGGATGTCAGCAGGTGCAAGTTAAAAGGGACTAACACCATTTCCTCAGTGAGAGTGAACCTGGCTGACTTGCTGTGTTAAACAACATCTGCTTGTGACCCTGGACTGAGACATGGGACTAGATGTAGATAGAGGAGAACTAGAGAAACTGTGGACTGTTGTCTAGTCTGCTAATGTCCACTGTTGATTCACTGTATAACAAACATTTTCTCTCAAGCTCTGCTGTTTTTGATTTCCTCTTGCCTTATCTCCCTTTACTGATCCCAGTCTCCCCCTTTTTGTCTGTCAGTTTGTGAAGGTCCCACAAGATTATCGTCAGAAAATCACACTGCAGTGCCAATACAAAAACCATACACATGATACCACATATATAGACACACACACTTGCACTTACCGCCCACTCATGCGTTGAAAGAGTTGCTTTCTTTTTCTCCAACTAGATTCTGACATTCAACAGCAAGAATGTCCCACAGGAACCCTGAGTGAGACAGACAAGCAGTGTAAATTTGAAAGAACAGGAGTCTTTGATTAACCTGTCAAACACTTTTAGCCCCCTGGCCCCCAAAAACACTGTTTGTCTCTATCTTCATCTGATTGTGACATTGTCTCCTAACTGTTTTGGCGTGCATACGTGCTTGTTACTCTGTCTGTGCTCTCAAATCCTGCAGATACATTTTTAGTCAGAAACTGAGCACAAACACCACCACCATCAATTTGAAACATTGGCACTGCAGTGCCACATTATCTTGGTGACCTTTGGATCGCTTCACTGCATAGACACTTTGTTTAAAAGACAACAAAACAATCAGCTAAAATTCCAACAGGGAAAATGATTGTAAAGGGGGGGACAAGAAGGAATGAGAGAACATTCAAGATCATTCAATTCTAGGGTTCGACAAAAAGTGAAAACCCAAAGCCTCCCAGAGTCAGAGAGGAAGATGATTAAACCCTGTCATCAAATCTCACACCTCCTTTTCAAGCCACAGGAAGCAGCTGGAGAGCTCTGATTACCACTGATGATACTCCACCCCATCCATCTGATCCCTTCCAAGAGGATGTCAAACCCACATGTGTCCTTGTAAAGTGGTGTCAAGTAAATAATAGATCTTTTTATCTGAAGGTGAGGGGACTAGATAAACACAAAAGCAAGCTTATCAAATCTGTAAGGTGAAGAGTTAAAAGGTGCTCTAGTCTAATCTCCCAGTGATTCCTCTCATATACTTCTCTGCAACTGATTGAGCTGCTCTAGTACAACGGAGGTGGGTGGTTTTGCCTTGAATCGGAAAAGCTAATCACTATATATAAAAACCAATCACACTAAAGAAATAGGTCTCAGTAACTGGAAAAAGCTGATGCTTAACATTTTAGCCATTTAGCTAAGATAGTTGCTCAGAGATTACACTGTGACCCAGTTGATGTTAGCATTCCTTGCTTCATTTGTGAAAATGAGATGGAGCTCTGCAGCCTGATGCAGCCATAAACACATTCAAAAATAGCTTAGCTCGAGCTTTGTGTGAGAGTTTTTCTATAACAGGTCGCACCATACAAGTTGGCTTTAACTTAAAGTTGAGATAAACTTACATCTCCCCCAAGCAGGCATAAGTCATTCCTTACTGTTGTTCTGGCAGAGACAAATTAAGACAATACTAAAATAAAGGCAATGATTAATGGCAAAGGTAATGTTGGTAAACCACCATTTGACCTCACAGTTAGTCCACAGTGTAGCAATGAAAGGACTATTACCCCATACATTTTTTTTTCTTCTTCTTCTTCTTCTTCTTCTTCTTCTTCTTTCGGCTGTTCCCGTTAGGGGTCGCCACAGCAAATCATTCGTTTCCACCTAACTCTATCCTCGGCATCCTCTACTCTCACACAAATTAACTTCATGTCCTCTTTTAGCACATCCATATATCTCCTCTTTGGCCTTCCTCTTGACCTCTTGCCTGGCAGCTCCATCTCCAACATCCTTCTACCAATATAACCCATATCCCTCCTCTGCACATGTCCAAACTGTCTCAATCTGGCCTCTCTGACCTTGTCCCCAAAACAGCCGACCTGAGCTGTCCCTCTGATGTGCTCATTCCTAATCCTGTCCATCCTGGTCACTCCTAAAGAGAACCTCAACATCCTCATCTCTGCTACCTCCATCTCTGCCTCTTGTCTTTTCCTCACTGCTACAGTCTCTAACCCATACAGCATAGCTGGTCTCACTACTGTCTTGTACACCTTTCCTTTGATTCTTGCTGACACTCTTCTGTCACACAACACTCCTGACACCTTTCTCCACCCACTCCAACCCGCCTGCACTCGCCTCTTCCCCTCTTTCCTACACTCCCCATCACACTGGACTGTTGACCCCAAATACTTAAACTCCTGCACCTTCTTGACCTCAGCCCCCTGTAACCTCACTGTTCCACTTCCCTCCCTCTCGTTCAT
>NW_018127921.1:991201-992240 GCF_001952655.1 Monopterus albus | reverse complement strand
TAAGGCTGACTCTGTACTATGCATGCATTTAAAACCAGACTGAAAAACCTCCAATAAATTATTGTCATCTAAAAAGGATTTCACCTGCGCATAGACCACTTTTTCTAAAATCTTCGAGATAAAAGGTAACTTAGAAATAGGCCTAAAATTACTCAATATGGATTGATCCAAACGTGGTTTTTTGAGTAGAGGTTGTAAAACTGCATGCTTAAAATAACCAGGCACAACACCAGAAGACAAACTACTATTAATAATGTCCAAGACCGTGCCACCAATGCATGGGAAGACTTCCTTAAATAAAGCCGGCGAAACGACATCTCGAGGGGAGCCAGAAGGCTTGGCCTGGGCTACCACTCCCTCCAAAAATGTCAGAGTTACCGGCTCAAAAACATCATCATCATCAAACCATCTCAATCTGGCCTCTCTGACCTTGTCCCCAAAACAGCCAACCTGAGCTGTCCCTCTGATGTGCTCATTCCTAATCCTGTCCATCCTGGTCCCTCCTAAAGAGAACCTCCACATCCTCATCTCTGCTACCTCCATCTCTGCCTCTTGTCTTTTCCTCACTGCTACAGTGTCTAACCCATACAGCATAGCTGGTCTCACTACTGTCTTGTACACCTTTCCTTTGATTCTTTCTGCCACTCTTCTGTCACACAACACTCCTGACACCTTTCTCCACCCACTCCAACCTGCCTGCACTCACCTCTTCACCTCTTTCCTACACTCCCCATCACACTGGACTGTTGACCCCAAATACTTAAACTCCTGCACCTTCTTGACCTCAGCCCCCTGTAACCTCACTGTTCCACTTCCCTCCCTCTCGTTCATACACATGTATTCTGTCTTACCACGACTGACTTTCATTCCTCTTCTTTCCAGAGCAGACCTCCACCTTTCCAGATGTTCCTCCACCTGCTCTCTGCTCTCACTACAGATCACAATGTCATCCGCAAACATCATTGTCCACGAAGATTCCTGTCTGACCTCATCTGTCAACCTGTCCATCACCATAGCAAACAAGAAGGGACTCAAAGCC
>NW_018127921.1:984685-990401 GCF_001952655.1 Monopterus albus | reverse complement strand
AACATCATTGTCCACGGAGATTCCTGTCTGACCTCATCTGTCAACCTGTCCATCACCATAGCAAACAAGAAGGGACTCGAAGCCGATCCTTGATGTATCCCCACCTCCACCTTGAACTCCTCTGTCTGACCTACAGCACATCTCACTACTGTCGTACTCCTTTCATACATATCCTGAACTACTCTGACGTACTTCTCTGCCACTCCTGACATCCTCATATAGTACCATAGCTCTTCTCTTGGCACTCTGTTGTACGCTTTCTCTAAATCCACAAAGACGCAATGCAGAGCTTCATAGCTTCATTGTCTGGCTCATCAACTTTATACCTCTGTAGTTGCTACAACTCTGCACATCATCCTTGTTCTTAAAGATCGGCACTAGTACACTTCTCCTCCATTCAATCAATCAATCAATCAAAATTTATTTGTATAGCACTTTAAAAACAACGTCTGGTTGGCCAAAGTACTTTACACGGCAATGCAAATCCAGAGTAAAAAATATCAATAGAGAAATAAAACAACATAAGAACACCAAGTACACAGACTCAAAAGATAAAAGGAGGAAGCATTAGACAGCACTATGTATTAAAAGCCAAAGTGAATAAATATGTTTTAACCAATGATTTAAAAGTTGTCAAGACTGTAGAGGATCTAACATTAAAAGGTAAACCATTCCACAATTTAGGAGCTGCAACAATAAAAGCATGGTCACCCCAGCGTTTGTATCTGGCCCTGGGCACCTCTAACAGAAACTGGCTTGAGGATCTGAGTAATCTAGTTGGTTCGTGCCACCTCACCAACTCAGCAGGGTAAGGCGGTGCCAAACCATTAAGAGCCTTAAAAACAAAAATCAATAGCTTAAAATGAATTCTAAAATGAATTGGAAGCCAGTGAAGAGAAGCCAGTACCGGAGTTATATGGTCAAATTTCCTAGCACCTGTTCCTGGTGAGATATGAGGATTTCATGATCCACTGTATCAAAGGCAGCAGAGAGATCTAAAAGCACCAACAGAACTAGATCCCCAGAGTCCCTGGCCAACAGAATGTCATTATTAGTTTTTAATAGCGCAGACTCAGTACTGTGTTTTGATTTAAACCCAGACTGGAATTGCTCCTCAGTGCCATTATCTGTCAGAAAAGACTGGGGCTGAATAAGAGCAATCTTCTCTAAAACTTTTGACATAGAAAAAAAATTTGGACACTGGTCTAAAACTGGAAAACACTGAAGGATCAAGATTAGGCTTTTTAAAAAGTGGCTGGACAATTGCTTGTTTAAAAGCATCCAGAACTGAGCCTGTAGTCAAACATAAATTAATTAGGGCCAGAAAGCTAGGACCAATAGACTCAAAAACATCCCTGAATAATCTTGTTGGCAGGAAATCAAGTGAACAGTGAGATGTTTTCATGTGTAAAACCACTTCTGATAACACAGGCAGAGAAACAGTCTCAAATTGGTCAAAAATAGCAGAAGGCAGGGGAAAGTCAACTGAGTCAGAAGAAGTGATAGTGGAGAATTGACTAATGCTAGCAATTTTGTTAGTGAAATAATGTAGAAAACCCTCACATATTTCGACAGATGCCTCAGGGTGAGAGGTAAGATTACATGGTTTAATAACAAAGTTGACTGTAAAGAACAAAACTGGAGTTTTGAGACGATTACTGACCACAATGTTAGAAAGATAATTCGATTTTGCAAATTTCACCACCTTCTGATAGTCCGACAAGCTTGAAATGGCGAAGAGAAACAAAGTTTGTCCTTCTTCCATTTATGTTCAGCTTTACGACATCTTTGTCTATGTTCCTGAGTTAAGTCATTTAGCCAAGGTTCCACCTTCGGCTTAGCTGGTCTACATCAGAGGGGAGCTATAGAATCCAATATATCCTGACAGTTGGAGGTTAATAGAGTTAATACTTCCTCAGGATCCTTCAGATATAGACCAGAATTTTTGAAGCAAGTAGAGAACTCTCCTGCTGTTGACCTCTCCTGCTGTTGAAGAGTTGATTGAGCGTCTGATACCAGCAGGCATAGAGGGTTTATCGGACTGTGGAGGCACATTAATATTAAATAACAGAGGGAAATGTTTGGAAAATCGAGAGTCGCATACTTCAGTAATAACAACAGGTAGCCCATGAGAAATCACAAGGTCCAGTGTATGTCTGAGTTCATGTGTAGGGCTATGTACCAACTGGGTGAGGTTAAAAGAGTCAATAGTACTTAAAAAATCTTTAGACAAAGGGTCAGCCGGACAACATACATGAATGTTAAAATCACCAAGGATTAAAAGCCTGTCAAACTTTGGCAAGATAAAACCCAGGAGATCAGAGAACTCCTGAATAAAGTCCTTATTAAATCTATGAGGATGATAAACCACTGCGCACAGCAGTGGTTGAGAAAGTTCTATCACAAACAGCTGTAGTTCAAAACTTGAATAAATGTCCACTGTCAACTGCCGACATTGAAAGCTGTTTTAAAAACACATGCCAGGCCACCGCCCTGACCTGTCGTACGAGGGGAGCTGAGGAAGGAACAACCAGGTGGAAGAAGCTCAGAAAATGCGCAATGCTCACCTTCCTTTAACCACGTCTTGGTCAGCAACATGAAATCCAGTTTCCGTGATATAAAAAAGTCATTCAGAATGAATGTCTTGTTAGTCAACGATCTAACGTTAATCAAACCCATCTGAATCGATAAAACAGGGTTTGGTGGCTGAGACACACGTCTCAGCGGTCGGAGATTACACCACTTTACACCCATTTTCGGATGTCGTGAAAGCTGGCGATATGGATGAGGGGCTGAGAAATCCAGGCCTATGGGCCGAGGCCAACCACAAATGAAGCCAGGCCAGCGAATCATGCTAGGATGACAACACCAGCTGGGTCCACGGCGATGGTCAGAGGCATCCGCAAAAGCAGAGCGCCAGAGGTCCTTTAGGCGGACAGCCACCCCACTCCTCTTCCCTCGTTTTCTGGTACACTTCCTTCATGAGCAGACAAAGTAAGACCGCCAAAGATATGCTGGTATCTTCGCCAGTAATGGTGGGACAGTCTTTGAGTTATCCCAGCCCGTTACACTGGGACACTTTTCCATAGACGAACAAATATTAAGACGGGCAGTGCGATTGTATACTGTGGAGGCACATTAATATTAAATAACAGAGGGAAATGTTTAGTAGAGCTGATGCATTCCGAGTGACAGGGGACAGAAAGAGCACAAACAGTGAAAACAGTAACATACAGTACACTGGAGAGGCTGATGACAGGCCATGAACAGTGGCGCCATCTTCATTCCTCAGGCATCTTCTCACTCTCTAAAATCCTGTTGAACAAACTAGATAGAAACTCCACAGCTGTCTCTCCTAGACACTTCCACACCTCTACAGGTATGTCATCTGGACCAACAGCCTTTCCACTCTTCATTCTCCTCAGAGCCTTACTCACCTCATCCTTTCTAATCTTTGCTACTGCTCTACAATATTCACCTCTTCCCCCTTCTTTCCCTCTCATTTTCCTCATTCATCAGTTCCTCAAAATACTCCTTTCATCTTCTCTGCACACTCTCCTCACTTGTTAGCACCTTTCCATCTCTGTCTTTAATCGCCCTTATCTGTTGCACATCCTTCCCATCTCTATCTCTCTGTCTCACTAATCTGTACAAGTCCTTCTCACCTTCCCTCGTGTCTAACCTGGCATACAACTCATCATATGCTTTCTGTTTGGCCATTGCCACCTCCCTCTTCACTCTACGCTGCAATTTCTTGTAATCCTGTCTACTGTCTTCAGTCCTTTCTACGCCCCACTTCTTTTTAGCTAGCCTCTTCCTCTGAATGCTGTCCTGTACTTCCTCGTTCCACCACCATGTTTCCTTATCTTCTTTCCTCCTTCCAGATGACACACCCAGCACCTTCCTACCTGTCTTCCTGATCACTTCTGCTGTAGTTTCCCAGTCATCTGGAAGTTCTTCCTGACCACCCAAAACCTGTCTCAACTTCTGTCTGAATTCCTCTGAATTCTTTCTTTTGCAACTTCCACCACTTGGTCTTCTTTTCTGTTTGTCCTCTCCTCTTCTTCCTGACCACCAGAGTCATCCTACACACCTTTTTTCTACATAGAATGTAGTCTACCTGCGTACTTCTACCTCCACTCTTATATGTAACTCTATGTTCCTCCCTCTTCTGGAAATAGGTGTTAACTACAGCCATTTCCATCCTCTTAGCAAAGTCCACCACCATCTGTCCTTCTAGGTTCCTTCCCTTAACACCAAACCTGCCCATCACCTCCTCATCACCTTTGTTCCCCTCACCAACATGCCCGTTGAAGTCTGCCCCAATCACCACTCTCTCCCCTCTGGGAATACTCTCCATCACCTCATCTAACTCACTCCAGAATCTCTCCTTCTCTTCTAACTCACACCCTACTTGTGGAGCATAACCACTGACTACATTCAACATTACCCCTTCAATTTCCAACTTCAAACTGATCACCCCGTCTGACACTCTTTTCACCTCTAAAACATTTCTCACCAGCTCCTCCTTCAGGATCACTCCTACCCCATTTCTCTTCCTGTCCACACCACAATAAAACAGTTTGTATCCCCCTCCAATGCTATGCGCTTTGCTACCCTTCCACCTAGTTTCCTGCACACACAGTATATCTACCTTCCTTCTCTCCATCATGTCCACCAGCTCTCTACCTTTCCCTGTCATTGTGCCAACGTTAAGAGTTCCTATTCTCAGACCTATACTTCTGCCTTTCCTCTTCTCTCTCTGTCTACAAATCCTTCTACCTCTTCTCCTTCTTCGACCAACAATAGTGCAATTTCCGCCAGCACCCTGTAGGTCAACAGCACTGGTGGCGATCGTTGTTAACCCGGGACTCGACCGATCCGGTATGGAATTTGCACTGATGATTCGCATGTTTAAATTTGGCATGTTTTTACGCCAGATGCCCTTCCTGTCGCAAACCTCTCTATTTATCCGGGCTTTGGGACCAGCACAGAAGTCACTGGCTTGCAACTCCTGCTAGATTCCATACATTTTTTATTTTATTTTATTTTTTAAAGTTAATGGCCAGTTACCAAATAGGTTAATTTTTCTGATCATTTAAAAAAATTGAAATGTTACAAGTGAAGTACTGTCTTTAGTCTGTTATACAAGGACATAACTCGAAGCAGATTTTTATGATGCATTTACTCCAAATGGGAATTTCTGATTGCACTGGTTGACCTGACTAGTTTGAGGTGTTGTAGCCACTTTCACATTTGTAAAAGCATTGGATCATAGCAAAGTAAAGCCAAATCAAGTAACTTTAATAATCTTTGATATATTAAGTGCTGAGGTGTTACTGTAAGAGACAAAAAATAAAATAAAATAAAATAACTTGTTCCTTGTTACCATTTGACCACACTTATCCAGTCCGAATGACATTCCGATGTCCTGGCTGTAGATCCTAGTGGTGTGGATCAGTGAGTCAATGTCTCGTTCACTCCTGGCATACAGCTTGATGTCATCCATGTAGAGGAGGTGGCTAATGGTTGCTCCATTCAGTAGTCGGTATCCTTAAGCACTCTTGGTTATGATCTGGCTGAGGGGGTTCAGGCCTATGCAGAACAGCAGCGGGGACAGAGCATCTCCTTGGTAGATACCGCACTTGATGTTGACTTGTGCAATTGGCTTGAAGTTGGCCTCTAGGGTTGTTTTCCACATTCCCATTGAGTTCTT
>NW_018127921.1:975427-983263 GCF_001952655.1 Monopterus albus | reverse complement strand
CCCAATTTTTCAGTTTTTTATTTGTTAAAAAAGTTTGAAATATCCAATAAATTTCGTTCCACTTCATGATTGTGTCCCACTTGTTGTTGATTCTTCACAAAAAATTACAGTTTTATATCTTTATGTTTGAAGCCTGAAATGTGGCAAAAGGTCGCAAAGTTCAAGGGGGCCGAATACTTTCGCAAGGCACTGTATAAGTTAACTGGTGCCTACTTGATGGCATACTTTTTTTTTTTTAAACAGCCTATTGTTAATCTGATCATTTTCATCATTAATCAATAACATTTTTCTCTCCAATATTATCCAAAGCTTGCAGTATACAATACTTCAAAAATACTCTGGGACAATATCTGCACTACAGTTTACTTAGTTACTGTATGTTGCGAAGTAACTAAAAGTGGGAGGTTTATTGTGAAACTAGTTACAACGTAGTAGTTAGCATTGACTTTACACTCAAACTTAGTTCGTAACAGATGAGCTCTTTAATTATACATGCACTAACATTGTGTTTGACCCTAATGAAGGACCTTTAGTAAATGTTGTCAAGTAACTGTCTAATGCACTCACATACACAGAGCAATGACAGTTCTCCACCACTGCAGAGGATGATGACATTCAGAGACACATACCACAGTGATTTGCTGCCTGAGGCATCTACACAAAGCCCATATCATGATATCACTGTTTTCAGGCCTGGGGATTGTCTCCACTATGAGGATTTTTCAAACCCACCTCATCCCAATCCAATACCTTGTTCCACTGTTGTTGAAATAGCTCCAGTAGCATCCATCATTAGCAATGATGTGAGGAAGAGCACTCACACATGCATGCAGATCCACTTGTACATACATACATGTAACACCCCAAACAGGAACAAACAAATTGCACCAAATGCACCTGATAATTAGCACAAAATCCCCACTAGTAAAGCTGGAGATGAGATTTGTTTGGCAGATGTCACAGAGAGTTACTCATGTACTAACAAACCTATTTATTAATGCTTTAAAGAAAAAGCCTGTAGAAATGGGGCAGAGCGTGGATTGGGCCACATATTTCTATCCAAGCCCGACCCATACCCAAGAGTGTGGTGTCTGAGCCTGACCTGAACCGGACAAGCTTATAGTATATAATGTCTGAATCCAACCAAAGCCCAATGAAGTTGAGACTGTATGGTGTCTTTTCCATCATTAAAACTAACAAACATTTGAGCGCTCCAGCTGTCTAGCTTAAAAGTTGACCTCTGTGTCCAAACCTACACTGGACCCTAACATAACTGCCAAATTTCTATCCAAACCTGGCTCAGACCTTAAGGTACCAATAAGTCCTGTCGGGCTCAGCTCAGGTACACAAACTCTGAAATGGGGTAGAGAGCTGGAAATGGAAGGAGGTGTAGTGGTAAAGACAGACACAAATGAATAAAGTGAGGGAGAAATTTATTAAGCTACTGTGGAAGACTGAGGAAGAAAAAGATAAGGGAGGATGAGAATAGGGGTAGAAGGGAATTGGGAGATGATCTGAAATGTGAAAAGAGTTACGCTACACTTACTACAATCCTTTCCTTTCACATAAACCTGTCTTGATGTTAGAATACCACTGAATGTAAAATATAAAATTTTAGCTGTTAATGCATATTTGGATGAGGCGTCTAGATGTTGGTTGTTTTGATTGTGTCAAGCTTCATTCACAGGAGCAGAAGTCTTTGCTCTTTCTTATTTACCACTCCTGTCTGTGCCAGTAAGAGTTTCATAGGGTGGCTGACATTCAGCTGTAGAGTCACTTCAGTGTTGGACTAGGGAAAAACAGTCATGTTCTATAACAATATCGCTCTTGCTTCACTGCCGATGAATGGAAAATAAACTGTTCTGCTAAGCTGAACACAGCTCGTCATCTATTTGCAAAAAACACCAAATACAGCCAGAGTAGCTTTTGACCAAGAAAGTGAGGGTCCAAATATTAAAACATGACACAAATATTTTGTGTAATCAACTAAGGTTTTCTTTTTAACAATGTAATATTTAGATTTTGTTCATTTCATGTTCAACTTAGAATTTCTAGTTTTTATTTTGAATCTAACACTACATTATTCACAAATAGGTCTCAAAAAGAGTACAAAATATTCCACTCTCATCCCCATTTGTACAATTCATCATATCAGCTCTACCAAAGACACATAATTCTTGGAGCGAGATCAGCAAAAAAGTGTAATGCTGCCAAGAAGAGGCCTTGCACAGACTTCTCATCCTGCCTTCAAGTATGAACCTTCAAAACAAGTTCAAACACCTTTGCATTTAACCAGTCAGGCAAATATCTTACAAGTATTAACTAATTTCTTTCCAGCATACTGAAACTTTAAAAAAAAAAAGTCTCTGAGATTCACAATCCAGATTTGACGAATTTCTTCCAAATTCTTCTGTTAGGATAAACACACAAGTAAAATGGCAAGAAGGCTTGCAGAGACTCTTTTGTAGATCAAAACCTACCTGACTCAGAAAAATAATACAGCAGTGACCTTGAATGCAATCTTTTGCGGAAAGAAGGCAATTGCACTTAAAGTTCTTCACTTGTCATAATAAGTACAATAATTATGACAGTACAGTAAACAGCATAGACATATGACTATTCCTATATCCTTTCAAAAAATATTCCCTTCTTTCAGTCCAGCTGTATAGTCACATACAATATGTCTAGAATATTCTTCAAGCATGTGCTCAAGAGACTTATTTATCAAGCTTCAACTGGCAAAAGCAAGAGCAGCTATTTGTGGCACCATCCGTCATTAAGGTGTCAACTAATGAAATTCCTAAAGAGGAAGTAAACAAACAATACAATAAACCTTTTTCACAGGAGACGTTCTGACACATCATAGTAGGAAAAGTACAGGTGTAACTGTTAACACTCAGGATGGCTGCATTCCATTTACGTGAGCCATCCTGAGTCCAGGAACACAATATTGTGCATGTTTGCTGAATGGCACTGTTTAGCAGGGCACATAAAGGAACATCATTAATGCTGTTAGCCACACCTGTGCTTTTTCTGCTGTGCCAACTCAAAATGTTTGTTGTGAAAAAGGTCTATTAATTGTCAAGTGTAACACTCAAAACTGAAGTGTTGTACTTAACTTGTTTTTAATACCCGTTTAGAAAAATTCTGTACAAAAGCTTTCTTGTTTTGAGTTTTTGAAGTTACGTGCTGCCTGTAATCTTACTGAGCTTTCGTGCAACCAAAGAAATTCTAAAATCATAAGCATGCTGTGAATGCCTGCCAAGGACTACAGCTAGACAGCAATGGGACCCGATCAAACTGTTAACCCGTGTTTATTTACAAATGTATTCCTTGATTCCTGACATGACCCTACTCTAATTTCTATTTCCTGTAGAACAATAATTTATCTCCAAAGCAATGAACTCTATTAAGATATTGCTGTGAGGGCCATTTTTGTGCTCCCCAAGGCATCCATTATAGAAAACAATATATGAAACTGCAGTGGCCATTGATCCAGATGACACTGCTATTTAATAACAGTAAACAGCAGACAGCTTATCGGAACTGGTAAATAAGTTAACCAATAACATTATGCAACTTGAAGTACAATTTTAACGTTCTTAAGGCAGAGTACTAACTTGACAAAATGTCTCTGCTGTAACCATGTTGTAATACTGAAATACTGAAAGGGATGTGCTGCATACTGACAAAGCAAAGTGATGCTTTCCATAAACAAACGATAGCAGCCACTGACGAAAACTTCAAATGGTAAGATGCAGAATCTGTGAAGTCAAAGGCAACAGTGTTTCTAAAATGGCAGCAATGAATGAATATAAAGTCTTAAGTGTCTGAAAGATTTACTTGGTCGTGGTCAGGGTAGCATATAAAAAGAGTCTTAGAGGGTTCAGGAAAAATGTAAGCGTTCCATTTTAGATTATTCAACTGAATCAACAGTCTCCTCCTCTGCTTTATTCTACCACCCTTGCCATTCCCTCTTTCGATTATGCAAACTCACTCTTTGATCTCAAACAGTGAACAATGCCTTTATCTTAGAACAACAAAGAGACATACAATCAGGGACTACAGAGAAAGCAGACCTCAGAGAAATCTAGAGGAGAATAGAAAGAGAGAGGGCAAGAGAAGGTTACAGAAGGGCAGGAGAGAGGACAGTAACCAAAACAATTAGTCTGTTTTGAAGGAGGGAGGAAACAGTACAGGCTATACAAATATTTTACTTGATATGTCTCTTTATAGGAACTTATATGTTGCTAAACGAATACAAGTGTATGTCGTTACCAGCTCGAGGGAAATATTTGATTCTTTAGCTATAAATATTACACTATGTTCACTAGCTAGGTGCTAACTTTGTCTGTCTGTTCTTTGTTTCTGACCATTCTGTTTTTTAGGCTTTTACAGAGGATGGTACATATAAACCAAAAGGCTTATGGTAAAGACCAAAACACTGATCAGAAAGACACCTAAAGTGTTTCAGTGAGCTGGGTCAGGTGATAGTTCTAAGTGGATTCATTACTACAAACCCCAGTTCCAATGAAGTTGGGACATTGTGTAAAATAGAAATAAAAACAGAATACAATGACTTGCAAATACTTTTTGACCCATATTGTATTGAAAACACCACAA
This sequence comes from Monopterus albus, assembly GCF_001952655.1. Taxonomy (NCBI): domain Eukaryota; kingdom Metazoa; phylum Chordata; class Actinopteri; order Synbranchiformes; family Synbranchidae; genus Monopterus; species Monopterus albus. The sequence goes on along the minus strand of NW_018127921.1, from coordinate 978,640 downwards.
AGACCAGATATTTAATGTTCAAACTGATAAACTTTATTGCTTTTTGCAAATAGTCAGTCATTTTGAATTTGGTGCCTGTAACATGTTTCAAAAGAGCTGGAACAGGGGCAACAAAAGACTGGGAAAGTTGAGGATTGCTCAAAAAACACCTGTCTGGAACATTCCACAGGCGAACAAGTTTATATGAAACAGGTGAGCATCATGACTGGTATAAAAGGAGCATCCCAAAAGGCTCAGTCATTCAGAAGCAAGGATGGGGCGCGGTTCACCACTTTATGAACAACTGCATGAGCAAATAGTCCAACAGTTTAAGAACAATGTTACTCAATGTACAACTGCAAGGAACTTAGGTATTTTATCATCTACAGTCCATAATATCATCAAAAGATTCAGAGAATCTGGAGAAATCTCTGCACGTAAGCAGCAAGGCCATAAACCAACACTGAATGCCCATGACCTTCGATCCCTCAGACGGCACTGCATTAAAAACAGACATACTGTAATTCTATAAAGGATATTACCACATAGAGTAGGTTCAGGAACACTTCAGAAAACTATTGTCAGTTAACACAGTTCGTTGCAACATCTACAAGTGCAAGTTAAAACTCTACCATGCAAAGCGACAGCCATACATCAACAACACCCAGAACCACTGCTGGTTTCTCTGGGCCCGAGTTCATCTAAGATAGACTGATGAAAATGGCAAAGTGTGCCGTGGTCTGACGAGTCCACATTTCAAATTGTTTTTGGAAACCATGGACGTCTTGTCCTCTGGGCTAAAGAGGAAAAGGACCATCCATATTGTTATCAGCGCAAAGTTCAAAAGCCAGCATCTGTGATGGTATGGGGTTGTGTTAATGATTTTGGAACAACATATGCTGCCTCCAAGATGACATCTTTTCCAGGGACACCCATGCATATTTCAACAAGACAATGCAAAACCTCATACTGCGCTCATTACCAAGGACTGGCTGTGGAGGAAAAGGGCACGAGTGGACTGGGATGCCTGAGACCTGTCCCCAGCAGAGAATGTGTGGCACATTTTGAAACACAAATTGCATCAACGAAGACCCAGGACTGTCACACACCTTAAGACTTGTTTGCAGGAAGAACTGGGCAAAATGACACCTGACACACTTAATCACTTTGTGTCCTCAGTCCCTAAACATCTTAAGTGTTGTGAAAAGGAATGACAACACATAGTAAAAAAACAATCACACATAGTAAATGCTTTACTGTCCCAACTTTTTTGGAATGTGTTGTAGGCATCAGAAATGAAGTGTTTATTTTGAACAGAGAATAAAATTGTTGAGGTATCACATCAAATAATGTGCTGCTGTATTGTTTTCAATGTAATAGTTTCTTCCCCCGGGCCATCACTCTGATGAACACTTGACCCACGACAGTATGACAGGATGACTGGACAACAACCCTCAGTGCAATTCCTGTAAATATACATTGTACAGATTATACAGATCCGTACTGGTCTTTATTTTTTAAATACTCTGTTTTATTCCTATTTATCTCATTTCACAACAAGCATTCCTTTGTCTGCATTAATTGCTATCTGTTTATAATGCTTATTTTGCATTGTTTGTTGCTGTTAATACTACTTATTATGTTATACTAGCCTTATCTTGTTTTACTGTTTGCTTGCCCCTTGCATGGGGATATGTACATGCACATTGAGAGCTGATGTACCAGAGTCAAATTCTCGTGTGTCTGACACACCTGGCCAGTAAAGCTGACTCTGACACATGATTTACAAATCACTTTTTTAGTTTTCATTTTGATTTTACATACTGCCCCAACCTTTTCTGATATGGGGTTATAATATTCTATTAGTTGTATTTGTTGTCCTATTTCATACTGTATGGGCTTATTATCTATTATCCTATAAAGTTTGGATCAAAGGCTACTAGCTATTAAAGCAGCTAAAAGCACTGAATTGAATCCAACTGAAATCAAATTGGACAGACACAAAGACTGAAAGAAACAGAGAAAAGAAAGAAACTAAAGGCTTTCAAAGCAGAGGACAGCAAGATTGCCCTTGCAGTAAGACCCCCTTATCAATTTGATTATAGTGTGAAGGGACACTTAAGATCTCAATTGCCTGCACATTAGTAGTCTGTTCAGCCCCCTGGTCTTGCAATCCAGTGGCTCATGTTTGGAGTAGTGGGGGAGTTTAAGGAGTTTTTGATTTCACTTCGATTTGCCTCTGTTTGTGAAATCAAACAGCGATTAGATATTAAGAAAGTCACGTTTGGCTTTTCCCGTTTAGGGGTCACCACAGAGAATCGTCACACTGCCGACTGCGCCTTAACCACTAGCCTACCAGGAAGGTCATCGCGATTAGATATATGTGCTAAATATGAAACATTAATTTAGATTTAATAGGTTTTTTTCGTTTATTTGTTTTCAGTTGATTTTTTTGCCATGTCAGAAACACAACCATCAGCTCTGCAATAGAAAAACAATTATATTTTCTGCTTCACCACTGATGTAAATTAAAAATTTAACAGCACTTGAAAACTGTTTAAAAAGACAAGTTAGTGGGTAGCAGTGACGTGCGGTGAGGTTGACAGCTGGTGAAGCACTGACTCTTTTACAGTCAGATTTACAAATAGAAATGAACCGTTAACAAACTGTCTGTTAACAGACAATGCGTAATGTTTTATATCTCATATCAGCATTCTTCACACAAACGTGACCCATATTTAATTTGAGGTTCAAATTTATTCCAGTTGATCTTATTTCTAACTAGAAATAATAAAAGTTTATGGTCTTACCTTTACTTGTACACGAAATCCATTTGTCAGCTGGTATGTATTACAAACCCTTTTACCGTTCGAATCCAATATTAAAACCAATGTTCTCAATAAAGAAGATCCTTCTGGACAAAAATGTCCAGACTGTCAAAAATGTTTTGATTGAAAGTCCAGATTTGCGAATTTTCTCAGCTTGGAAATGTAATCTTCGGATTGTAAAGGAAATATAAATAAGCACGAAGAAGATTGTAGGTAGCGCAAGAATCTGTGGGCTCACTAGCGCCCTCTGCCTTGAGACAGGCGTACTGTTTGCCTCACTGAGTAACTGTTTTACTGGGTTTTATGGTTAATCTGGAGCCTAAACACGTTACAGAACTACATTTTATACATTATCCAGATTATGGCAAGCAACAGAATATAATCAGAGTGTTTGAAAGCATTTTAT
>NW_018127921.1:964401-975076 GCF_001952655.1 Monopterus albus | reverse complement strand
TCCTCCATGTATTTGAACGGGACATACGGAAATTCTGCTATTCTTTATTGAAAAAAAATTCCTTCAACATCGGATTCGAACGGCAAAAGGGCCTACAACACACACCAGCCGACAAATATTAACATTTATTATATTTTATGGTTAACTTTTTTTTCTTTTCAAGATTGACAGGGGAGGCTCTGCCTCACCTGCCTCCCCTGACCGCACGTCACTGGTGGGTAGCGACTGTATATGAAATCTAGTTTTTGTATTTCTTTCTGCTCTCGGTCAAAGAGTGCAGCAGCAGGCAGAAAGTAATAATTCAATTTGCAAAACATAATTCAGGAAGGATGATGAGTGTGGAGCAGTTTTCCTATTAGACCTACTTTATGTTCAGCTTGAAAGAAGAGGGTGGGTGTCAAAAGGCAAATTTTTTTCACTTTGTTTCTTTTATGCTTTATTGTTCTAAGTGCCTGGCTTCACTGTGCAACTTTTCAGTGTTGCATCAGACTAAGAATCCTTTTGGGTAGAGGAAGTTTATAGCACACGCCTGGAGGGACAGAAATGTGGAGGAAAGACCATCGCACTGTTTACCAGCACAGCAACTGTTGAAAATCTAAGATGTAGACAGAACTTATATTTCTGGCACATATGCACCATACAAAATGAATTGCCTTTTTGGAGACAGGAGAAAGTCAATACACCTTCCAATAAACAAATAAATCATGGCCAAACTTCATTTCTTTAATGTGCAAGCCAGTTCATTCTGTATACGCACAAAATCATTGGTTCCACACTTGAGCTAGATACCGCAGTGCCTCTACATTCTGTAACTCATTCATCTGCAAAAAATCATCTGGCAATCAAAACTTCATTAAACTCCTACCTCTTTGACGTGAATAAGGGACTGTCTAAAGTCAGAGAAGAGGCAGTTGGATTTGATGTGCCACGTTCCCATAAATATGCTCATTCAAAGCCTGTGGATTGCTTCAGCTGTGCTGCTCATCACATTCAATTCTTTAGCCCTAGATCCAATTTTCAGAAAACCTATTGGTGAACCAAAATGGCAATGGAGCTTTTGACTGAAGCTCTCCTGGTTAAAGGTAAGGCAGTTGCCTGATAGGTTATTATAACCAGGAATGCACACCACAAACATGCACTCTCTCTCGTACACACCCTTTATTTCCAAGTTTTCAGAATATATACAATATTGCTTTCATGCCAAATCAAACACACACACATACCCCACATAGTCTCATAGTGAGACTAATCATTTTGAACATAGCAGCATATCCAGCCAATAAAGATGACTCAGATCACCAAGGGAACAGAGCAGATCTCCTTTATGCTATTTCTTATTTTCTCTCAAATGTCCTCCCCCATCTGTCTCTACATGTCTCTGACCGACTTTCCACAGCTCTGTCTCACCAATTTTTCTGGTCCTCGCCTCCATCTTCCCACTTTCCATTACTTCTGCTTCTCTCTACCCATCAGTAGTGCTCCTTTTCTTTCTGTTTCAGGCCATCAAGCTCAGATTCTCTCTCCTCATCAAAGTGAACTGATTGTGATCCTCTTAGAAAAGGTAACTGAGGCTTTACAGCAATGACAGACGGGATGCAAGCAAGTGCCAAGAGGGTGGGAAAGCACACACATTTCTGCATGCACCCATGCATATACATATATAGTCATTTGTTCCAATATGCTGATGACTGTCTTGCAGCAAGGGTTTAGAGCTCTCAGTACCAATATTTCCGGTGGGCTACACAAACATCTCATCACCTCAGCCACCTCAAAGCACTACATTATATTGAGAGGTGTCTGTATATTTTTGTCCTGCCCATTGACATACATGAGGGTTAGAATATTAAGAACACCTCTGAATATAATGTAGTCCAGTACACCACCACCTTTAACTATGACCTCAATAATGAACATATAATTGAATTTATACATTTACGGCAATCTCACCAAAAATTGAAACATTTTGAGCTTCATAAACAAAATCATAAACACATGTTAAGGCAGAAGGTGCATTGAGGTGCTCATAATGTTATGCCTGATCGGTATGTCGGCGTCATAGCAAGCTAGCTTGAGCATTTCAATTCTGTACATTTTTTAAAAATTATTCTGGTTGTAATTTTGAGCCATTCCAACTGACTGCAACGTTCATGTTTTGTTGTCCAATTAGTGAGACCAGAGCATTTTCCTGAATTAGCCAATTAGCAGAAAGAAGTTGTTGGAATTTACGCCATCAACACAAATAAAAAAAAGTAGGGAGTTACTTCAACTGTCAAATTAACATGAAATCTTTCATTTCACAAACGTCTCATGGTTATGTGAACTCGATCCGATAGTGACCAGAACATCAGTACTGTATCAATATTACTGGGAAAAACATTCCTCTGTATAATTTGCTTGTGTTATTGCAGATGCATCCACTACAAACAATGTTAGACATACATATGCATATCACTAAAATGCAGATCTCTTCATTTGACATTGTTTTGCTGCAATGGCACTGGAGACCACGGGCTTTAAGGGCTCTATATTCCATATACAGTTCTGGAGGGGGTTATTACTGCTGCTCTACCTGATTGCAATGACTGTCTGACTGTCGTACGTAGTTTCAAAGACTGGGCAGGAGGGGCAAAGAGGAGCAGAGGGAGAAGAGGAGAGAAGAGATGCAGCTCGAGTTTGTTTTGACTCTCACATCGCCCTTAACAGTCGAAAATTCGAAGGAGAAGTTAGTTAATGCAGCTTTAACTGAGATGTGTGAAATGTCCCCACAGGATAGAAGAGGGCGTAAAGTGGGTTTGTGTGTTTATGTTTTTATCTGTTTGTGCGTGCTGATTTGTGACTGTGCATTTGCATTTCTGCATGTGAATGTGTGTGAGGGCATGTTTTGGCGTGTGTTTGTGCATATGTGGGTGTGTGGCTGGCTAGTGGTTATGTAAGGCACTAATTGTCATGCAGTGCGCAGGGTGCAGAAACGAAGCACAGACATGAAGCTTTCTGCGAGCCCACAGCAATGAATAATAAAATAATTAGGAAAATGTATCCAACAGATCCAAAGTAGAGCACTGTAAACATCAAAACACTTTCTGCTTGCATAGATATGCTTATTTGTATCTACTGCATGTTTTTTTTTTATCTCACATACTTTTGAGTGTCTGACAATGTGTTACATGATTGTTTTTACAACTGTGTGTGGCTGTGCCTTCATGTGGCCTGTCTACATGGTTATGAGTCCAAACTTGTACATCAAAAGAATGAGGAATGTTAGGCTATAAATCTGAGTGCCTTGCGAGCACTGGGACACTGACACAAATATTTGAATTAATAAGCATGTAACATAATTAAACACAACTTGATGTGGTCATAACATGTATTATTTATGGGCTCAGAATCAAATTCATTTAAATGCTAAACTGGCTAAAATCCCACAGCGTGGTGCATTTGTGTGTGTGTGGCTCTTTTAGGATAAGAGCCCACAGTGTGTAGGTTGCACTAGGATTGCAGATGAACTTGGTTGAAATCTTAAGATTTTGAACACTTTTTGGAATTTGAGTTGTTTATTGGTTCCTGTCATGATACCAGAAAATAATTCAGGAATGAAGAGATTTAAATATGTGTTAGGGTTATTAAAAAAATAGACAAAGCAGATTGAGGCCACTTATGTGAATAAAATAAGGATTTAATTATTCTTGCATCAAGGCAGCATTCAATACACACAATATGGTTGCATGAAGGAAATGCTCAGAGAGGCAGTCTCTCTGAGGGTCATTTATACAGTCAGACCTAACAGTCGTGGCAAGTTCTGCGTCATTGTTGGCTCCTGGAACAGATATGTCTGTATCTCTGCTTATGAGAACTGAGCTGGTGTAAGCACACAACAGGTAAGCACACAACAGCAAAATACAATCAGTGAAATACATACGGTATCTATTCTAGATCTACTGTTTACTCTTTGCAAGTACAGAACGTATAATAATGGGTCACTTGATGTTACTGTCCCTTGATAAACATTTTTCCAAAAATATGGATGAGTATACATCAAAGAGCCTAATGAATCAGATTCAGCATTAGTAAGAAAGGCAGTCAATTTTATGAGAGGTTTCTTAAGTTAGTTAAAATTTCTAAGACCTACCACAATGATGAGCATTTGTGTCCCTCATTATTATTTTGCTTGGCCTTTCCTGAGCTCTTTGTCTTTTAATACTCCTGGTGTAATCCTGTACACTGGATATTACTGCCATTATACTGATGCCCAACATAAAAGCTTTAGTTCTCTAATACACCTAAAAAATAGAAAAATATTTCAAATGAAATCCAATCATCAAATGTTGACCAGCTGTCTTAAACACAACAATATTACAACCTGATGCAATCAAAGGAATTTGCCCCTAGGCTGTGCGAGTGTAATGGTGATAGCCACTGCCCATTTGACCTCTTTTGCTGAAGTGTCCATCTAGACCGATCAATAAGCTCTGCTACTATTACTTGACCTATTTTAGTTGTTGCGTTGCTATTCTTATAATCATTCTCGTGAGAAAATGTGCCAAGCTCCAACCCAACAAACATTAACATCATTACAGTACCTCCACATATTTTTGAGGCACTGAGTTTAAGAAGATTTCTGGATTTTCTTCCTCTCTTCCTTCTTTTTTGTTTGTACACTCTGAACAACATACAAGTTGTTGTGTCATTATATAGGTGTTTTATTCAGCAGTTTAGCTGAAACGGGTTGTTTGACTTTTTTGCTCTTAATTAATTTTGTATTGGTTGTCATTAGGGATATAACCGAAAACTCATTACAATATTACCATGACAAAACGTCCACTATATGATACCATTAAAAAAATGAAGAAAAAAATATTTTAAAATGCCCCTTACTGTCAGATTGGACGTGTAAGAACGCCAAATGGTGTCTGTGGTGAACTCAATTATAAAACCAGACGAACTGATTTCGCTGAAGGTTTTTTACTTGTAGCAACTAGACAATCGATACACAGTCCGGGATACACAATCAGGTCGAAAAGACAGTCCAGGGTCAGCGCCGGTAGACAGGTATAGCCAGGAGATCCAAACTCGAGTGGTCAAGGGGAATAGCTCAGAAGGTCGGTACACTGCAGGCAATCAGAAACTGGAAGGGCATAGGCAAAACACGGCAGCGTCCTGATGGGAGGACGCTGCCTAAATAGACAAGCGCAGGATAATAAGGAGCAGGTGAAACTAATGTGAGTAATGAAGAAAGTAAAAAGACCTAAGCTATGGTGAAACAAAACAGGAAGTCGAATCAAAATAAAAGCCTGACAGGAAACAGCGGAACCGAATCGTGACACCTTACTAAATTACAAATCATTTTTGTATAACGTATATACATGCATAGATAATACAGCAGTCTGTAGCAGTGCTTTTGTGGAAATAAAATTACATATTATTAAAATATTACATTAAAAAATTTCAATAATTTAGTATTGCAACAGCTGGAAGGTGAGATCTGTGCTTTATTGGAGGTGTTTTTCAAATACTACTTTTTCAAGCAAAAATACTTAAGGGTGGTTTACTAAGTGGCTGGTTTTGCATATGTGCCTCCAGTTTGTTTGTTCAACACTGGTAAAGTGTAGCGCGCAGCCATATCCTGACTGTTTGAGATGTATCCATTTTTTTGATATTTTTTTTCACAATATCATAAAATTGCCTTCCTAATTTTCATGAATCAGTAGTAAGCTGTGCCAAGCATTCATTTCTTAAACTCCTGGGGCACTGGTGAAGAAAGGCACCAAACAAGTGTTCATGAAGAGCAATGTCTATTTTTCTGAAAATAAAGTTAAAAGTTCAGATTCTTCTATCTCTTATTCTGTAACTTACCAGGCCTTCAATCTTGAATGGGCCAATAACATGTCAGCGTGATGTGAAGTCAGAGCCCTGCAGGACAGAAAAGAAATTGGGTGATTTGTGCTTCGTTCAGGCAGTTGCTTATGCCTGAGGCTCCCTAACACAAGAGGGGTTCTCTGTACAAATTTAAGTCACATTAGGAGTTGAAATGGCCAGGTAAGAGCATTTGGACTCTCTGCATCTTTTTGGCAACTCAGCTGGCCTGATCTGATTAATTTGCCTTAGGTATGCTGCATTGCCACATTCCATTATATGAGCAGCTATCTCATGGGGTTCGCACAGTTTGTGTTGTTAAGTCTGAGGTAAAAAATCAAATAGGTCAGCAGAGATCAGCAAATAATGGCACTGGGAGTTTTAGACAGGAAAAGAAAAAGAAGATGTCAGGATTTTTTTGTTTTGTATCTTCCCATGTCCTTGCGGGACACAGGTGACATGTCGTATTTAAAAAGGCCTTTTTTTTTTCTTTTTGTCACAAGTGTTTGTGTTCAGTTCATTCAAAAAGTGAGACTGCATTCGCTCAATCACAACACATTGACTCAAAACCACTCTTTTTCTATAAGCATACAATTACAATATTTATTAGAAACCCAGCTGATGGAAAAATGACTCCCACCCCTTTTCTTTTGTAGTCTTTCTTTTCTGTGGGCTAATTTTAATGAAAATTGTCATGATGAATCACTCTGGCATTCTGTGGCCTTGTAAGTGCCACAGCATGATGACATGAATAACTATGAGCTGATGGTCCTAAAGACACAGGGCTCCCAGAATAAATACATTAACAAAACACAGGAGCATAAAGGGCAAAATTGTTCTTCATGTGGCCCTGCTTTGCCCCTGAGAACCTCTAACAATAAATCATATAAAATCACTGATTGAAGAATGAAATGATCATTACTGTGACCCTAGTCAGTGAGAGAAAAGCATGGGAGAGTGAGGCAAAATGACTGCATTTAAAAAAGGAATCAACACAAGGGAATGCAAATGATCAGGTTGAATACCTTCTAATTCACCTTTACCAGGGGAAGATTACTGACAGAGATTGTATGACTGCGGGCAGGATAATGGGATTAAAAATACTCCTACCACCACTGCTTCTGTTGCACCAACTCTCCTTCCTTCCATTAAACTGTGATGCTATAATATGCATCAGAATTGATATTAGGTGGTCACTACTGTGCTGCAACAGGCGAGTGAAATCTAATGATTTGAGTTTGAGGGTTGTGTCCCAGAGAAAGATGACTTATTCGTGGCACAGTGGACATAAGAAGGGAAAATTATCTAACAATGGCATCCACCTCCTCATCTAGGGCTTTCTAAAGAAATTCTGACCTGTGCTATAGCACTTTGAGTTACCTTAAGATTCTGTTTGTCCAAACAAGATGGTGAAATATTATGAAAAATATTTGCAGTAGGCACTAAGGTTCGTAAAAAGCCGGTTCTTTGTTAGTTTGGATCTGGATTAACTGTAGGTCAGGAATGACAACAAAAAAGCTAATTGTCTTCAGGATATTCAAAAGATGCTCAGGCAAGTCAGCAATGCATGTTCATAATGTTAGTATGGTTCCATATTGAGCACCTGTTCCGAGTTGGAACCAATTCCACACTCCCAAGGCCCATTTTCAGTTCTACATTTTGGTTCCTAACTGTTGGTATTTCAATCATGTTCCCAAGTGAAATGTAATGAGCATTACAGTCCATAAATATTTTACTTATCTGCCAGGACCTGCTACACGGACCTAACGCCACATAATTTGTTAAGCCATTTTCAGATAGGACGCGGTATGCACTGCGCTCACTGCTGGCGTTAGGCATAGCACAGGGGAGGAGGGCGCGCACACACAAATCGCCCACATGTTGGGTGCCAGGTGCTAGGTGACCAAAAAGCTTTCCAGGAGATGTTTTGTAGATATTTAACAAACAATCGAACAGCAGACTTGGACGCATGATGTATCTATCTACATGTCAGGGAAACAGGAGGAGACTAGGTGCAGCAAAGAAGAAGAGGGTGTGGGTTCACCAAAATCAGCTTCTCCTCCATTTTCTTTGTGGCCTGTCAAGTTTTCTGTAATTAAACAAGTCCAGGTGTTGTCACAGAGCGCTGTACCCAAGTTAAACTTATCTTTAACTTGGGCGCAGTGCGCAGGGACACCACGTGTAGGCTTGCACCACACGCAGCTCAGCACAGTGCAGATATGTTCTTGCACTGCATGAAAATTACAGATCTGTCCGTTCTTTGTAAGTGAGAAAACTTGAAAAATCAGCAGTGTATCAAATACTTATTTGCCCCACTGTATAGACATGAATGTGTTTGATAGCGGAGCACTGCATCCTATCTGAAAAGGGCTTTACCCAGCACATCAACAAAGCATGTGAAAAGAGACTTCAGTTTACATCCTGGGCCATGTGTGATCACAGAAAACACAACCGTTTGGGCATAGCTTCACTGAATAACATGACAACACAGCAAAAAAAGGACATTTTGTACAGGAAGGAAGCACCTCTTACCAACAAAGCTTTTCTTTCAAGAAGGCGTGAATCTTAAGGCATGCACTGCATTCAGTGTGCTGTGGTTTCCCAGCCACACTAACGCCCCACTTATAGCTAACATCAATATTAGCATCATCTCATGCTCAGCTACAAAACACAGATGAGCGGACATTCACCTTATTTATATATTCAAGGTAAACAAATGATGTCTACAAATCATTTTAATATACATTTTTCTTAGATACAAGTTCAGAGAGCACCCCTTCATCCTCATTCTCCAGAGACACCACCATCGCACACACACACACACACACACACACACACACACACAAGCTCAACTCCTCAGTTTAGGTAAGGACAATGCACTATTGATATCTGGTTATTCACAGTAATATGTCTACTCCTTGGTTGGTGTAGCTTAATAAACTCAAATTTCTCTGCAGGGAGATGACTAAGACCCTAAATCCCAAGTACAACCCTCCCTCCAGCGATAGTCTGTCCAATCATTTGTCTCTTTTTTCATTTGTTTAAATAGTTTTGGTCTATAAATGTTCTGATAATCATACCTTACAAAAAAGATTTTTTTTTTTTTATAAATAAAGGGAAATGGAAACCTTTGTGTCACATTTGACAGGTTACTGATTAAAGCCTAAATGTGCCAAGAATAAATATTGAAACTGGGTTCCATAAGCAGAATCAAAGTTAGAATCGTAGCTGATAAAACTGAAACAATACCCAACCCTAAATGTTAGGCGATTCACAAGAGAGAGACTTGAACAAGATTTTACAGCAACACTAGCAGCCATGGACTGTAAGGCTGGACTTACAGTAGATATAGCAGTGGTTTGACCTATTGCTAATGTCATGTTAACATGTTCACAGTAAGATTGCTAACATGCTGACATTAAGCTGGTATAATGCAAAGTAGAAGTTGATGTGAATGTCATTGGTTTGCAGAATAAGCTGTATGGACACCATTATAGCTCACAGAAGTAAAGTCACCGTGACATGATCACCCCGTGGCGACCGGTTGCATTATAGGCCTTCTCCATGTTAGTGGATGGGACATAAGCCAAATTAAAACTCAAAGTACAAAGCTGATAAATTTTTCCAGGTCACTTCTGTGGCAGTTGGTAGATATTATCATGCACGTTTTTCTTGTAGGGTTGTGTTTAATAAGTTATTTTATAATATAAAAAAGGGGTGTATTTTGGATGATTTGACAGCTTGATTAGCAGCCCGATGCGCCACTCAACTACGCAGTTGCTACTGCACAGAATCTGGCTGCAAAATGCCAAGATGGCATTCAACAGTTTGCAGGCATTTGCTCATAAACCAATATATTGAACATTTTAACTTGATGCTGGCTCAAGATTAAGTTACAGAGATCAAAATGCATACAATAAATCCTGACAGGAACAAGAATGAATGTATCAACTTCCTTGGCAATGCATTCAATAGTTGTTAGTACAGTTCACCCAGAAGGATAAGGATAATCACCTTTATTGGCCAAGTATGTTACACACAAGGAATTTGTTTCCAGTACAGAACCGATGGCAGCCATCTGCGGCGTCAACTCAACCAATGGCTCTAACCATCAGGGGCAACAGGGGGGTTTAGTGTCTTGCGCAAGGACACTTTGACTGGAGGCACCAAGATTTGAACCTTTAACATTCTGGTTGGGAGACAACTGCTCTACCCACTGCACCACTGTTGCCTCCCTACAGAACTACAAATGTCTCATGGTGGTGCTAGATGAAAAGTCAGGGCATCACCACAGTCATTAGGACACAATACGTCAACTGTGAACTATGAATGTGGCTCCAATAATGCTAGGTCCTACATTTCCAATAATGCAACCAATAGTATCTTTCTGTTAGGCACCCTGCATGGTAAATAGTCCTTCCATGTTGCTATCGAGGCTTTGTGGTTTAAACCTGTAGACATTACACCTGATAATGCAAGTGTAATACTTCCAGCCCAGGTGGTACACTCCATGTGACTAGCAAACAGTACCTATGTGTAGCTAGTTAATCTCAACACAGTACAGTGGAACCTCGGTTTTCGTATGCCCTACTTTTCGTATGATTCGGTTTTCGAAAACTTTTTTCGTTGAAATTTTGTCCCAGTTTTCATACATCCACTTGGTTTTCGTACAGTTGACTGGTCGGTTCAGCGTCATTAGTCTGTACCAAACTCGTCCGCCTGCCCGCGTGACTCTGCCACTCATTTCCCGGAAGAAATGAGTGAAGGGAAGTAACCCCAGATTGGGCCCTGATACATGAAGTCCTTATGGAGGGGGATTCCCCTT